>NC_083107.1:46015859-46334073 GCF_949774975.1 Lagenorhynchus albirostris | reverse complement strand
AGTAGCTTTGGGGACAATATTCAGTAGCTAATTGTTCAACTCTCCAGTTCACATTGCTTGTAGACATTGAGTCTAGTTATGGGGTAAATCAAAATGAATAAAGCTCAGCTGGAATTTTGATATCGGCAGTGCTTTCTTTTAGTGTTGCTTCCTGAAAAAAAGTACAATTAAAATAATACAAAACCCACAACACATCAGGAGAAATGGAAGATACCAAAATAGAAACTACACACAACAAAAACCATCTCAGAGCACCTTCTTTTGGGTACACTTTTCAGTTGTTAATTAAAATTGACCTTAAACTCAAAAACCTCAGTAAAAAATACAGTGTAGAAGCTGATCTGCTGATGAGAATCAGATAATAATTTCAGGCCTTAAATGTAATAAAAATAATACATTTTTCCTTACCTCCATTTTTTAAAAGATATTTTCTTTGCAATTACTGATTTTATGTTAAATTCGAGGTAATGCATTTTCATTCTTTCTGATAAGCTAGCTGCTCAAGTTTTGACCATAAGCACAAAATTCTGATTACTAAACCCGAGGGTATTTGAGTGCTATATAACTGTTATCAGAAAAAGAAGCCCAGACTCCTCAGTAAATATATACTTCCATGAAAACCTAGAAGCCATGGCAGTTGGTCACTGACTTAATACTTGAACAGCATAACCATTTTTCATGGAAGAAATCTAAACATTGTTAAACTTTCTTTTATTCTTTGATTAACCCAAATCACAAAAACATAATATGGTTTAATTAGAGGTTATTCCACTGAGTATCTATTAAAATGAATTCATTGACTATGAGCTGACAATGGTAAAATTTTATATAGTCAAAGCTTAAATAATTATGATCAGCAAAATCATTTAGGCTGGTTAATTCAGGCTGCTTTCTAAATTATCCAAAAACCTAAGGAAGAGCCAGAGATCTTTATAAGTCATCTGTAAAGTTACTAATGGAACAGCTGGGTGTCATTGTGAAGAAATATATAACTTAACGGTAGTTAACTAATATTCTAAAATATTCTATCAAAAATCAGGTTGCAAGTAATTATTGAACAGAGAGTTGATGTGAAAGTGAAGTTAGAGGGGTCTGAGGTGATAATGGCCCTGTGGAAAACAGAGAGGACATCTAGGAAGTAAGGCTGGTTAACAAGAATAAGAAAACAGAAAAGGAACTGCTTCATAGGGCTCAGAGCATTGTTTAGAAAAATACTGGAGTTTTGCTTTATAAGGAAGCTCTTAGTAGAATTAAATAAGACCCTTAACAGTTATTTGATGTCTAGATATACAAGGAAGTACATAACAAACTTAACTCAATAAAAATGAAACAGAAGTAATTTACCTCTCATTTTATTTGATAAGTAAACAGAGTAAGATATTATTTGAGTATTGCTGCCATGGAAGTTGAGACATTTATGGTTAGAGGAGACCAAAGGATTACTCTATTTCTTAATTTGTTATTATAATATTCTCGGTACAAATGAGTTCATGAATTATAATTTTATTTAGACGTTTTATTCTGCTTTCTACATTGTTTCTGATGCAATAATTTCTTTTGTTTTTTTCCAACTTGTTTATTGGTGTCTGTCTTTTATCATGGAGGCTTTCCTCAAAATTTCAAGTTCTCCTTGGCTTTTGATTCATTTTTAACAAATTAAGGTACTGAGAAAATTATTGGAAGCTTTTGTCCAGAGACCTTCACTGAGGATCACTGGGTGAGTAACATGGTTTAATTGGTGTATCTCTAAATGACTTTGTACTTTTTTCCTTGGGATTGTAAATTAATTTAAAGAGAAATCTTTCCCTTTTCTTCCAGGTGCTGAGGGGGAGGATACCAGCAATCTGGGGCTAAATTGGAGTAGAGGATGGAGGTCACAGTTCGGTTTGGCTTTTAATATAATCCCCTTACTAAGTGCTTGTTCCCGTCATCTTCTACTGTCTGGTGTTCATGAGCATAGAGTATCTCTGGTTCAGTGTTCCAGTGGTAAACCTCCAGGCTCCCCTTCACCTGGGATGGGGATTGGGAGGTGAGCAGTAGCCTGGTGGCATAGGCTTTGAAAGAATTTCTGGGACACCTTACTACTCCTGATACAGAATTTAATCCAATACTCCAGTGTTAAATTCTTCCCCTCAAGATACCTTGTGCCTCCAACACTCTCTATGTTGTGTGTTGGCTTGTTTCTTTCAGTTTTCTAGGTTAAGTATTCAGGTTTTAATTTTATCCATTCTGTCAATTCAGATTTTATTTATCCATCTTCTAAGATGCTCTCTCTTCTCCCATTCTCTTTATTCGTGTAAGTATATATCTTTTTTAATTCATCTAATTTCAATTTAGTGAGCTTTGAGACAGTAGAGGTAAGATGTGTTCAGTTTTCCAACCAGTTTATTAACTGGTCCAATGTGCATTTTTTTCCATACCACAAACCAATTAACTCAATTCTGACATGATCCACCTGAAGGTTAAGGGCTCAGTCCCATATGACTGCCCCCTGACTTTAGATGCCAGTCACCAAGTCCATGTTGTCACCTCTACTTTTGACCAGCTATAAATTGGAGGTTCCCATGACCCCCTCCTTGGATTTGATTGACTGGTTAGAGTATTTCACAAAACTCAGGAAAAGTTTACTTACTAGATTATTGGTTTATTATAAAAGGATTAAACTCAGGAACAGCTAGAAGGAAGAGATGCATAGGACAAATTATGAGGAAAGGCATGCAGAGCTTCCTTGCTCTCTCAGAGCATGCCACAATCCCAAGACCTCTACACGTCCACCAACCTGGAAACTCTCCAAACCTAGTCCTTTTGGGCTTTTATGGAGGCTTCACTGCAGAGGCATGATTCATTAGCCATTGGCAATTGATTTAACCTCCAGCTCCTTTCCCCTCCCTGGAGGTCAGGAAGGCGGGACTGAAAGCTCCAACTCTCTAATCACAGGTTTGGTTCCCCTGGCAACCAGGCCCATACTTAACATGCTTTCCAAAAGTCACTTTGTTAACATAAACTCAGGTGTGATTAAAAGGAATTTGTTATGAATACCAAGACATCTTTATCACTCTTACCACCTAGGGAGTTCCAAGGGTTTTAGGAGCTCTGTGCCAGAAAGGAGGACAAAGACCAGATACATATTTCTTATTATAAATCACAATATTAAAACTAGAAAGCACCAGGTTGCCCTCCCATTCTTATCTTTTGGCTCCTCACCCATGATTGTCATTCTTAAGTCATTTTCCCAAGCTCACTGAACTCAAACCTTTTTCCATTTCTTAATTTTTGCTCATCCTCTCTCTCTCATCCTCAACTAGAAGACCTTTTCCCCTTTTGTTAAAGATAAACTGAGGCATATTAAAAATTTTAAGCGTCTATTAAAGCAAAAATCAGTTCAAACCAGGAAGCACCAAACCGAAAGTGGTTAGGAACGTTCTACCTATGGGAGGCAAGACATTTATAGGAAAGACATGGAAGCAAAGCAAGAAAATTATTTGATTGGCTATAGCTTAAGTGGTTGCCTGGAAATCCTAGTTGGCTGTTTGTGATTGGTTGTCCTTAGGTTTTGCTTTCTTAACATTGAGGCATTTACAGGCTTAGGTTTTGGTTTGCTTGAGTAGGCTCCTAAGGCACCTCAGTTTAATACCACCTCCTTGTTTAATTTAACACTTTGAAATGCCTTTTCTTCCCATATAATCAATGTTTTGTCCACACGTCAAAGCCAAACCATATCTGGCATTTTTTGAAGTCATTCATCTGCACATCATTAATTAATTTCTCCTTCTTTTATGTAGCCCTCAATTGTATTTCTACTATAAAACCAATATTATTCTGTCTTGAAAATGGAACTTGTTCATCTCAGTCATCTCTGTATACTCTGTCTACAGTATAATGTCTATAAATATTGTTTAAATGCATGTTTGTTGAATTAAAACAAATGTGACTCTAAAACTTTATGAGGTACAGTATTTATTCTGCTTTATTTTTATTTCTCTTTTTACTTCCTCCTAGGAGCCCAAAGCTTAAGTATTAAGTATCCAGTATTAACACTCAGAACCACATCTCCATGTCTGCTTTTAATAAAATCAAACAAATATTTATTGAGCACTTCCCACTGCATGAAATTAAACTAAGTATTATGTGAAAATGCCTACCTTATGCTTGGTATTCTTTTTGGAGTTGAGAGAGCCATATAATTAGTGTAAAGTTTTGAAACTGCTTTATTCAGCTTTAATGTAGTTAAGGAAACAGACCCTAAAATATGAAACAATATAAAACTCAAAGGAGTATAGAAGAAAGGGCTAGATTGTGGGTTCTGTGAGGGCCCAAACAAAGGAAGAAAATTGTGTGGGTATAATCTTTCCTGGAGAATGGATAAGAATTCCAAAGAAAGAGAAAAAAAAAAGAGTGAAAATTTAAAGTGAAAGAACAGACTTTTTGCAATCTCAGAGAAACTCTAAGATATCATAAGGAGATTGTTCTGAATGGAGCAGCAGTAGATCAATTTTAGGGAGCTGTGGAGAATTCAATTGGCTAGGGATATTTGCACTATCACTAGCTTGAAAATAGAGGCATTCATAAAAAAGGAAAAAAAGAACCACTAATCAGAGGGATATGATGATGGATATGACACTTTCGAAAATTTATGTCAAACATCCTGAAGAATGGCTATGTGGGGAGAGAGTAATTGGAAATCAGAATCAGCCCAGGAATTCCAGATCATAGAATCTTAATCCCAGGAATACAATATTGGTGGGATAATCAAGAGCATGAATGAGAGACATATTGTACTGGACAAAGTTCACTACATCTCTGGCTATTTTCAATTGTTCATTCCAACTAGTTGTTTTGTTTTTCCTGTTAAGGAGCCATGCTCTAGAGTTGCTTGCTGAAATTCTGATGAAGTTGTGTAGGACAGACTCAAAGAGTCCAGTTTAAGGACAGTTGATAGACTCTAATTCTCAAGTGATGAAGGCCTGGGCTAGGTAATAATTCTAAATAAAAAGTGAACGTGCCCTGTCAGGGGTGAAGACACTTCTAGTTTTAGATAAGTATTAGTTAAGAGACAGCATGATGTAATCTCTTGTGCTTAGACTCTATTTTTTTTAAATTTAGTTTCTTACTTTCATTTCTTTTGCCTAATATATTTGATTTCCAAATTAAATGGTATGATTTTTATGTGAAATTTTACCTCATTTACAATATTAAGAATCTGGAGATGCTGGTTCTCATCTTCATATGTCTTATTAACAAGAATAATTAATATTTGTTTTTTTTCCATACCAGACTATGCCTTATGAATGAGTGATTATTCATCCGATGTGAGGCAGCTTATGTAGGGTTTATCTGAGTAAAGCTTATGTCTCTCACAGGCATGTTGCTTGTCAGATTTCTAGGAGGTCAGATATTTTTCTCTTCTTAAGGCTCTACCTTTTGTTTCCATGAAAATGGTCTGGGAGTTGTGATAGATTTCAACCTGACTTTAACTATCTAAGAGTAGATCTTTTTGGAGTACAGGTTTTAATGGGAGAATGGTAGTGAAATAAAGGAAACAAAAAGGGCTGGAGGCTTGGGGAATTGGCAAAGCACCCGAAGAAGAGAGAAAACGAGTATACAAAGTGGAATGATGGAGATATTACTGCCAAAGACCAACTTTCTTCAATTTAAAATTCCATGTATGTCCAGTCAGAGGTGAATTATGAACCCAGATATTAATCCAGAATAATGGTAGCATTTTTTCAGGTACATCTTCTTGAACCAAAAGATCCACAAGTTGATGGTCTTATCATTAGTTTCCTTTTCTGTCATCCTTGACTTCAATTGGATAATTGTCATATGATACTTCCAGGGGCTATAGGGCTAAAGCACCTCCTGATATCACTCCCTCCCTCAGGGATTCATGGTCAACTCATTAGTTAAGAATGAGACACTGTGCCAATTATAAAGTTAAAGTAAAGAGTTTCACCTCTAAATGTATTTCAGAAGATGTTTTGATATTTGGAATATAATGTATCCTGAGATGGCTGCTTTTAATGATTATTCCCTTACCTTTATCCCTATTCCCTTTATCTTTTATCAGTGAAGGAGTCACACTGTGAAATAAGGATTGTTGGGTTGGAGGTCATAATCAAGTGAACCCTTATACATCTTTAGTTTGGAATTATGTTTCTCTAAATATCGCTATAAGGAAAAAAATCAATGGGTATAAATAGAAAATGCTCAAGTATGAGAAAAATAGACTTTGAGGTGAAGTATTTGAAAAATATGGTTCATAAAGAAAAACATCCAAAAGGCACATAATTCTGCTTCTGGGGACTGAAAAAGATGAGCCATAAAGTGTAATTGCTTTATATTAACAATTTCCATCTTCTCATATTCATAATTGATTTAGCTAATGTAAAAGTTAAGATCTTAATATGATTAGACATTTGTTTGGGTGAACTGGAAAATGTTATATAAAGAAATGATAACACGAGGGTGCCAGAAATGTACCACTTTAGAAAAGGCAGCAAGAGTTATATATTCCAGTGGTGCTGGGTCCCATGGTTCTTAATTTGCATATGAATAATTAATATGCATACCCCAATAATGCCAGCTTCTGAGCATTACATTCAGTATGAATTATGCAGAATCACTTCAAAAATGGCTTTAATAGGCAAGGGAATTACCACCCTCTAAGGTATGTAGAAAATAAAAATCATTTATTTGAAAGATGAAATAAAAAGAGGAGATCTGATTCAAAGCATTCAGGAAAAAGAAACTGTCTTTTTTCTTTTTTTAATTAATTAATTAATTTGGTTGCATTGGATGTTAGTTGCCACAGGCGGGCTCCTTAGTTGTGGCTCACTGGCTCCTTAGTTGTGGCATGTGAACTCCTAGTTGCAGCATGCATGTGGGATCTAGTTCTCTGGATCAAACCCAGGCCCCCTGCACTGGGAGCATGGAGTCTTAACCACTGTGCCACCAGGGAAGTCCCAGGAAAGGAAAGTTTCTAGATCAACTATCGACTACCTTGTTTGTTTATTTTTTTTAATGTGTGCTTTATCTTCTAGGAATTATAAAATTGTGATAGCCTTCAGGAATACAAAGGTGCATATGAGTCCCTGGAAAAAGAACATCACGAAATTACACAAGTACCCAAACTACAGAACAAACAGTAAGTAGTATGGGGCAAACCCTGTGAGTTAGCTCCATAGAAAAGTCACCTGAACTGAAAGAAGAAAGAGAAGTAAGTACCTTGAGGGAGGAGGAAATTCATGTTTTTTTTTAAGCTCTATATCAAAGAATAGAGATAATGATTCAAAATGTGTTTGGAAGATTTGTTGGATAAGAGGATTTATGTACGCTACACTTACAATCATAAAAATGTCAGTATATGTCAAGATTAGGGCTACTTTGTGGCTTGACCAACATGTGGTAAGAGTTTTCCCCTTCTGTTAGACAAGAATGATTGCCCCTGATCAAGCTGGTCTAGAACTGGGAAAGAGGCATAAGAATGCTCACTGGGGTTCAAATAAGTCATTTCATTTGAGGAGTTTCATGGGACCAATGTCAATGGCATTCATGAACTGCTCATTGCTTTGAAGTTTTAAAGAGATGAGACTCCTTGAATTACCTCACTATTGTTCTTCTATATTTTTACACTTCATTGAGTGGGCTTTGCTGAAACATAGCCCTCTTGGTCTGCAAGAAAATACAGGAACATAATCCCTAGTTACACAACAATATACATTCTTGCTGGGGCAAAACTGCTAGTTACAAAGAGCTCCAGGGAACTGAGAAAAATCCAGGCGGTCGAGCATAGTGGTTAATTTGGGGGAAGCTCTAGAACCATATTACCTAGATCTAAATTTTGAAACCACAGCCTACTAAGTATCTGACTTTGGACAAATTACTTAAATTCTCTTTACCTTAGTTTCCTCATCGATAAAATGGAAATAATAATACTACCTATCTCCACAGGGTTATTGTAAGGATTGAATGTAAATCACTTAGAATTAAACCAGCACATACTAAATAGCTCTATAAATGTTGGCTAATATTGTGTATCATAAAGATCCAGAGTTTAAACTCTGGATTCAGACTATTATCTTAATTTCACTTCATACTGGCCATGAGACCTTTCTAACTCTTGGCTGGCTTCCTATTCAAGTAGCACCTACTTCAAAAGTTGTTAGGTATCATGCTTTACAAACTACCCACTTCTCAATGTGTTAGCAGTTAAAAACACCACCATTGTTATTCTTGACATTTTATATGATTTTTAATAACTATTATAAAATCATGTTTTGATGCATAGACATAATAGCTGTAAGATGTTATTCAGAGTAATAAAAAATATTTAAACATTTTTATCTAATACCTGCAATGTCTTCCCAGCCATGCAGACTTCAAACTCTTTAGAAGACCCAGAAAAGTGACAGGCTACTTTATTATATTTACTAGTGAACTGTACTTATTTTTAGCATGCAGAACTAAATTTTCATATCCTAAAAAGTTTCCATCCCGAAGCTTTGTCTGGCATAAACATACAATTGGGAAAATATGCATTTGTATTAATGAACTAAATATGAATATAAAGAGATACTTCAGGAAAAAGTTATTCTACTTACAATAGCTATGTATCTGTTTTGATGAAAGCAACTATCTAAATATAGTACTTTGGGACTTCCCTGGTGGCACAGTGGTTAAGAATCCGCCTGCCAATGCAGGGGACACAGGTTCAATCCCTGGTCCAGGAAGATCCCCCATGCCACAGAGCATCTAAGCCCATGCACCACAACTTACTGAGCCTGCGTGCCACAGCTACTGAAGCCTGCTCACCTAGAGCCCGTGCTCCGCAACAAGAGAAGCCACCACAATGAAAAGCCTGTGCACTGCAATGAAGAGTAGGACCCGCTCGCCATAACTAGAGAAAGCCTGTGTGCAGCAATGAAGACCCAACGCAGCCAAAAATAAAAATAAATAAAATAAAATAAATTTATTTAAAAAATATATAGTACTTTGACAGACATGCAGAATGATGAGGTATTCTCTTCTGTCTATTGTAGTAGAGATTGAGCTTAGTTGATCCATTACACTTATGCCTGGATACAGCCTGCCAGAAATAGGTCAATTTTAACATTTGGAGACAAAATCATATCAAGAATGTGTTCTTCTGAGTTTTATCTGGTAAATTATTGGTAATGGATGAGGTGCCAGTAAATGATTCATAACAAGAAGATCAACCCACTATATTCTCATCTTGCAAAAAGTTGTAGTAGAGTCAAGAAGAGCTTCAGTACAAAAAGTATAGGCAGAGATATGATATAAGATTCCTGGTTGTGCTGTAACCTATACTTCCCTCCTGGATATCTTCACTGTCTTCCTAGGTTATATAATATATTTATCCTCAGTAATTACTAGCTAGAGGACACACTATCTAATCATCAGTTAATTAATGGAAGTTAGTGACTGGTCATGGAATCACCTGATAAAATCCAAAATTGATCAATATTTATAGGTATATCAATACTAAGATCACATTTGTTCCCTTCACTAGTATGGACTTTCCTATTGCATTGTCAGAATAATAATGTCAACTCAGCAGCTTCCTTTTTTTAAAATCATTTATTTATTTATTTTTGGCTGTGTTGGGTCTTGGTTGCTGCACGCGGGCTTTCTCTAGTTGCCGCGAGCGGGGGCTACTTTTCGTTGCGGTGCACGGGCTTCTCATTGAGGTGGCTTCTCTTGCTGTGGAGCACGGGCACTAGGCCCACAGGCTTCAGCAGTTGTGGCTCGTGGGCTCTAGAGCGCAGGCTCAGTAGTAGTAGTACTCCAATGAAAAAAAAAAGAACAGGTTTAAAAAAAATTAAGCCTCATGTAATCATTGTATTCAGTTGGTCAATTTCCTAGCTTTTCTGGCTTATTCCCCCACTATTCCAAAATACTGATATTCAAAGGCTTTGTCTTAGGCTTTTCCCTACCTCCCCACCCTCTTTTCTTGATTTTAGTCTAAATTCAGATTATACTTTAAAAATAAATTCTATAGTTTATGTTGGCAAGAAATTAAAATCGGTATATGACATTCAAACTAAAATTAGAGAGCAAATTTTTCTGTAGAGAGACAAACCAGTATTTCAAGAGCCTGGATGCCTAACAATTGCAACTATATATTTCTTCCAATTTGTGAATTCGTATGTCAGAATTATTTTCTAGCAAATCAGATTCTATAGGAGAAATACTCTCTCTATATAGTATATATATGCTATATCTATATCTAAAGGAGTATCAGGTGTTGATTTTTATTTTTTATTTTTTGGCTGTGTTGGGTCTTTGTTTCTGTGTGAGGGCTTTCTCTAGTTGCGGCAAGTGGGGTCCACTCTTCATCGCGGTGCGCGGGCCTCTCACTATCGCGGCCTCTCTTGTTGCGGAGCACAGGCTCCAGATGCTCAGGCTCAGTAGTTGTGGCTCACGGGCCTAGTTGCCCTGTGGCATGTGGGATCTTCCCAGACCAGGGCTCGAACCCGTGTCCCCTGCATTGGCAGGCAGATTCCCAACCACTGCGCCACCAGGGAAGCCCTCAGGTGTTGATTTTAATAAGCAATGTATTAGTTATAAAAGTCAGGAGTAGGTCTCCCCCTGCCTCGGACTTGTTTTCTCTTACACACACACATTATATTTCTTCACTGCAATAAGCAAAGTTTGATTAACTATGGAAAACTTGAGCTCCTGACACTTTATTTACCAAATATCATCAAGAAATGAGATAAAGATCAAAGGTCCAGAGTGAAGTTAGAAAGTTCTCAAATGAGAAACCACACTGAGAGAAAGCTGATCCTCCTACACCATATCTTTCCTGGCCTATTAGGCTCTTAGAATATGTGGAGAGCTGCTAGCACCAGCTGACCAGGGCCTTTTATCTTTATTTAGAGGACAGAGTTCACTGTCTTACGGGGATTATGCAAAGTGGTCTTAACTGCTCAAGAATTCTGAAACGGAATTGAATAAGTCTAGAAATTTAAAGAGAAAAACTATCAGAGCGCATTAAACATTATCTGAGCAATCTTTTCCAAACATGCTTGCATACCTAAACTAAGACTTTGACTATCTCTGAAGATATAAGGAGGGCAAATACATGTTCTTCTCAGAGCCATTATTTCCTCATTTGTAAAATCAGGAAGAGAACATCTATTTTGTTGGGTGGATTCAGTGAGACAGTATATATTAAGTACCTGTCCAACAGTAGGGGCTCAAGAAGGGTAGATACAAACTTTAAGATCTTGTAATTGTTTACAAGGGAAACATTTAAAAATGTATTAAATACTTTACTGCCTTCTTAAACCAAATGTGCTGGATGAAACAACTTCCTTGGTCACTTTCTTGCATGTTCTAAGAGGATTGCCACTAAGGTGTTGGAAATTTCTATAGGGCATTTTTCCAACATCTTGGCTCAGAGCTCTGTCCAGAAGTTTTAAGTTGCCAGAAATCTAACTTCCACATAGAGTAACTCTAAATTTCCTTCTTAATGTTGATGACACATTTAGAAATTGATAAGGAAAAACCATTTCCATTCAAAGGCCTAAATAGCAAAGTATATTTTATTCGGATAACTCCAGTACAAGGTAAAAAGTGACCTACAATGGGAATAGAGAAACAATCATATAGAAATAATTACAGTCCAAAAAAGAATTCTGAAATCCTGAGTTTTAATAAAAATGTGGATCAACCTGGGAAATAAGAGATAGCCAGGAGCAAGTGATATTGTTTAGCACATGAGGTTAACTGAGAAAAAAATAGAGGTGGGCAAAGCATCTCAGTTAATGGCAGATGATTTCAACCCTTCAGAAAGCCTTTCAGACAAGAAATCCATAGCTAGAGGGACAATGCATCAGAGGAATTTAAAGCTCATCCTAGACTCAAAGGCTAAAGCCCTCCAAAATATGTATTTTGAGCAAACCTTGGGAAACTGGAAATTTATTAGTTTGGGGAAGAAATTGAAGACAGATACCCAGACAACATCAGAATTTAGTAAGATATCACACCAGCTAAAACAAATTAACCCTGTAGTCAGGTTTCACATACCTGGCATATACCTGTATGTGATCTCACTGCCTAATGCGGAGATAAGAGAGCCATGAAAAAAGGGGAGCATGGAGTTCACATTTCAGTGGGAGGCCAGAGATAAAAACATCACAAAGAGTTTGGAGTGTCCCAGTTGTTAAGGAAGAGGTCAGCTGGATTCAGGACAAGGTTAAAGAGAGGACCATTCTCTGTAGATGGCTGCAATAACTTTATGCTGTCTGATTACCTATCAAGAAAAATGTGTTTATTTTTGGAAGCTAGTGGCAAAATAACTGATACAATTGTAAATAATGGGATATGCCATGCTGATCTAGAGCTTTGTATTAAAGACAACTTGTACTAAAGCAACTTTGTATTAAAAACAACCTGAAGAAATCATTAAAAGTAACCACAGTTAGCATATATGTTACAACGGGTGCTTGGAGGCGGATGTAGAAGACAGCAGCAAGCAAATGCTTGATTGGATTTCATGCTGGATGAAGTTAGGGAACAAATGAAATCTTGAATAGGTAAAATGCTCAGGCTACGATTTATAATAATTAGAGAGAAAGCAAGTTCTTGGTGCTTAGATTGTGAGTATTTTCATCTTCTTTAGTCTACAACATAAGTAGACTAAGTAATTTAAGTTCTCATTGGTATACTCTTCTACATTATTCAGGGAGAGTCTCTATCAACCAACAGTTATTTCGAAAACATTGTTTATGTGCCTAGTGCCAAGATAAATAATACAAAAAGTAAGAGAGAACTGTGAGATACCAACTGCTGCCTTTGAGTAGTGAATAGTCTAGCTGGGGAGTCAAAAATGGTGTTACAAAATTATTGGAGTGCACTGAATGATAGCAAATAAACTCTAGTGTATAACATAAAACCAGAAGGAATATAAGCAGGAGTGCTCAGGGGAGATAAGGGTAGACAAGGAGGGAAACCTACTTACATCGAAGGGGTAGACTTTCACTGGAGTGTTGTCAGCAGAAGTGTTCTAGGAGAAGTTCGTTGGAAATACCAAGTGAAGAGAGGTGACATGTTAAAAAGCCCACAGGCAAAACAGGAATGTAATGAAAATTGAACACTATTATTCTGACAATATGACATCCTGGAAAAGGCAAACCTATGGATATAATAAAAAAGATCAGTGGTTTTGGAGGGGTTGGGTGGAGAGATAAATAGGCAGAGCAAAGAGGATTTTTAGGGCAGTGATAATACTCTGTATGATATTATAATGATGGATATGTCATTATACATTTGTCTAAACCAATAGAATGTGCAACAGCAAGAGTGAACCCTAAAGTAAACTATAGACCTTGGGTGATTATAACGTGTTAATGTAGGATCATCCTTTATAAAAAATGTACCATTCTAGTGAATGATGTTGGTAACGAGAGAGGCTCTGCATGTGTAGGGGCAGGGGGTATATGGGAAAATCTCTGAATCTCAATTTTGTCGTAAACCCAAAACTGCTCTAAAAATTAAAGTACTTTTTTTAAAAAGGGTTATATAGGAAAATTGTTCCCATTTTGCTACAAAATCATTAGGGGAAAAAGGGAAAGAGTGAGAGAGGGAGGGAGGGAGAGAGACACACACAGAGAGAGGGAAATTTCAGCTGCTCAACTGAGCAAATGGATTTCAGGAAATGTGCGGCCCTTCTGGTTGAGGAAGGGGGAAAGAGGATATGTAAATAACTTTTATTTTTCCTCAAGAAGTATGCCCAATGTAAATGACTGCTTCTATATTTGACAATGAAGAAGCATCACATGGTTTCAAAATAGTCATGTGGGTCTGGGATGACCTCAGTTGGGATGAGGAAGGGCTGGTAGTCCTACTTCACATTCTTCCTCTATCACAGAAGCACATAGAGACTTCCTGAAGTCCTGTCAGAGGAAACGAGGAAGATGAATATTGTTCTGCAATCCATGAAAAGTATAAAGGTGAAAAAGAAAAAAAAAACTTATAGTTTCCAGTGCTTTTTAATTTTCCTTTCACTTAATTTAAAGCTGTTACTTAGTAGGAAACCATTTAGTGCCCTCCGACTAAATGGAAAATTCAAGCCCGTAGCACCCCGGTAGAGTTTATTGTTCCAAACAAGTAACTGCATCCTTTCAGGGGCTATTTTACTTCTCTGGAATGGAGCCAAGCAAGTTTGCTGTTTTGAGACTTCCTGTAAGGATGGGATTGAGAGGTAGGGGTGGATTGGCTAGACTTTTAGCCTCTGGCTCTTAACGGAGTCCACAATCCATGCTGTGTTCTTTCCTTGAGGACTCACCGGCCTAAATTCCTTTGCTTTCATAAGTTTGAAGCAACATATCAGTGGCATTGCAATGATTTTTTTTCCAGGGGTTTAATGCACTATTAGTTCCATCTCAGATGCCTTTAACTAAATGCATCAGCAAATAATTGTTTTAGAGGATAACCAGTTGTATTGACAACTATTGGGCCAGGCTTTCAACAGATAGAACATCATTAAATGTGGGGTTTGTAAAGCTACCAGAGTTAGGCTTTGAAAGTGCATATAGTATTCAAGTCTATGACTGATATGGTCTCCTGCTATGTGGCTTATTATTTCAACTACTGTAGACACAGGGATTAGATCACCTCCTTGGTGATCTAAACCTCTTGGTTTATACCCTCATTATAATGGCATCATCTAGCCCTACCATGGCTAATTTCCTGGGTTTCTCTTTCTCTATTTGCTGCGGGAATTTCTGCTAAAAATTCCGTTTCTTTTGGAAGTGGGGCAGTTATGAATATATTCATCTTGAGTCTCTTGTATAAGTGGCTTTTAAGGAAACATAAGAATCAACTCTAAGGAAAAAAACATCTCACTCTGTGCTTATGGCATTTCCAGTGACAACTGTGCTAACATCACCAACAGAGCAATTCTTCTGTTAATAAAGAGGATGACTTCTAAAAGTGCATTCTGATAGATATGCTTTTACTTGAGCTAAAAGATAGAAGTCTAAAGATGGCATCTAGAAAGACGATTGTCACTGCTGTTCTTCCTCCTTTCTGTCCAGGGGGGGCAACACTTCCCCCGTGACATCCACAGTCCTATAAAGGGAGTGCTCCTGCCTTACTAGAGGCAACCAAGGGCAGCCACACCATGGAGCAGTCTTTTCTTCAGCTGGGCTAGCATGTCAGCAAATCCAGGGTGGTCTATGCTTAAGACAAGGCCAATGTTATCTCCTTTTCAGCAGCTCTTGGCCCACCCTGAGGAGCAGGGAGGTACTCTTAAATCACTATGTCTGTCGTTTTGGGGGAAACAATAATAATGATAACAACAGCAATAACAGTGGTAGTAGTAGAAATAGCAATTGTGGGCTTGGGACTGGAGTAACCCTGGCCTTCCAATTCCACTGGAGGGACATTAGCTGGTACTGGAGGCCTTTCTCCCTGACTCACACACAGTCCTCCTCAGGAAAACAGGATAGTCTTATCTGAATGGAGAGTTTGGAAGAAGGAGCTGAGTAGGTATGACTGGGAAGCATGTGAGCTCTCTTCTTCAGAGCCAACCTATTCACAGAACGAATACATTCTGGTTCCGACTCTGCTGTGTGGGAGGAGACTGCCCCTTTTGGGGAGCCATTGGCTGTCCACTGTTCCAAGAGGGGCTCAAAATAATTCAGGAACAAAATATTATCATACTTTCTTAGCTGTGAATGTAAAGGCACGTTTTCCAATCACTTTATCGGTAATATTCATATCTCCATCTGAACCTGTGCTTACCTTTTCATTGATTCTGGCCTAAGGAAAGGAACAAGGATATTACTTACAGGCATCTATAAACTTATCAGTGAGAGCATCCAAAACTAATATTTATAGGCCATTCACTGAGTTCTGGATACCATACTGAGTACTCAGTATTCAGCTTAGTGGCTAACCACTCAGACTCTGGAAACAGAAAAGCTGGGTTCAAATCTCATACATCTTGTGTTCTATAACTTGGAAATATTACATAACCTCTTTTTCCTCATTTTTCTCATCTAAAAATTAGAAATTATACTAGCTCTTACTTCACAGGATTATTGTGAAAATTCAATGGATTACATGTCATAAGCTTAGAAAAAGGCCCAGCACATAATACATGCCTAATGATAGTTAACTAACTTTCCTTACTACAATCCAGCAAAGTAGCTATTTAATTTGTCTTAATTTTATAGCTGCAGGAACTAAGACTCAGAAAAGTTAAATGTGTTTCTCAGGAAGTGCTCACAGTTGGCCAACGGAAGAGCTAGGATTTGAAACCAGATCTAGCTAACTGTAGTGCTTCGGTTCCAGCCTCTGCATTTTGTTCCCAGAAGGGATATTTATTAAGATAGAACTCTATGAATTAAAAGAAAAGGGGGAGGAGGAAGACAATATCCCTTCCTCTATCTTATTTTTTCATAAAATTTTCCATAAATGTCCACTGTTTCACATTGTAGCAGTCTTCCTTGCATGACCTTTAATCAATATTGTCCTTTCTTAGTATCTGTATACAATCAAATATCCACAAACATGTTTTAAAAATTGCTCACATTAAGGCTGTTACTAAAGTTATATCTAAACTGTCATTCAGATATTCGTAAAAAGTTTCCATTCTTAAAACAAATATCCTTACCCCTCCTCTCTTCCATCAATTTGAGAAAAATCTTAGGTATATTGAAAGGTATTATTTATAGTTGGAACATTGCAAGTATAGCATTGCTATTTTTTTAAACAACAACCACAAAAAAACTGTTAAGTAATTTAATATGTCTCAGTAAGTTCATTTATTGAATTTTCTCTGTATACTCAAAGCCCCCATTTGGGTCAGATTCCTTGGAAATCAGAACATTTTTCTATCCAGTCTTACTTTTTGGTGGAATATTGTTTCCAGTACAGTGGTATGTTTTAAGGCCAAAAATAGTTTTAAATGAAGGGAAATGGCATAGGATTATGGAAAATAGTCTTACCACAGAGGTGATTCTCTCACTATAAACTCACTGTATCCAGTCCTAATTCACAAAGAATGGATTGATCCAATTTACTTTCTTTCAAACTATTGGACTGTAGAGGCAAGAAAGAGAATTATGGAAGGCTAAATGAAGGCAGCAATTTTGTCATCCAGCACTCAAGAAAAAAATCTAGGTGAGGCTGAAAGAAAACATAGGTCTACTTGAATCTGAAGATGACTCTGAGGGACCACAGGGAACCATATACAGACAATATGGTAAACTCAGTTTAAAAAGTAGAGATATTCAACAGCAACCCAGCTGTCCAATCTAGTTGCTAGACCTACCTCTGAGGAGACCTTGACAAACTGTACATGATTTACTCTCAATCTGGTGTGATTTTTTGCCAGTTTATATACCTGTGCATGTGAGAAACTTCACTTTTCCTATGACATTTCCAATAGTTTCTATATAGTCCTCTTCAATATACAGAAGAATGGGGAGAACAAAGTTGCTTAGCTAAGGAAGAATTTTGACAGAAAGCAGCAGCTCTCCTAACTCTTGATGCCAGTCTTCACTCGCATGGAGGCTTAAGCCTTTGACTCTGAGGCCGAAAGTAAAAGGTTGTCACCAAGACAGGTGGCTTGTCCAAGCTCATTAAATATGTCTATATCTGACAGTAATTGTTTCTATTATTTATCCTTACCTGAATGATAAGAACTTCTTAATTAGTGCCTGAGAAAGTAAACGAGGATTTAATTGACAGAAACAGTGTGCATGGTTTTGCTATAATGAAGTCAGTCGTGTAATGAAGCATAAGTCAGTTTATTACTCTACCCAAACACAAACCACTAAATTGTTACAATAGACACTTTCTGAATTTCATCCCTCATCCTTATAAACAATGTGGCAAGGCAACAGGCATACTATGTAAGAAATTTCCTTGACGCATTCTTAATTTCAGCTTGTACATTCTTTTAATAAAGTTTTCTACAAGGATAACTCTGAAAAACCTCCATGAATAAGGAGAGGTTGACATTCCTGCTTCTAAAAGGATTATGGTTCATACTTGAGGAAATGCAGCAGGCAAGCCAAGTCATTCTGCGAAGTTATGAAAGACTAAGCCGTGTTTATGAGGAAAGCAAGGGAAAAAGTAATAAAGCCAAAAAAGAAGCCACAGGAGAAAGAGAAATATTTAAAGAAGAGACTAATTTTGAGGTCTTTTCTTTCTTTTTTCATTCTATGGGGCTTTCCTTTCAATGACAGAATTCTCTACTCTCAACCTTCTTAATAGAAAACAGATTATCTCTGGTAGATTCTTGCAAGCTCTGGTTATATAGCCCTCAGCCCTGCAAGACTTATAATAGGGATAAGAAACATAAACAGTACTCATTTTTCTTTATCTTCATGATTTACTCCTAAGGCTCAGTGGGCATCTGCCCCTGGGCATACCAGCATATGTTTCTAGCTCCCTTTTCCACCTATTGATTGTAATAACCTTGTATCTTATCCTATTCTCTCATCTATATCATAACACAAGATACCATTTTAAATTCTATTATTTCATGACTGGTTCCTCATCGATATGGCAATATGATTTCTATCCAAATTTATTATTAATTCTTTCTGTTAATTTAGTTTACATTTCTGTTGTACCACCACATATATAGGGCATGTATTTTTTTTTTTTTTTTTTTTTTGCGGAACGCGGGCCTCTCACTGCTGTGGCCTCTCCCGTTGCAGAGCACAGGCTCCGGACGCGCAGGCTCAGCGGCCATGGCTCACGGGCCCAGCCGCTCCGTGGCATGTGGGATCTTCCCGGACTGGGGCGTGAACCCGTGTCCCCTGCATCAGCAGGCGGACTCTCAACCACAGAGCCACCAGGGAAGCCCCAGGGCATGTATTAGCGGAGCCCATAAAAAGCCTATTAAAAAAGGTGTAGGTTGATTATGTGATATGTGTTCAACAATCTGAAGGTAAGGGCTCACAACTTGTCTGCTTTACAGAGAGTTGATATTTCTCTCATTCTAAGTGCTGCTAATGTGAAGAACAAAATATTTGATGCAATTAAATCTAAAAATATCCAGATGCTTTTCCTAATATGATAGTTTTCAGAATTTTAGATCCAGAGGGCATCTTACAAATTGTAGTCTAGTTAGCTCAGTCTTCTCTTTTTGTTTATATGAAGAGTCTACAAATCAGATATTTAGTGATTTGACCAAGATTGCAAATTTTAGCTGAAGATCCAGAATTAGTACCTCAACCTTCTTAATACTTATGGCTAATATAGAACTCTGTCATCTTCTAATAATAATATTTCTCTCATATTATAAAACATATTTTTTACAATTTAGAGATTTTAAAATAGTTTGAGAAATAAAGTAAATCGTAAGTTGGAGATAATCACATCTTTCAGATACAAACAACATTTTTGGTCTATTTTGCTCTGGTATTTTCCTTACATAAATATATACATATTATAGTTTAGTGTTTTGTCAAGTTGAGTCTTCTTGATCGCATGAAGTGGATTGTCTTGACCGTGACAAAGTTGAATGCAAGAGAAAGACTTTGGCTTATTTTGATGAACCTAAAGTTATTTTACAGAAATATTATTTAAGAATATTCAAATTATATTAAGCCATGTAATTTTTTCTTATGTGGAAGCCCAAAATAATCTGAGCAGGAATGGGAAGCCTTGACCTTTACCCATTGTTCCTTCTCACACTGGGCTTCAAAAACATCTGACTGACTCTAGGGCTCTGGGAACTTGATTTAAAAACCATTACTACAGAGGGGGGCATCTCCAGTTGATGCATGTTGGTGATGCTTTCAGTCCCTGTTCTGGCCCTTTTTATAAAAGTTCCATTCTTTCACTATACCTGCTTTGCATGGAAAGGTGATGCTAAAACCAAGCTTGGTTTGTAACCACAGACAGCTTTCTCTTGTCAAGGATAATGAGGCAGTTTCTCCCGCAGGGTGTGTGACAGTTACAGGACAGAAAAAAAATAGAGTCTGTGAAAGCAAATCCTTCTTAGATCAAAGCTGGCAAATTCCATAATTTTATCTTATTTTGCCATGACATTCCAATAAGACAAATAAAACAAAATGCAATGTTTCACACTCACTTCTGTCTGATCTTGAAAAGATGTGGTCCTAAAATGTATCATGGGACAAAATTTTAAATTATACTATTGATTCATTATATCTTAAACCAACTGCTTTTAATGGACAGAATCTGCCTTCCATAGGATTATTTAGAATGTTTGCAGAAACTAATAAAAAGCTATTTTAAACAGTAGTTAAAGCTTGCTCTCTTGCTCCCATGTCTAATTGTTACTTTAACATCTTTCCCATGAACCACCAATACCTGATAAATATTATTAAATCCACATGTAATTAAAAGGGAAGCAATATTACAAAGTTAGACCACCAAATTCCTGCATTCTCATGGGCATTAATCAAATTAAAACTAATAAGACTGATAATATGTAAAAATTAAAATCAACAAACAACTCTATTAGGAATATGTATTCTATAGATTTGAGAGGTAAGTAGAAATATGTAACCAAGGAACCAATCACTCAGTTTAGGTCAACCAGAGAGTATCCATATCTCAGGATCAAAGCATATATTTTCATGTAGCATTTAGATTAGGAAATAAAGGGGAAAAATTGTGTTCTGTAAAGGTTCTGTGGCTGACACATCCTATGTACATATATTATGACTTTCTCCTGGAAAAGTAAACACTTTGCTAACTTTATCTCAAACATAGCCCTAGACCAGAGAGGAAAGATGCCTATCAGATGAAGAAACTAGTCCCGAGAAGACTCTAGAATATAAACCATAGATATTGAATCCCAATTCATTCTCCATATTTCTTCATACCACCAAAGCCATCTAAAAATACTGAATCTAAAGAAAGCAATCTACGAGGACCTTCAAGATGGCGGATGAGTAAGACATGGAGATAACCTTCTTCCCTGCAAATACATCAAAAATACATCTACATGTGGAACAACTACTGAACACCTACTGAACACTGGCAGAAGACCTCAGACTTCCCAAAAGGCAACAAAATCCCTGGGTACCTGGGCAGAGCAAAAGAAAAAAGAAAAAAAGAGACAAAAGAATAGAGATGGGGCCTGTACCTTGGGGAGGGAGCTGTGAAGGAGGAAAAGCTTCCATGCACTAGGAAGCCCCTTCACTGGTGGAAATGGGGGTTAGGCAGGGGGGAAGCTTCAAAGCCACAGATGAGAGTGCAGCAACAGAGGAGCAGAGGGCAAAGCGGAGAGATTCCTGCACAGAGTATCGGTGCCAACCAGCACTCATCAGCCTGAGAGGCTTGTCTGCTCACCCACTGGGGCAGGTGGGGGCTGGGAGCTGAGGCTCAGGCTTCGGAGGTCGGATTCCAGGGAGAGGACTGGGGTTGGCTGCATGAACACAGCCTGAAGGCTGGCGCACCACAGCTAACCAGGAGCGAGTCCGGGAAAAAGTCTGGAACTGCCTAAGAGTCAAGAGGCCATTGTTTCAGGGTGTGCAAGGAGAGGAGTTTCAGAATACTACCTAAACAAGCAGAGACTGGCATGAGCCATTGCTATCAGCATGGACACCAGAGATAAGCATGAGACGCTAAGGCTGCTGCTGCCGCCACCAAGAATCCTGTGTGCCAGCACAGGTCGCTATCCACACCCCCCTTCTGAGAGCCTGTGACTCTGCCAGGATCCCGTGATCCAGGGACAGCTTCCCCTGTAGAACACACAGCGCACCTCAGGCTGTTGTAATGTCATGCTGGCCTCTGCCGCCGCAGGCTCGCCCCTCATTCCATACCCCTCCCTACCCTCGGCCTGAGAGAGCCAGAGCCCCCTAATCAGCTGCTCCTTTAAGGGCTGTCTCCTGCCTGGGTGAAGAACAGATGCCAGAGGGCGACCTACATGCAGAGGCGGGGCCAAATCCAAAGCTGAACCCCAGGAGCTGTGTGAACAAAGAAGAGAAAGGGAAATCTCTGCATGTAGCCTCAGGAGCAGCGGATTAAAGCCCCACAATCAACTTAATGTACACTGCATCCGTGGAAACCTGAATAGACAACAAATCATTCCAAAATTGAGGCGGTGGACTTTGGGAGCAACTGTAGACTTGGGGTTTGCTGTATGTGACTTACTAGTTTCTGATTTTTATGTTTATCTTAGTATAGTTTTTAGTGCTTGTTATTATTGGTGGATTTGTTTATTGGTTTGGTTCTCTACTTTTTTAAATTACTTTTTTATTTTTTTATTTTAATAACATTTTTTTAATTTTAATCACTTTATTTTATTTTATTTATTTATTTTTTTCTCACTTTTCTTCTGAGCCATGTGGCTGACAGGGCCTTGGTGCTCTGGCCTGGTGTCAGGCCTGAGCCTATGAGGTGGGAGAGCTGAGTTCAGGACATTGGTCCACCAGAGACCTCCTGGCCCCACGTAATATCAACTGGCGAGAGCTCTCCCAGAGATCACCATCTCAACGCTAAGACCCAGCTCCACTCAACAACCAGCAAGCTCCAGTGCTGGACACTCCATGCCAAACAACTAGCAAGACAGGAACACAACCCCACCATTAGCAGAGAGGCTGCCTAACATCATAATAAGTTCACAGACACCCCCAAAACACACCACTGGATGCAGTCCTGCCCACCAGAAGGACAAGGTCCAGCCTCATTCACCACCAGAACACAGGCACCAGTCCCTTCCACCAGGAAGCCTTCACAACTCACTGAACCAACCTTAGCCACTGGGGGCAGACACCAAAAACAACAGGAATTACGAACATGCAGACTGCGAAAAGGAGACCCCAAACACAGTAAGTTAAGCAAAATGAGAAGACACAGAAAGATGCAGCAGATGAAGGAGCAAGGTAAAAACCCACCAGACCAAACACATGAAGAGGAAATAGGCATGGAGGAATCAGGCTCCCGGAGTTCAGACTATACTACAAAGCCACAGTAATCAAGACAGTATGGGACTGGCACAAAAACAGAAATATAGATCAATGGAACAGGATAGAAAGCCCAGAGATAAACCCACACACATATGGTCACCTTATCTTTGATAAAGGAGGCAAGAATATATAATGGAGAAAAGACAGCCTCTTCAATAAGTGGTGCTGGGAAACTGGACAGCTAGCTACATGTAAAAGAATGAAATTAGAACACTCCTAACACCATACACAAAAATAAACTCAAAATGGATTACAGACCTAAATGTAAGGCCACACACTATAAAACTCTTAGAGAAAAACATAGGCAGTACACTCTATGACATAAATCACAGTAAGATCATTTTTGACCCACCTCCTAGAGAATGGGAAATAAAAACAAAAATAAACAAATGGGACCTAATGAAACTTAAAAGCTTTTTCCCAGCAAAGGAAACCATAAACAAGACCAAAAGACAACCCTCAGAATGGGAGAAAATATTTGAAAACGAAGCAACTGACAAAGGATTCATCTCCAAAATATACAAACAGCTCAATATCAAAAAAAAAAAAAACAACCCAATCCAAAACTGGGCAGAAGACCTAAATAGACATTTCTCCAAAGAAGATATACAGATTGCCAACAAACACATGAAAGGATGCTCAACATCACTAATCATTAGAGAAATGCAAATCAAAACTACAATGAAGTATCACCTCACACCAGTCAGAATGGCCATCATCAACACTATACAAACAATAATGCTGGAGAGGGTGTGGAGAAAAGGGAACTCTCTTGCACTGTTGGTGGAAATGTAAAATTGATACAGCCACTATGGGGAACAGTATGGAGATTCTTCAAAAAACTAAAAATAGAACTACCATATGACACACTAATCCCACTACTGGGCATATACCCTGAGAAAACCATAATTCAAAAAGAGTCATGTACCACAATGTTCATTGCAGCACTATTTACAATAGCCAGGACATGGAAGCAACCTAAGTGTCCATCGACAGATGAATGGATAAAGAAGATGTGGCACATATATACAATGGAATATTACTCAGCCATAAAAAGAAACAAAATTGAGTTATTTGTAGTGAGGTAGATGGACCTAGCGTCTGTCATACAGAGTGAAGTAAGTCAGAAAGAGAAAAACAAATACCGTACGCCAACACATATGTATGGAATCTAAAAATAATAATAAAAAAAAGGTTCTGAAGAACCTAGGGGCAGGACAGGAATAAAGATGCAAATGTAGAGAATGGACTTGAGGACACGGAGAGGGGGAAGGGTAAGCTGGGATGAAGTGAGAGAGTAGCATGGACATATGTACACTACCAAATGTAAAATAGATAGCTAGTGGGAAGCAGCCACATGGTACAGGGAAATCAGCTCTGTGCTTTGTGTTCACCTAGAGGGGTGGAATAAGGAGGGTGGGAGGGAGACACAAGAGGGAGAGGATATGGAGATATATGTATATGTATAGCTGATTCCCTTTGCTATACAGCAGAAACTAACACACCATTGTAAAGCAATTATACTCCAATAAAGATGTTTAAAAAAATAAAAATAAAAAAAAGAAAGCTATCTATTCAAAAGCAGCTGGCTCATAATGTCAATGAAAAACCATTTCTCTTTCTAATAATGTTTCTTTAATATTAGAAAATTCTGATTATTTTTGGCAATTTTTTAAAAATATAAAAAATAAGTTACTGGTAATCATGCTCAATAGAATGACTGTGATCAAAATAACAGATAATAAGAATTGTTGGCAAGGATGTGGAGAAATTTGAACTCTCATACACTGCTGGTGGGAACATAAAATGGCGCAAGTGCTTTAGAAAATAATTTGGTAGTTCCTCGAAATGTAAAACAGTGTCACCAGAGGACTCAATAATTCCATTCTGAGATATATACTCAGGAGAAATAAAAACATATTTATAAAATATCTTATACACAAATGTTCATGGCATCATTACTCATAATATCCAAAAAGCAAAATACAATCCAACTATATATCAACTAAAGTGGAATATCCATACAATAGAATATTATTCAGCCATAAAAAGAGATGAAGTACTGATATGTGCTACAACACGAATGAATTTTTAAAACACTATGCTAAGTGAAAGAATTCAGTTACAAAAGAACACATATTATATGAAGCAATTTATATGAAATATCCAGAATAGGAAATTCTATAGAGACAGACAATAGATTAGTGGTTGCCTAGGCCTGGAGGGCTTAGAGGAAAAAAGGAAGTGATAGCTAATGGGTATAGGGTTTCTTCTGAGCCCTAAAATTGATTGTGGTGATGATTGTACAACTCTGAATATATGAAAAACCACTGAACTGCACATTTTAAGTGGATGAATTCTGTGGTATGTAAATTATATCTCATAAAGCTTTTGAAAAAGTAGTTGATGTTATCAAAGTAAATGCCCACTTCTTCCACAAGTTTTAACTTTATGGGAAAACAACAAACTCAGAAGTCATTAACTACATCACTGAAATCAGAGACTCTTTAAATGGACAGTTACATTTTCTTCATATTATCTCTAGTTAATAGCATAACTGGGATTAAAAATCAAAATAATTTTATCAGCCACCTAGATTGTCCCAGAAATTAAGATATTTAGCATCATGAAGACAGAATGGAAAAGAAAACTGAAAGATTGCATGGGTAGTTTGGTATATTCCAGTGACTAGATCACTTTTATCATAGGAAAGTAACATGACTTTTTGGGGGGAGGAATTTTAACATGGATTTTTGGTTCCAGCCTAACTTCAGAGTCTGACATTATATATATCTCATAAGATTTGGAGATTTTTCCTCCCAGAGTTCTCAAAGAAATAAAAACAATAAGAAGGAGAATAGAGTTATTTTTTTGGCTGTCTGGTTAATTTGTTTCTTTATAACCTTTAGACCACCTCCAAGGCTACAAATTTGCAACATAAAGTCCAACTGCTATTTGTGAAAAGATAGGCACATTTCCATCCAGGAATAAAAGTGACTGACATATCTACAGCTTATTGAAAATTTACTGTAAATAACTGGAATATTAGACTTCATTAGCATTTCTACAGGAAGAATGATCACCACAATCCTTTCAGAAAATATATAGTTATAGGTTGAAACAACAAAGACAACAATTATATTGCAGGTTGTTTTCTAAATATTTAAAACCCATAAATACCCTTGCTCAGCATGAATTTGAAAGTTAGAAACAGTCAAAATATATTTTTCTATTGGATTGAATAAAATAAATACATGTAATTGTTGAGAGGTAGTAAGTTTTATACTTAAAAAAAGACTGAGAGATGCAAAAATAAAACCACAGGATTTGAATATCAATTTTTGCCTATATGACCTTGGACAAAGTATTTAATTTTTACCTGTTCTTCACCTGCAAAATTGGATTAGTATTATTATTTACCTTAAAAGCATCTGATAAACTGCCAGATAAAACTAAATAGTCAACATTAAACCCTATATAATGGTCGCTAAAATGAGCAGAGCCTCCATTCAAATTATACTAACAGTATTGAGACCAGTGTTTGCTTTTCTCTTTATGCCAACAGCAGAGATATGACATCCAGCTAGAGTAATAAAGATACTCTTAATAGTGTGAGATTAATATGAAATGGCAAGGCTTGCAATATTCATAAAGATATTGGCCAAAGGGTAGATGAACCTCCATCGGAGGTTCAAAAAGATGACATGGCAAAGAGTTCCTTTAATCTTTCAAGAGATTTAAACTCTATCCAATCCTTGGGGTGCCACTTTGAATGTCAGCTGAGTTATAAAAGGAAGATCTGTGGTTAGAGAGCATGAACCTCGATAAAAGTTAATTTCAAAGTCAAGGTTAGTATTAAATAGAACAACTCAAAATAACATGATGCCTCATACTTGTGTATATTTTTATTAAATAAGAAGTGTCAATATCTTCATTATAGAAGGAAGGCTTTATAAAGCCATAATTTATAAGTTTAATTTAAAAAAATTAACAAAGAAAAAATTATGAAACAAATTCAAAGGTACAAATTATTTCCCTTTTTATAAAATCTCCAAGTACATTTTTGCTGAGGAAAATGTCAAATGATACTTGATAAAAATAGAAACCCTTATATCATCATCAAAATGAAGTGCCAGATCATATTGTAGGGTTATGTATTTAGAATAAAATATAGACATATGTTACTTGATGTAAAAGTAGAAAAATTTTAAGCAGGAAAACAAAGGGAAAAATCACTTTAAAAAACAAAAATTGCACTATACAGGGCATACTTCATTTTGTTGTGCTTCACAGATATTGTATTTTTTACAAAATGAAGGTTTGGGGGAACCATGCACCAAGCAATTCTATTGGTGCCATCTTTCCAACAGCATTTGTTCATTTTGTGTCTCTGTGTCACATTTTGGTAATTCTCAAAATATTTCAAACCCTTTTATTATTATTATATTTGTTATGGTGATCTGTGATCAGTGATTTTTGATGGTACTACTATGACTCGCTGAAGGCTCAGATGATGGCTAGAAGTTTTTAGCAATAAAGTATTTTTTAATTAAAGTATGCACATTGATTTTTAGGCATAATGCTATTGAACATTTAACAGACTACAGTACAGTGTAAACATGACTTTTATATGCACTGGGAAACCAAAAATTTGTGTTACTTGCTTTATTGCAGTGGTCTGGAACTGAACCCACAATATCTTCAAGTACGCTTATAGTAACTTCTATAATTTAAAAAATACCCCATAAAAATTACTAGGCAAATACAAATATGCAGAAAATTATTTCCAACATATGTCACAGAATATGGGTTAATATCGCAAATGTACTGAGCTTTTATGAATCAGTTAATAATAATCAAATAACCAATTATAGAAAATGGATAAAGAAAAAAGTCACAGAAATAAAATACAAATGGTTAATACATAAAATATTTAAACTGATCAATAACAAAGTCTTAAACTGAAATGAAATCTGCTGTACAATTAGCAAAGATATATTTTTAAATAAAAATTCATATAATTAAAAATGGTGTGAGGGGCTTCCCTGGTGGCACAGTGGTTGAGAGTCCGCCTGCCAGTGCAGGGGACACAGGTTCATGCCCCGGTCCGGGAAGATCCCACATGCTGCACAGCGGATAGGCCTGTGAGCCATGGCAGCTGAGCCTGCGCGTCCGGAGCCTGTGCTCCACAACGGAAGAGGCCACAACAGTGAGAGGCCCGTGTACCGCAAAAAAAAAAAAAAAAAAAAAAAAGGTGTGAAAAAGTAGTTATGGGCTAAATTTTTTTAACTGCTTTATAGAAATGTAATTCACATTCCATACAATTCACCCATTTAAAGCATGCAATTAAATAGTTTTTAGTATATTCAGAGATATGTGCAACCATCACCACAGTCAGTTTTAGAACATTTTCATCATGTCTAGTACCTTTTAGCTATACCCACATATCTGCTATTCCCATCCCCAAGACTTAATCAACCCTTAAACTTCTTCCTGTCTTTATAAATTTCCCTATTCTGGACTTTTATATGATTGGAATCATGTAGTATGTGGTCTTTTGTGATTGGCTTCTTTCACGTAGCATAATGTTTTCAAGGTTCACCCATTTGTAGCATGTATCAGTACTTCATTCCTTTGTATGCCTGGATAATATTCCGCTGTGTGGGTATACTGCATTTTGTTTACACATTTACCTGTTGCTAAATATTTTTGAATATTGTCTCCTTTAATTCTATATAGAATCCTAAGAGGTTTACCCATTTCAATCACAGGAAAATTGTGGTAACTTATTACATCATATTGGATTAGTAAATGGAGCTCCTTAGATTTCATTGCACACTGTCTGTCTGTAGAGCTTGCAGTCTGTAACTCTATTTTCTGTCACCTAAGCATGTTTATCATAGGTGGACCAATAATTCTACTTCCAGAAATTATTCAGAAGGGAATAATCAGATACAGAAATGTTAATATACATCAATTATTTATTGCATCATTTATTGAAGTGAAAATTTGAGCATAACTTACTGTATAATAGCTGTGGTCTTGTTAAATTATGGTACATCAATACTGTTGAATATTATACAGCTATACAAAATAAATGGAGTTTTCAAAAAAATAATTAATGATATAGAAAAGTGAAGAGACCATAGTCTTAAATGTAAGGAATGATTGTGAAATACTATGTATAGTTATATACAGTAGACATCAATGTTTACATGTTCATCATTTATAAAGTAGGTTAATATTAATACCAACGTTTTGGGGCTGTTGGGAAGATCGAATGTGTTAATATATGCAATGTCTTTAGAGCAGTATACATGTACATTTATCTAACTGTTAGACACACACACACAAATACCAAAGGATAAATGGATACACACAAAAATTCTGAGTGGAAATTGTGGGTGATCTTGATATTTTTAAATTTTTCTCTGCTTTATTCCATCTATTCCACAAGAAATAACAAAAGGCTAAAGTGTATGGAAAGAAATGCCTTAAAATAGTGAAGCAACAAAACAAAGAGAAACATTTTGTTCAATTTTGTTTCCGCAAGATTGAGGGGTAGTTTGAGCCTGAGTAACCACTTAGGTTCATCCTGGAATGTGAGGCCTGCAATGTAAAAATCATTCCACCTAGGAATATCTAGCCTATATTCCTAAATGTGAAAAGGGGATTTCTGTTTATAGACCTAGGCCTGTTTTGAAAAGGAGATTACCAAAAAGATCCAAGCAAAACACAGATGCTTAGCAGTCTTGAAATGAATGGTTGGGTATGTGGCAGGATATTTTTGCCACTGTCAGATGTTTCTTATTAACCCCCCACCTAGATAAGCGCAGTAAGACTGGGGAAGAGCCTGCCGAAACTACTTTCTTCCCAGGAGACAGTTTGTTGACATGTCAGTAGGCAGAGGAAAGTTTTCCTAAATCACTCAAACCATTTTCTTTTTAATAGCCCATGCTTAATTAACACTCTTCCTCCCTCAATTTCAAACCAATATAAGACAGCTGTCAAAAGCTGATTTAACTTGCCCTAAGTAATATTTCATTAGAAACTAAAAGCTTTTAGATCACTTTTGCATCCTGCAGACACAAAAGGGAAAAAAAAAAAAGCCACCTATCAGCTGACACACCAGCACCATCAAAGGAGGCACTGTAATCATTCAGACTTAGGGGGCCAGATTCCACTTCTTTTTCTAAGTATATTTTTATCGTGTATTCTTCTCTGATTATAACAATAATACAGGTATACAATTCCTTATCTGAAATTCCCCCCCAAAAAAAGATTAAGTGAATCATCATATGTGAAATCAGTACAGTCCTAAAAAATAAGTGCATGATAAATATTAGTTGAGTTTGAATAAAAATGAGTTCTCATGATTCTATTAATTTACACAATAAATATTTTTGTGTGCTTACTTATTATTGTTCTAGGATTCATCTACTTTGATTCTGTTGTCTAAAACACACTTGGAGAAATACAGGTTTTGTTCAAATTGCTGCTCTGCCATTTAATGACCTGTCCATTCTTTAAGTTCCTCACTTGGCAAGGTGAAGATTTTTAATGCCTACTTCAAAAAGTAGTTGTAAAAATTAAATGGTGTAATGCATTAAAGCACTAAGGGTGGTGCACATACTGCTCAACCATCTTGAGAGTGTTGGTGGCAAGTAGTCAAACGTCCCACCCCACTGCCTTACACAGAGCTGTAGCCATTCAATACCAATTTACTTCCCTTTTACTTTTTCTCACTGGCTCATGATCAAAAGTAACATTACTTACCTGGCCAGTCACTGCATGAGTGCAGGACCCACTAGAAAACCTGAAGGACAAGATGAGAATTAATCAGCTAAACCAATTTCCACCCACCTCCCCACCCAAAACATAACAAAACAAACAAAAAACCCCACATGTATCTTACTGAGAACAATCCATACCTTAATAATGCAAATAGTGAAAATATGAAAAATAATGAAATATAAAGAGACTATGATGGAATGTGTCATGACTACCAGAAAACCCCAAATAGAAACTTCACTGAAGAAATAAAACAATTATTTTTAAAATAGCTACTCTTCTCACTTAACAGGAAAGGAATTTTAAAAGCCTATACTTCCAATAAAGTACTTTTCTCTCCAAGGGAAATGTAAGATTCATAATTACATAATTGTAATTTTTTAAAAAGATACAAATTTATTCTAAGTTAATAATGTTCAAACCCATTAATTTTAAAATGATGAATTTTTATAGTGTTGTTTCTTATTCCTAATGACTGCTTATTTGCCAACTATCATTTTATACTCTAAAACCATAGTCATTGATATTTAAAGAGCCATGACTATATCATCAAATAAAACACATATTTGCTCAATTACCTGGTAAGCTTGAGTGCACAATGACATTCAATCTAAATCATTAAAGCAAAAGAACAGTAAAGTGATTCCAGCTTTCAAATGTCTTTAAAGTTTGGGTTAGCTATCTGCATGGAAAGAAGCAAAGCCCCAATTTATTTATGGAAATATTGCCCTTGAAAAGGTCAGGGGCCAATCCTGAGGAATCATTTGCTCAACTAGTCCAATAAATTGTTTTCACCCTTTTACTTTCTCGTTCTGATCCACAATGGGACCGGTTCATAAGACAAAAAGGCACTAACAAGCACTGTCTCTACAGCTTTAACAGAAGAGAGACAGATGACTGAACAGGCAGAAGAGGCATAATGAGCATTAGCCAAACTCCTCTGTAAGCTGTGCTCTTAGTTTCAAGAATTCTTCTTAAGAGAGAAAGAGGTGCAGTTTTTTGAAAACAAAAATCTCTGGTTTACCTTAGTAGAGGTGGTCTCACCGGATCTCCTGACATTTTGGCATTTGGATTTGCTCATACTTCAGGGATATGATTGCCAGTTGTGTGAAAAATGTATTCTGAATAATTGCAGGGTGTGAAAAACAGCTTCAGTATTTGAAGACTGCTAACAATTTAAGGTGCAAGTTCTCAATTATTTCATCTAAGAGATCAATATGCAAGATGCTGCCATGTAGTTGTGGCTAAATAATAGCATAAAATAGTGGCTAAATAATAGCATTTTTATTTTATGAATTTGACTTTTATATTAAAACCTCTTCCCAAGTGTTACAGAAGAATTTTGAAGCATGTTGTGAATTTAATGATTCAGGAAGAGTTTGAGTGCTTGTTAATATCTAATAGATAAATAAGGGAGTTTAGACATAGAACAGTTACATAACCAAAGCAACAATATATTCTAAAACTTTTCCTAATGTGAATTTAGAATATTCAGCCCTAACTTGTTTTACTTGAGATCATTAGACTTATTCATAGCATCTAAATTGTTAGGAATTCAGATTAGGTTTAACTGAGTTAACTCCACTTCTAATACTATCCACCACTTCTAATAATGTCCCTTTATCTATAATAACTATAGATAGAAGGAAGGACAAGAAAATGGGCTTAAAGGTCTAGCCAGTTTGAGAAGCCGTTGACTGTGCAAGCAGCATCACTGTGAGTGAAGACTTGCAGATTCCGTAGGAGGAAGACACATGACGGGAGCAGGCTCAAAGATGGAGTCAAAAGATCTTAGCACCATTGAGTCAGTGGGAATGGTCCAGTACCCAGAAGAGTCAAGACAGGTGTTGCTTTCTTGAGATCTGAAAACCTGACCCTAGCAACTTCCATAATTTATTTGTTTGCATCAGTGTTTTAATTTTTATGGGATGGAAAGAATCCCCTACCTTCAACTCCCTGAGCCAAATTTTTACTATTCACTGCAAGCATGTGATTACTGTTTTGCCTGATGTTACCAAGTAATGGAGTTCTGAAGTCAGCTACTGGTTGTATCACAGGCAGCAGGGAAAATCTGGGATTGGCTGCTGCCGCCATTTGCAACATCAGCTGATATCAGGGACCAACCAATGTAGATAGACAGAATAACCACAAATAGAATGGTTTAGTAACAACAAAAAATCCTTTTTGCTGAGACATTTACACAGAGAACCAGAACCATTTATTTTCTAGTGTACATATCGCCCTAGCCACTTAGAATGAGCAGATGAGAAGATCTGTTTCTGTAGCTTTATGTGTGAGGTAATTGTTTGAAAGAGATCATGTAAAGCTGTGATTGCCAAATTTGAATAATTATCAGAATTCAAGTTGATCAATCAGCTATAGTATGAATTACCAATGCTTCAGATGACATGACCCTTTGATAATTTGATCACAGATGAAATTAATCTGGATGGATATAAAAATGCATAGAATATTATATATATCAAACAACCCAATTAAAAAATGGGCAAAGGACCTGAGTAGACATTTTTCCAGAGACATACAAATGGCCAACAGATATATGAAAAAGTGTTCAACATCACTAATCATCAAGGAAATATAAATCAAAAGGATAATGAGATATCACCTCACATCTGTTAAGATGACTTATCAAAAAATAAAAGATGACTATTGCTGAAGATGTGGAGAAAAGAGAACTCTTGTGCACAGCTGGGGAGAATGTAAACTGATATAGCTATTATGGAAAACAGTATGGAGGTTCCTCAAAAAACTGAAAATAGAACTACCTCAGTAGTCCCTCCTTTGGGTATATACTCAAAGGAAATAAAATTATAGGAGACAGCTGTGCTCTCATGTTCATTAAAGCAATATTCACAGTAGCCAAGATATGGAAACCACCTAAGTATTCATCAACAGATGAATGGATGAAGAAATTATGATTTTCATATATATATAAAATGTAATTCAGCCTTTAAAAAAGAGATCTTGCCATTTGCAACAGTATGGATGAAACTAGAAGACATGCTAAGTGAAATTAACCAGACACATAAAGAAGAAATCTGCAGGATCCCACTTTTTATGCAGAATCTAAAAAAATTGAATACATAGAAGCAGAAAATAGAAAGGTGTTTACCAGGGGTGGGGGTGGGAATTGGAGATATTGGCCAAGGGGGACAAAGTTGCAGTTATGTAGGATGAATAAGTCTAGACATCTAATATACGGCATGATGACTATAGTTAATATTACTATATTGAATACTGGAAATATGCTAAGATTTGATTTTACATACACACACAAAATGGTTACTATGTTAGAAGATATGTTAATTAGATTGACTGTAACTATAGTAATCATTTCACTCTGTATATGTATATCAAATCCTCATGTTGTAGATCTAAAATATATACAATTTTTATTTAAAAAAATTTAGACAGGGTTGTATCTCACTTCTCTTATTCCTCATTTCACAATCTTCAAATCACAGTCCCCTATTCTGAATAATGTATACTTCCTTTGACATAAAATATATAAGGAATTCCTAGCCCCAGCAGCTATCAAGCTCCTTTGTTGTGTACAGTCCTTACTTGTCTTTCTTATAATTTATTGTTAACCAGTCTTCTGGCTCATATTTCTAACCCATTATTCCTCAATTTGCTTCCCTGGGATTTAGATCCCTACTCACCTAGGCTATTTCTTGATAATTTGTCTGAATTTTTCAATCTAGTCTTCTTAGCTTTGCTTTTCCTTTGAAGGAAATTTAAGATTTACTTACTAGATGAAAGAATGGAAAAAGGAGGCTTATCAACAGCACCTTCCCATGATTGGTTTCCATGAGGTTTCCATGCACTTGTTGCAAAACTCAAAATAAGAATGGAGATTTTTAAATAGACTTGGGTGGGAGAACATGAGCTTAGATTTTGCTGATATGTTTCAACTGAACCTTGGAATTTGAAGATAATAAGAGATCAAAAATTTCCTAAGACAGCCTATAGCTTTTACATCTTCCTAATACCATAAATATCTAGTCTGTCAATCAGATGACATGAGCAAATTAGAGAGTGTTACTTAATTCTCTTTTGTTATGATTTTCTCAAAGGCAATTGAAATTGAGATTTATAAAAAAAAAAATCTTGCTGAAAAGAACTCAAGTACTCTTTAAAGTCTTTGTGCTTAAAATGAAAGAAAATCTCACTAGGGTTTAGGTCAAAAGCTGAAGAACACTTGAAGAGAAATTAAAACAAAGTATTTTTCTTCTTCTTTAAACAAAATAATTGTTAAGCACACAGACACACACACAGATACACAAACACACCTTTTCTTTCATAATAAGACAAACCTGGAGATTCTTCCATGTAACCACTCTTACACTTACCACCCAGACTCTAGGCCCAGCCTTTTCCAGTGGTTTCCACATACCACAGAACTTTCATACCACTATAGACCATTGGCCAGAATCCTCAGAGTAAGTAAGGGCTCTGACACCAATTCGAACTCTCTAGGCTTGTAAAAGTGGCCCTGTGGAGACTCCTTTGAAATGGTATCTGTATTTATATCCTAGAGCCCAGAGCCATCAGATGGATCCAGTTTAAATGTTAATGTTTTCTATCATCATCACCTGCTGTCCTCACCCATGTTCCTGTTTGCTCCCTCAATATGTCTTTTTTGCTTTTTATTAAGCTTCTGCCTCCTTGTATTCAATATGTGGCCTATTTTTGGCTTTCTGTTATATTTCCTTTGTACAGCTCTTTTATTTCTTGATTGTACATCAGGTGAAAACAAAATAAATGCAAATAGCAAGTTATCATGTTACCTCATTTAACAGAATAGTAGAAGGCAACAAAGAATATCAACTGTCACAGAGATGATTTTATAAATCACTCTCAAACACGGAATTCTGGGAATTGTATCTGGATTAAAATCCAGAAGCATTAAGTCTACACCCTGGATAAAAGTTATATATTCCTTTAAATAAGTGGGGTTTGGGGATGTTCTACAGGAACATCTTTTTACTTCTGAAATCAAATATTTCCTTTTCCAAAACACCTTGCTCTTAACCTCATAGTTTCATTTTCAAAGAAGAACATCCTTCTCCCGGTCGCCCAGGATTAAAGCTACAGACTCAGATTTGACTGCTCAGATTTGCAACTTATTTGCCCCTGAATAAGTTGTCAAGTCTAGTCAATTCTACCTATATAATATGACTTTATGCTATCTCCTCCTTTCTATTTGTAATACACTATTTCAGATGCCCCAAGGTCCTCAGAATAATGTGTAAAATCTGACATATATTTTTGTTCTTTCAGTCCTGCCTTTCCAACCTATTTAGGGAGCAAATTTCTTTCATCTGGCCTTTTGCTTTTCCTTCTGCCTGAATACCTACCTCTATCTTTTTCCATTTGTCCAGCCCTCATTCACCCCTGAGATGGCAGTATACAAATGCCTCTATGCCGGAAGGTCTTCTGTTTCCACAAATGAAATGACAATCATCACTACCTCCTCTGAATTTCTAAGCACTTAATTATGTTCTCTTTCGTTCTCTCTCTCTGTCTCTCTCTCTCATTCTCTACCACCCCTCTCTCTTCCTCTATTATCTATTTTTTCCTAGTAGAATATAACATCCTTCAAGGTAGAAACAATGATCAATTTGACTTCATTTTTTCCATCATCTTCTGGAACGTAAATAGATATTCAATACATTTAGGTAAAAAAAAAAAGTAACATTTTAGTTACATAACACTTTTTTTTAAATAAATTTATTTGTTTATTTATTTATTTACTTATTTTTGGCTGCGCTGGGTCTTCCCTGCTGCACGCGAGCTTTCTCTAGTTGCAGCGAGTGGGGGCTACTCTTGGTCGTGGTGCACAGGCTTCTCATTGCAGTGGCTTCTCTTGCTGTGGAGCGTGGGCTCTAGACCACAGACTTTAGTAGTTGTGGCGCATGGGCTTAGTTGCTCCATGGCATGTGGGATCTTCCTGGAGCAGAGCTCGAACCCATGTCCCCTGCAGTGGCAGGTGGATTCTTAACCACTGCACCGCCAGGGAATCGCCTAGTTACGTAACACTTTAATAGATAAATTGGTCATTGATGCTGTCTAAGTAATAAATAGATCCATATGGGAAGGGAATTAATTAGCATATTCAGATGATGGGATTTTTACCCTATTTTACATTATTGCCATTTACCTAGTCACCTTTGTCATAAATTCTCCTGGCTCTACTACGAATGGATCAGAAAGATGTAAAATCCCTCCTTTGAAAAGGGACATTAAAAGGGGTCTGGAGTGGCATAAGATTCAAATAGGGTAAGGTGGCAAGGAAGAAGGCTTATTTCTTGTTTCACAAGTCTAGTCAATATGACATCCTCACTGATGCATTAAGTTAGCCTGAAACTGCTTTTTCAAGTGCAATGTTATTCACTGTAGACCTTCCAAATCAGTATTCAGGTAGTCTGTTCACACACCTGGTTCACACCTGATGCAACTTTCTTACTCCCTCAGAAATGACCAGCCAACCCAGCAGAGAATTAATAAACTGAAAGTTTCTTTTAACAGATTTTTGCATTCATTTGCAAGTTCAATGAAAACTGAAAAATCAATTACAGAAAAGGAATTTAAACCAAAGTTGAGAGAAAAGGGAAGAATATAAAATGGTGCACTTTTGATTAAATATAACATAAAAGTAGGAGGAATTTTAAAAAGTAAACTCTTCTCACTTGGCAAGAGCTGTTCCTCCGGTAGCATTGCATTCTCAATCAGAGAACTGCCAATGGCTATTTGAAGAAGAAAAACAGGAAAAGGAGCTTTTTAACAACAAAAAATAATATTTGTCAAGGACAGTTTATTAAGGAATATCATTTCCAGATGACTCCCTTGTACAGAGTAATAAATATGATTTTAAAAATTAAACAGAACCCTTGCAGATAAATATAAGACTTTTCTGTGAAGCCAGACTATCAGGAACAAGAGTTCACCTTCAGTCAAGGATTTGAGCTAGAGGAAAATAAAAGCCATAGAAAGAACATAAAGGCCAGTGATATTCAGTGCAAACACTGAAACTTTAACTGGAAGTATGTTTATCATATTAATGAATCAATAATAATCTCTGAGTCTTGCTTATATTCATACACCTCTGTGTTAGCATCCTACACCAGAACTTTCAAATCAGGGAAAATCATAAACTTCGAAAAAGATTTTTATTATCTTGAAAGCCAAGCATCAACCAAGAGACAAGAAGGAAAGGAAAGAGAGAGGGGTGGCGGGGCAGGGGTGGGGAGAGACTGTAAACTCTAGCAGGAACCCACATGCTCTTTGGCCAAAAAAATAATGGTTTGCTTGCAAAACAGAGAAGGAAGAAACTACAAAGTAATAAGTTATCTGCTGGAAGGACTGAGAGAACTTCAGGTCGAATAAACTTAACCCAGGTGGATGGACAAAATTGTGCCCCTGCCCTGCAGTTCATATGTTGAAGCCCTAACCCCCAATGTGACTGTATTTGGAAATAAGGTCTGTGATGAGGTGATAAAAAGTAAATGAGGTCTTTAAACATGGGGCCCTTATCCAGTAGGATCGGAGGCCTTATAAGAAGAATGTGGTCTCCCTCCCTCCTCTCTCTCTCTGTCTGTCTCCCTCTCTCTGTTTTCTGTCTCTTTCTCTCCTTCCCTCCCTCCCTCTCTCTTCCTCTTTCTCTTCCACTATGTGAGGACACAAGGAAAATGTGGCCATCTGCAAGCCAGGAAGAGAGCTCTCACCAAATTGCCTGGCACCCTGATCTTGGACTTCCCAGCCCCCAGAACTGTGAGAAATAAATTTCTGTTGTTTAAGCCACCCAGTCTATGGTACTCTGTTATGGCATTCCGAGCTGACCAATGCATCCAGATAAATTGTCAACTTGCTGCTAACCATAAGAAGGGAGAAATTAAAGGTTCTTCCATCCATTCTTCAATAAATAAATCTTTATCAAGCCTATGTATTGTTAGTCATTGTGCTAGGTGCTAGGGTTTCACTGATAAACCAAAAAGCCAGGTACCCTCTCTTTGGAAGCACAGAGCCTAGTTGGGGAAAAAATATATTATTTTAAAAATCACAGGGCTTCCCTGGTGGTGCAGTGGTTGAGAGTCCGCCTGCCGATGCAGGGGACATGGGTTCGTGTCCCGGTCCGGGAAGATCCCACATGCCGCAGAGCGGCTGGGCCCGTGAGCCATGGCCGCTGAGCCTACGTGTCCGGAGCCTGTGCTCCACAACGGGAGAGGCCACAACAGTGAGAGGCCCGCGTACCGCAAAAAAAAAAAAAAAAAATATCGCAAAAATATGTAATTACCAACTTTGATAAATGCTTCGAAGAAGAACTGAGGGGAGCTATGGGCAGGAAAAGTAGTCGGGCCTAATCCAGTCTGAGTGGCCAGGGCAGGCTTCTCTGAAGAAGTGACGTTTGAGCCTAGAGGGAAACAGTCAGTGTGAGTTGATGTGGCTGAAGAAAGAGAGAAAGGCAAGAGAGGGCTGGGGCAAAGGGAGAGCTGGCTAAGCTGGGGAAATGGCCCATGCAAAGCCCGCTCGGAGGGAGTGATGCATTTGAGGCTGTTCTGTCATTGCTCATCTTCATGGATTTTATAACTGAGTATTGTGAATCGAAGTATGTGAAATCGACATATATACACTACCGAATGTAAAATAGTTGGCTGGTGGGAAACAGCAGCATAGCACAGGGAGATCGGCTCAGTGCTTTGCAGCGACCTAGAGGGGTGGGATAGGGAGGGTGGGAGGGAGGCTCAAGAGGGAGGGAATATGGGGACATGTGTATGCATATGGCTGATTCGCTTTGTTGTGCAACAGAAACTAACATGGTATTGTGAAGCAGTTATACTCCAATATAGAGCTAAACAACAACAAAAAAAGCTTCTGAGAAAGTAAAAGTACTTTTTGTGTCAGGAAAAACAAAGTGCCTTCTCTTAATGGGGAAGGAAATAAAAATGATCTTAAATTCATCAAACGTATCCTAAGGACTCAAGGATGGTGTGACCTATGAGACAGTCAGTAGCATCTGAAAAGCATGCCAAGTGGACACAAAAACAAAATGGATTCCCTCAAGTTTCATTGCTCTATCTGAGCTTCTTACCCAAAGTGGCCTGTGTTGTTGCCATGGGAACAGATCTCAGCAAGAGAAATCAATGAGTTAAAAATAAGAGTGAGAACAATGATAGCAAACTTGACTTGCCCCAGCGTCCAACCTCTCTAGACCATGACTCAGTATTGCTGAGGGGAATGAGAGAAGAAATGAAGGGTCCTCCCCAGAGAGAATCTGCTTGGCCCAACTCTTTCTACTATGCCAGGCTACACAGTTCATTGTTACTACCAAGTTAATAAATGAAGCCTTGGAGCATTTCCTTCTCAGGGCCCAATTGGCTGAGATTTCGGGGAGTGGAATGAAGTCATGCAATGATTTCTGTAGTGAATGAGGAAGATTTCGCTAGGAAGAGGTGTCAGGGAAAGCAATGGTCCAAATCTAGTACAGTTTTACACAAAGACAGACATGTGTGATCTTAGGGACCTTTTTATTTTGCCAAATAAAGATTAAAATATAGCTCTGAATATACCACTAAAGCATCATTCATCTTGAGGTTTTATCTATCGATTCAAGTTCAGATTTACCAGTTAGGGATGACATTGAAAGTTGAATTAGTCATTTAAACCTAATGTGAGGTAGTTTCTTAGATTTTTTTCCTGAGATTTTCATGAGAGTAGGGTAATTTACAGGGCACATGGCTAATGAGGTTTAAAGGTATAAAGTAAAAGAAGGCTGAGGAGGTGTATATTGTCTTCATGCACTCAATAATTTTGAATATAGGCAGGCCTGATTTCATCCCCCAATATCCTCAGCTTTATCCTCTCCCAGTCCTGACCCTCCTGATGTATTCTTTAAAATCAATTGCAAAGAAGTTTTCGTAGCTGATGCTTTGTTCATAGACCTACTTTGGAACGTTAATTTATTTTCGGGATCAAAACTACAGTTCCCTTTTAAAAAAGTCAAAACAGTCCTTCCTGAAGACTCTAGTGCCTCTGAATCTGAAGCATCCAAAGAAAGAAGTGTTCTGGGGACAAATCAAGTTGCAACAGTTTTATTTGCAGTTTATTTATTAAAAGCAAAAAACAGAGGTAAGATGGGGCCCTGTCTCTGAAAACGGACACCCAAGAAAGCCGAGACTGAGAGCATGTTCAATAATGCAGAGTAGCAGCAGTGCATGGCAAGTCCATTCCACAGCCCACTCATTTCTGTCTGCACTTCCTAGATTGAAAGAAACGAACATTCCCTCTCAACCCAATGACCAGAAGATATTCACAAAGGCCTCTGCATTAGCATCAATGTAATTAGTACTTGAATAATAGGTCACTAAGGTAAAGCAAATCAGCAAATGGAATGACATGAAAAACACAGATGAAAAGTGAGAATTTAATGTATTTTGTGCCTGATTTCTTATTAACACTAAAATAATTCACTTCTTGTGAAAAGTCCTCAGCAGCCTACTAATAAGGATTAAGGAGAATCACCTGATCATTTTGCTTGGCTCAGCCCAGATGCCCTTGCATTCAATAAAGCTCTGAATAGCCTTCCCCTGCCCTGTCTTCAGGCAGGAAAAAAATGTGTAAACTAAAATCAAGCAGGCAACTAAGACTTCCTTGCCATCTGGGCTGCTGAGCTTCTCCTATTATCCACTTAGAATCTATTATGAGATATCTAATATTATGAAATGTGATCCTTTAAAAGTGATATTTCATTAAGGCCTAGCTAATTCTTATCATACTAGCTATATCTGCACCCTTTAGAAAAATCACTCTGAGCCTCTGACGTTTAGGGTTTTTACCTGAAAAAATGATGTAGATAATGTCTCAGTGTCCTAGAGCTCTCTAATCATGTAAGGGGAACATATTTGTTCAATCATAATAAAAGGCTGACTGCAATAAGTGCAGAAGCAGCTAACATTTACAGAGCTATTAGTGGGTTTGCTGCAAAAACCTTGTGAGAGGGTCCTCTTATCCTTATTTGACAGATGAGGACAGTGAGGCTCAGAGATATCAAGTGACTTATCCACAGCTGCACAGCTGCTCAGAGGAATAATCAGAACACAATTTGCTTTTATCGATTTCCACAGTCTGTATTCCTAAAGAAGAATAGGGAGCTGCTTAATGGAATTAGAGCTATACTATAAAGCATAAATTTGGATTTAGGCATGCAGAGATGGTTAAAGCAACAGTTTCTAGTATTTCCTCAATTTTAACATGATGGAAAGTGAACTGGCTTTGGAAATAGGAATTCTGCATTCAAGTTTCAGCTTTGCAGCAACCTTTTCCAGGAAAGGTAAAAGATGAGAAAGAAAAATACATTTCATTTCCTTTCATACACCAACAACTAAAGCAGGATATAGGAAACAAATGTTGTGCCAGGCATTGGATGAAGCACTGGAAGGTTCTAGAAAAGATAATACTCAGACAGCCAATTCCTAGAGTTTGGGCTTTAGAATGAAGCAGTATCCACTCACTTGCATTTGGGTCACAGAAAAGAAGGGGATGGTAGGTGGATGGTGTTGAGTCTAGTTTGTGCTTACCCAAGCTTTTTGTGCATTGTGTGATCCTTACTGTCAGAATCTACTCTGAGCCAAGCTTCTAATTTTTTTTTTTTTTAATATTTGCCAGTATAGTGTCTCAAATGTTTTATGTTGGCTCGTTTTCTTCTTTCTTTGAACAGCAATAAACATTCACTTGCACTAACCCTAAAGAAGATGGTATTGGGGATTAATTTCCAGGAATTGCATATTGAATCCCTCTATGAATATCATTAATATTTGTAGTAATTTCTCTTTTCTTCTCTTTGGCTTCTCTGATTCTGAAAATGTGAAGAAAAACAAGGTTAAGTGAGGTACCAAGCGTGGACACTTCCTTTATTTCTTCTCCAGAAAAAGGATTTCTAGGAGAGAAAATAATTTATCCATTAGAAATAGAATTATTATTCTAGAGAGAGTGTGATGAGATTCTGTTTAAACATGCCACCTTTTCCCTTCAAAGAGAGGAAAAGGACTTGATGGCTAGTGAGAGACAAGAAAAAAAAATGAAATTCCCTTTATATTTCCTTTTTAAATAAATTAATTTGGACATAAAAGGGAGATTTCATAGTAACCAGGTAAAAAGAAGACACATAAATTTTATTTTATAACTATGAATGTTCCAGTTCTAAGATAGAATAGACACATGCCGCCCTGTCCCTCCCAGTGAATGCAACTGTCTGCCGACTCTGACATGCAAATTAGGAAGGGAAATTGAGGAATGAACTGAGAATTCAAATTACAGAAAATCTGGCAGTGAATCTGTATTTCTCTTTTCCTCCTATATTTCTCAGCCTATATTCAAAGGCAGTGCACATCTCAGAACTTTGCACAGAGTGCAGACAGAAAGACCTCCGGGGTAATCCCTTTTCTCTCTGGTCTATGGGGGAGGGGAGACCACAAAGAGCAGGGGAAATTCCCTGTTATTTTTTTTTCCTTTTCTCTTCAGTTCCTGTTATGGGAAGTACACAGCAGAGTGGGGATACTAAATCTCCAGTGTTCTAGCCAAAGGACCAAGAAGGGAGAGGAGGACTTGGACTTAGAACATGTTCATAAAGGAGTAAAGAAGGGGAGGCTTGAGAAAGGGATCCCATAAAATTGTGTATGAACTCATGGGCTCTCTCCTGAGCCCATGTATGCGTGGATCTGACCTTAAACAAGTATACTGAAGGCTTGGAGAAAAACCTACAGGGTAGATCACAACCTAGGTCTAAGATTGGCCCCTGGGCTGCATGTTGGGACAGATACAAATAGCACTGCAAAGGCTTTGAAAACAACTAACGTTGAAATCAATATCCACATAATTCAATTTGAAACTTCTGGCTAAAACCTAACTTGGTTAAATACTTACTGTAAAAATAACCACTTTATTCTCCACAGTATTTAAACAAGATCTGCATCTCATAGCATAATATTAAACACATTCAGTATACAATCAAAAAGTAATCAAGGTGCAAAGAACCAGAAGTCTGACAAACTCTCAAGGGAAAAGACAATCAACAGAAGCCAGCCCCAAATCTGCCACAATGTTAGACTTAAGAGACAAAGACTTTAAAGCATCTCTCCTAATCATTCTATAAAAACTAAGGGCAAACAATTCTGAAACAAATGGAAAGACAGAAAGTCTCTGTAGATACATGAGAGGTCTTTTTTAAACAATCATTTTTAGAACTGGAAATTATATAAGTGAAAAAACACAATAAACAAAATAAGAACATTCACTGGATGGGCTCAATGTTAAAACTAACCAGTCAGTGTCCTCAAGATAGAACAATAAAAATAATCTAATCTGATCAACAGAGAAAAAATTTGAAAAACAAAAGATGAACGGCACCTCAGGTACCTGTGGGACAATATAACAAGGTCAAAATTTGGTGTCCTACAGGTGCCAGAAAGGCAGGAGAAAGAGTGTGGGGTAGAAAAATATTGAAGAAATAAAGGTGGAAATCATCCCAAATTGGTAAAAGGTGTAAATTTAGAGATTTGAGAGACTCAGCAAAACCCAACCAGAAAACATTCAAAGAACTGTATATCCAGATGTACAGTAATTAAACTGCTGAAAATCAAAACTAAAGAAAACCTTAAAAGCAGTCTAAAAAATGACATAGTGTAAAGGAGAACAAGTATTTGAATTATTACTGATTTCTTAGAGGCAACTATAGAGACCAGAAGGTAATGGAACATTTTTAAAGTGCTATGACAAAAGAATGACAACATAAAATAATATATACTGTGTAAACGTTCCTTAGGATTAAAGACAAAATGAAGGCATCCTTATCTTCAGATGAAGGAAAACTAAGAAAAGTTTTCACCAGCATATCTAATATGAAAGAAATGCTAAAGCAAGTCCTTCAGAAAAAGGAAATGATACCAAAAGGAAACTTGGAAATTTTAGAATGCAGGAAAAGTAACAGAAATTCTAAATATCTGGGTAGATATAATAGATTATCCACCCCCATCTTAAATTCTTTAAAATATACATATCAGCAGAAAACAAAAATTGTATCATTGTGTGGCAGAATGTGTATGAATTACATATATGTAATTCTTTACAACTAGAATTTAAAAGAGTAAAGAGACATACGGTTTTAGGTTATCTACATTCCACTTGAAGAGGTAAATTATTAATTCTAAATAGATTCTGAAAAGTTTAATGCCTATTGTAAACCCTAGAGCAGTTGCCCCCTAAATTACACAAAGATATTGTCCAAAAAAGAAAAAACAACAACAAATAAACAATACACCAAACAATGTTACTTTTATGGCACATTACTGTGTTTTAAAAGTAAATAAGTACACACATGCACAGACCTTTGTGCGCCACAAGAATTTTAGGTTGAGGAAAAGTTCTATATCTTGAATATAATGGTGGTTATATGGGTTATTATTCAAAACTCATTGAACTGTACTCTTAAATGGATGCATTTTATCGTATACTAATTATACCTCAATAAAGTTGATTTTACAAATAAAAGCAAGAGTACACACCAAGAAAAAGATAGCTGTGGCTCTAAATAGCACATTAATTTCAGCCACATGAAAAATAACACCTAAAATTATCATTTGTGAATTATTAGTTACTCAAATTTTAGGCATAATTTCAACTATAAATATGTTATAGATTTTAGAAAATAAACACAATAAATTGTTTTGTACTCCCAGTAGAAGCTCCAAAAGTGTTCTTTATCTTCCTTGAGTATGACTTCTTCAGTTAGGAATGTTAGGTACATTCAAACGTGTTTGAGTGTCTATGAGTTGCGAAACACCATGTTTTGAGCAATCTACAAAGTATTAAAATTGGTGCTTACCTTAAGAAGCCTGCAATTAACTTGAGAGTCATGATATATGCACATTGGACATAAAAATAACAATTAAAATATTAAATAACAAATGAACTGAGTGGTATAGGCAGTAAGTATACAATAGTGTTGTTTAGGACAGTGGTGCCCAACCCCTGGGCCACGGACTGGTACCGGTCTGTGGCCTGTTAGGAACTGGGCCACACAGCAGGAGCTGAGTGGCGGGTATCCAAGTGAAGCTTCACCTGTATTTACAGCCGCTCCCCACTGCTCGCATTACCACCTGAGCTCCGCCTCCTGTCAGATCAGCGGTGGCATTAGATTCTCAGAGGAGCGTGAACCCTACTGTGAACTGCGCATGCGAGGGATCTAGGTTGTGGGCTCCTTATGAGAATCAAATGCCTGATGATCTGAGGTGGAGCTAAGGAGGTGACGCTAGTGCTGGGGAGCTGCTCCAGATACAGATTATCGTTAGCAGAGAGGTTTGACCGCACAGAGACCATAATAAATCAATTGCTTGCAGTCTCATATCAAAACCCTATCAGTGAGTGACAAGCAAAAACAAGCTCAGGGCTCCCACTGATTCTGCATTATGGTGAGTTGTATAATAATTTTATTATATATTACAGTGTAATAATAATAGAAATAAAGTGCACAATAAATGTAATGCACTTGAATCATCCCGAAACCATCCCCCAACCCCGGTCCGTGGAAAAATTGTCTTTCATGAAACCAGTCCCTGGTGCCAAAAAGGTTGGGGAACCCTGGTTTAGGAAGAAAAAATCAACAATCAGTGAGTTTAGAATGGCGGAACCAGAAAGCTCCATGGAGGTATGTGTATACAGACCAAGTACCAAAGACTACATAGGGTGTTTTCAAGCTCTGGGAACAACTATGACTATGAGTGAGCATACAGAGTTTCCCAAAATGAAAGAAAAGGAAAGGTAGCTCACTTTTAGTTTAGCAAAGGGAATCAAAATGACATTCAATCCAGCTAAACCATATTCCCTGTGCTTAGAAATTGAAACACACATACCGTTAACTAAAGGTGATGACAAAGAGCCAAAATAAATTCAAAAAATTTTTATTAGATTTTATTCTGTTACTTACTTTAGTACCTCAGGGACTGAAAAGAGAGTCTTTTTTTTAGTATTTCCTGGAAAAACAAACAAACCCTGTTTTCTAATGCTACAATGCATAATGCAAAGGATGGAGATTATTTCAGGTTTCTTTTACTCTCGTGCACTACAAAACAATTTCACAATATTAGCAAATGAATAATTTATTTATTGTAAATGTACACACCCGTTCTTAGAGAGATGCTTACACTTTCATTTATTTTGGGAAGAAAGGTTTATAAAATAAATCTCCATGGATATCTATAGACCATAGACTTTTTTATTGTTTTCTTAACTGACAAAATCTCTTCATCCATCAGCTTACTACAAAAAAATAGCATAATATAATATTCCTTGTATGTAAAATTTTTAAAAAGTAATGTAATAAGAATAAGGGGTAAAAACTGTTAAGAATTTCTGAGGAAGGACGTCCTTCCCTCCCAAAAATAGTACCCTTCTTTACCATTTAGTTTCTAAACACATTGAGAAGTAAAACAGAGTGGCATGTTGAGACCAAAATACTACTTCTTTTACTTTAATGCTAAGTTAAAGGTCATAGCTTTGTTCTAAGAACTAAATGGACTCCTAACACCAAACCCCCAAATTAGGCAGACATCCATCCAGTGTCTGTCATGGTCAGAAGGAAGAGAAACTATCTCTGAAAAAAAACAACCAACCTGAGTTTCTAGAGAGTAGCTAACTTCAGTGAATTCTAAGAGGAAGAGATAGTAGATTTGAGCTGAGCAAATAAACGGCAGATCAGCCTATTTTTTCTTCCCAATTTTACCAATCAGATATGTCACTCCACTGCCCCAGGGTTGAGGTCAATAAACGGACAGTTAGATTCTGAGTTTCTTTTACAGGCAGGAAACCTGAAGAGGGAGGATTAAGTGCTCCCCATAAAATTCTCTCCCTTTTTTCTTCAGAACCCTTTAAACTTTTTCAGAAAGCCTGTAGTCAAGCAGGAGTGCATCCTTTTAGGGAAAGGGGACCAGTGGTCTATCAGGGAAACGTTGACCCAACCTTCATTAGGCTGCCTCTCCATTACCAACCACTGCTCTTTGGGAATCATCCTGGGGCCACTCGTAGCTGTTTTAGATTTTGCTAAAATTAATGGGAACAATGCATTATCCAAATCAGCTCCAAGACCACTCTGTACCCAAGAGTAAAAATCCATTTCCTATTCAGTTTGCCATCCCAAATTACAACCAACCACTCTACCCACACAGCATTCCAGAAATTCTTCAGGGGCCTTAAACACATTCAAATAATTAAAATATCCACAATATAGGGACATCTCAATGTGAATAAAAAACACTCTCCCCTTATCAAATTCCAAGGGAGAATGGTTAAATCCTCTTGCAAGTTAAAATCACCAAATATTAATATCCCTTAATATCTGGACTCAAATTATTTTGCCTATTTGAGTATAAAGTCCAAACCTCATCTTTTTCAGCAAAATCTTGGCCATGTGGAATTGAGTTCTTTAAGCATTCTTAGAAAAGGAGCGTTATTCCTTTGGGATCACAAATTGCAATGTCAATTCGCTGATATATTTCAAGCACCCCAATGAATGAACAAGCATATATGACTATTAAGCACTGACCCCACAATCGCCATATTGAGAAAGGAAGCCACACCCAGGCCCTAGAGCCTTTAGGTCCGGCAAAACGCTGTTCCCAGAACCCAGTACTTAGTGTTGAAAAGGCCATAGTGAAGGGAAGTGGAGGGCTTGACACTTTCTGCCTCGCTGAGATGCCAGTCACTGGTCGATGCCAAAATGTCTAGAATCCCAAACCGGGGAACATAAAAATGATTGGAGAGGCCAAACGTCCCCGCAGACAGCTGTCATTGGGAGTGGACCACTGCTGCCACCATGAATGCACGTCCCCGCCGGGGCTCCAACTCGCCACCCCCCACCTGTCAGCAGGAGCCCTACCGCCACTGTGCCTGTCCATGACCTACTACTTGGACCGCGACGCTGTGGCTTTGAAGAGCTTTGCCAGCATTTTCTTCACCAGCCCTATGAGGTGAGAGAACACGCTGAAAAACCGTTGAAACTGTAGATCAAGGAGGTGGCCGAATCTTCCTTCAGGTTAGGGAGGAGCCAGAGCACGGAGACTGGGACGGAGTCCGCCTCACCCTTAGAAACTAGTGTGAATCAGTCACTACTGGAACTGCACAAACTGGCCACCGACAAAAACGACGTCTACACGTGTGACTTGTTGGAGATTCGTGGCCTGAAAGAGCGGGTAGGTGAAAGCCAGCAAAGAATTGGGTGGCCTTGTAACCAACCTGCGTGAGACAGAAGCTCCCCCTCCCTGCCACCCTCCAGTCCCCGCTGGTCCTCCCACCCCCGGTCCAGCCCCTGCCTCCACTCTGGAACGTGGCGTGGCTGCGTCCGTGACAAGTGCACCCTGAAAGACGGTGATGTCTAGAGCTAAGCCTAGAGTGGCTTCCCCATAGCCATGGGGTGACCCTCCGTGGTCACCAACGCAGTGCGTGTTTTTCAGGTTTACATTCTCCCTTTCTGTAAGTTGTAAGAACATCTACTTATGTTCTGTTATTTGTACCATTCCTTCAAATGAAATAACTTAATACCCCTCCTCCCTCCCCAATGAATGTAGAAAAATCTCCCAGAATGTGATTTATTTTGCCTCTCTCTATATATACATATTTGGGGGAAAGAAGAGCCCATCTTTCCCTAAAAATATGCAGTATACATTTCTTAAATTTCTTAATGTCCTCTTAGAGCCACATGACTTTTGAATTCTGGTACTTGAGTAAGTGTGAACTAAATCTATTGACATACTGTTTTTTAATTTATTACTTTTTTTTTTCTGTTCTGTTTTTTTTCCTTTTCAGTTATTGTCACTACCTCTTGTGATTGATACTTAAACCTAGGACTTTCACCATATCTTCACATTTGGCTTAACTGAAAATCACTCTAAGCAAATTACTCTGTATAGAAATTATAGAAGCTTGTACGTAGGAAAGTGGTTATCAAAGTACAGTCCCCGGACCACCAGCATCAGTATCATTGGGAATTTTCTAGAAATGGGATAACAGGAACATCTGAATCAGAAACTTTGAAGGTAAAGCCTAACAATCTGTATGCTAACAAGTCCTACAGGTAATTCTGGTGCACGCTCAAGTTTGAGAATCACTGCTCTCTTCTCGGTGGGGTTGACAAACTTTTCTATAAAAAGCCAGTGGGCCATATGATCTCACCATGCTACTTAACTCTGGCAATGTGGAGAGAAAGGCATCTTGGACTAATGGGTGTGGCTGTGTCCCAATAAAACTTTATTTATAAAAATAGCTGGCAGCATGATTTGGCCGGTTGAGTATAGTGTGATAACCCTACCCTAGAGGATTAGAAAAGATCAAGACTTCTACCTTGTGTCCCTCAACACACTATCTTTCTTCTACTTTTCAATTCCACATACTTGTGAAACATGTTCTCTTAGGGCACAGGCATGCCACACATAACAATTGCATCATCTTGAAATATATCCACTAATTCCTTGAGAATTATTCATTCTTATGTTTATAAAAAAGCTGCATTAAATATAAAATTAATTCCTCCAACAGCATCTCCTTGGCCATGAATAGATGATAAAATTTGGAGCAGTCATCTGGCAATGCCTATCTGGCTGGCACTAAGACTTTAAACTAGCTTCTGTGAACTATAAATCATAGAACTATAGAAATTTGTCTTCCTTAGTGTTTAAATGCAGCAAATATTTTACACCCACCAATACCAAGGAAACATGTAAAGATTCTGTTTTTCCTATAATATAATCTTTTCTATTATGAACAGCCCAGCCTATGAATTAAACTGTAGTCACACACAGCTATTAGAAACCCATCCAGGCCACTTGTAGCATAGCTAAGAAGCTTTGCCCAGTCAGCTTTGTGGTTCCCATGTACCTTTGCTGAGGATACCCATGTGAGCCATGTACCTCTGCTGGGATTCTCTTGCTTTTGTCAGGACTTTTTGTGTCCTTGCTTAAGGCCTGCACAGCTTTATACAATTAAGCCAGCCATTGTTTTGATGAACAGAAACTTTCATTTTGATTGTTAGCATTTCATCAATTCTTTTTTTCTTTTCCTAGTTATTACTCTCTGCCTTATTTAAGAAACCTTCTTAAGCACATGCCATGAAAGTATTCTCTTATGTTTGCTCCCTGAAGATTAATACTTTTAACTTATTCATTTAGGTCACTGATCCATCCCAAATTAGTGTTTTTGTATGGTGTAAGGTAGACATCACAAGGATATAGATATGTAATTGTTCAAGTATCATTTGTTGAAGAGGCTTTCCTTCCCTTTCCCCATTAAATCATTTTTACACCTTTGCCTAAAATCAATTATCGGATTCATGTAAATTTATTTTTTGCTTCCCCATTCTGTTCCATTTATCTCTTTGTTTATTTTTACATCAGCAATATGCTATCTTAATTAGCATAGTTTTATAATAATTCTTGAAATCAGGTAATGTAGATCCTCTAACTTTGATCTTTATTTTCAAGCTTTTTTTGATTATACAAGTCCTTTGCATTTCAATATATATTTTCAGAATTAGCTTGTCCATTTCTACCAAAAAAAAAAAAATGGTCTGGGTTTCTGATTGGGATTTAATTATATCTGTAAATCAATTTGGAGAATATTAACTTTTTATCAGTTTTGAGTCTTGGAAACCATAAATGTGGCAAAACTTTTCACTTAGTTACATTTTATTTAATATCTCTTAGAAACAATGTTTTGCAGTTTTCAGTGAAGTTTGCACAACTTAGATTAAATTTATCCTTGCATATTTTATGATTTTCCATGCTGCTGTAAATCATATTGATTCATCATTTTAACTGTTTGTGACTCATATATAAAAAGCCAAATGATCTTTGCATTTTGACATTTATTCCTTAAACTTGTTAAATTCATTTATTAGTTCTAGTAGTTTTCTCTCTCTCTCTCTTTTTTTTTTTGGTAGATTACTTAAGATTTTCTGTAGAGACAATCATGTTGTCAGCATATAGAATTGGTTTTATTTCTCCCTTTCTCATCTCTATGCCTTCTATTTATTTTTCCTGCCTTTTAATGATGAATAAAAGTGATAGTGGCCAGTCTTTCTTGTTTCCAAATTTTCCAATTTTAAAGTAAAAACTTTAAGGCTTCCCTGGTGGCGCAGTGGTTGAGAGTCTGCCTGCCGATGCAGGGGACACAGGTTCGTGCCCCAGTCCGGGAAGATCCCACATGCCGTGGAGAAGCTAGGCCCGTGAGCCGTGGCCGCTGAGCCTGCGCTTCCGGAGCCTGTGCTCTGCAACGGGAGAGGCCACAACAGTGGGAGACCCGCGTATTGCAAAAAAAAAAAAAACACTTTACATTTTTCACCATTAAATTTGATGTTAACTCTAAGTTTTCCATAGATGCCTTATTTCATTTTGTGGAAATTCACTTACATTTGTAGTTTGTTGAGTTTGTATCATAAAGTGCATCTATTGAGATAATCTTTATATTATGTTAAATAAATAGTTCCCTTAGAATAGATGTGAGGAAAAGAAATTCAGCTTTATTATTTGTCTGCCATATTTTGGTAGGTTTTATTTTTTTCTAAATTGAGTTTTGGGACCTCTTGCATTTAAATGGAACTGGTTGGATAAATTAAAAGCTTAAGATTTGGAGTAGCCAAAGAAAATTAGAATGAGAAAGCAAAGTAGTGAAATATTGACAGTTTAAATGGAACAAATGACTAATCTTTGAAACAAGCTATATTTTCAATGTCAATTGAAGTCACCAATAGGCAGTCATTCCTTCCTTCCTTCCTTCATTTCCTCAAGAAAAATCTGTCAGATACTTACTACATTTTAGGAATAAATAAATGTATTTGCGCATTCATATACATACACATAGAGAAAAGATTGCCAGAATGTGCATCAAAAGGATAACCAGTAGCTGTCACTAGGTAGTGTGATTGGATATGGCTTATTTTCTTCTCTAAATAATTGTATGTTGTGAATTCTATTCAAAAGGATGTCTCAGTTCTTTACAACTTGAAGAAAGTTATTATTTTTAAATCATTCTGAGATGAAGATAATACAGCCTGTGAATCTTAACAATCCTCACCTGTGACAGCAGTTCATCCGGTAAGAGCCTGGCAAATTGCCGTGTGCGAATGCATAGTCTCTTCAGTCTAGTTCAGTGTTATCAGGAGCATGTTTGTGCTGGAGATTACACAATAGTTTTATTTCAGCTTTATACCATTATATCCATAGTAAATTAAACGTTCAGCATATGACAAAAACAGAATGAAAGGAAGTATACATCTGTTTCTAATGCCCAAGCTCAGTTTCACTACATATTTATCAATAAATGTATTCAATTTTATACATCCCTGAGCCACATGGACCTTCAGTAGGAAAAAACACAATGCTTATTTACTAATGTCTGACTTCTCTAAACAGATTGTTCTTTATTCCTTAGAGCCCTACTCATCAGTTCAGTCGATCTAATGGTAGTATCAGAAGCACCAAAAACATGTGGCAACTATTCATTCCTTCAACAAGGAGTTAATAATTTCCCGGCAATATTCTAAGCATCGTGGATATACTAGTGAATAGCATAGACAAGACTCTTGCTTCCACAGTTACCATTCTAGTAAAAAGGGGGAGCTAGAAAATAAACAAAGGAGTAAATGGCAGTGTGCTATAAGTGCTAAAAAGAAATAAAGCACTTGCCAGAAAGTACTGTCCACTCAAGATGGGGTGATCAGGAAAGGCCTATGTGGTGAAATTTAAGCTCAATGAAAAGATTCAAGCATGGAAAAATCTGGGTGAGGGTATCATGGATGAAAGAAACATTAAGTACACAAGCACTGAGGTGGGAAAGAACTCAGTGTGTCAAGACACAGAAAGGCTGGTGAGGTTTTAAAAGATAAAGGACAGGAAAGAACAGGATGAAATGTGTTTTAAGAGTCAGACAAGGGTGGTCCCTAAATGAATTCTGAAGTTGCTACAGATCATGACAAATCTCTCATTTCCCTTTCTAGCTTTTAAGATTCTTTAAGGAAGTGATCTCTCTCACACCTTCTAAACGTAAACGTAACGCTAATTCTGGGAATAATTATACAATGGTACAAAAAACAACAAAGCATTATATTAATTCTAAGGTGACTTAGAAATAAAGAGCAAATAATATTTGAGATTCCATATGTTTGTTTCATTTCTCTCCACTCTCAGGTTTAGACTGCACTCTACTGGATCATGAATGTGAGTTTTTGAACTTCTATACCTTCAATTTCCTCATCAGTTAAACGTAGATAGTAATCCCTGTAATAGCAACTGGACAGCCATGATGTGAGAGTTTTTAGTGAGATAATGGATGTGAAAGAACTTTAAAGAGCAGGAAGCACTAAGACTAGAGTGAGGAAATGGAATTTAAGTGGAAAACGCTAATCTATAAAAGACCAGCAAAACAGGAACTAGGCTTCTTTCCCTTTCCCATTGTCAGGAGACTGTTCAAGCTATCAGTGAAGTCGCCACATGTATTAGTTTCCTATTGCTGCCACAACAGATTAGCACAAGTTTCGTGGCTTAAAACAACGCAACACCAATTTATTTTCTAATAATTCTGGAGGTTAGAAGTCAAAAATGAATCTCACCAAGCTAAAATCACTGCATTGACAGGGCTGCATTCCTTCTGGAGGCCTTAAGGGGGAAGTTATTTCTTTTCCTTTTCCAGCTTGCAGTGGCTGCCTGCCTTCCTTGACTCATGGGGCTATTCCTCCACCTTCAAAGCAAGCAACATTGGGCTGAGTCTTTCCCACGCTACCATCTCTCTGGTATCCTCTCTGCTATTTATAACTGTTCTTGTGAGGACATTTGACCCCCCAGATAATCCAGGATCAACTTTCCATCTCAAGATCAGCTGATGAGCAACCTTAATTCTAGCTCCAATACTAATTCCTCCTTGCCCTGTAATCTATTTGCAGTTTTGGGGATAAGGACGTAGATATCTTTGGGGGACCATTATTCTGCATGTCACACCACCCTAGAATGGTTTATTAAGGAATTCTTAACTAGGCAATCATAGATAACATACTGAGGGTTTTAAAGTGGAAGTGAGAGTGTAGCTAGAGTTTTGGTGCTTAAGGCAAGAGAATATTCGCTGTAAGTCTGGCACATTCACACAAGGAAAGACTATGTCTCGAGGCGAAAAGGAAACAGGTCCCCATGGGTTCTAGCTCAGTCTATAAAAGAATAGCACAAACCTTCTAGTGCTTAGGCCCTCCTAAGAAAGGACATATAAAGTGAGAATAGAAAAACCTGGATTCCACCAATGAGAGGTTTATGTTTACAGCATTTTCAGTACAAGATTCTTTTAGACAATTGCCCTCTAGCTTGAACTCAGTCAAGCTCTTTTGTTTTTGTAAATATCTTATTTAGTCAAGAATTCTTTTGGCTGGCTTTTATTTAATAGTTCATTGAAAGAAAATTATTTTGGACCAAAATATCTACAGTTGCTTTGCCTATGTTAACATGTAGTTATGACAAATAAAAAAATTCTCTAATGACAAACTGTGACAGACCAGGAACTTAAGTGTAGCATATGGTCTATGAATAACTAAAATTTATTAAAATCATCAGCATCAAATATTAATCATGAGCACACTAACCACAGGGCTGTCTATATTAGGCAATGAAGACAAATAATTATGAGATATGGTTTCTGCTCTTAAAGGCCTGACAAGCTCTTTGGGGTGACCAGATCCCTACATAAAATGGTAGGTAAAAACTCAGGGCAAAATGCCAAGAGAGTGGTTGAGGCAATGAGTGTTACAGAATTTCAGAGAAGGAAAAAAATAACTGAAAGAGAGAACATTTATTGCAGGCTTTATGGAGCTTGAATTCAGTTTGTCTTATGCAAGTACAGAGAAGCAAATAGATCATTCCAGACAAGGAGGATACAGTTATAGGAGCAAAGTTGCATAGGTAAAATCATACATGACTTTTCTGATGGACAGTGAGAAATCTATCTTGACTGGCATAGGTGATATGTGTAGAGAATAGAAGGAAGTACTTGAACCTGGACTGCACAAAGCTCTGTATCAAGGTGACTAGGTTGATCCTTAAGCTTAGGCAAGAGGAGAGTTTTCATTAAAGGGGTATCAGTGTGAAGAACCAGTTCAGGAAAAAACTAGCAGAATGCATTAGTGATAGAGTACTATTTAGTGCTGTGTCTCTGATTATATCAGTATCCGTATCATTATCTCTATCTCTACTTCTATATCTATACCTGTGTCTGTACCTACAAACAGACATGTATTTGTATAATTTTACCTATTTCCCACATTAAATAATAGGCCATTTGGTCAAAAGGATGATGCTGTTTTGTTTTTATGAAGCTGAACCATGGCCACAATGAGGTAATAAAATAAAACATTAGCCTTCAGTGTGTTTGTATATTGTGTAATATTGCTGCAGTTGAAAACTATAAAAACAATGCCTTCTTAAGCTGACTTCTTTCCTGAAGAAAACAAATACTTCTCCAGTGAATACATTTCAGTGAACACCTGTCTCCTGAGAACAAGCAGAAAAACCATATCCTTAGTACCAGGTTTCAATTGGCTACCTGACACACTCGAATCCTCTGAATTTATGCCCCTGCCATCTTCCTAATGCTGATGCAGTTGTGTGGGTATGTGAATGTGGGTTTTAATACCACAGAAATGCCTTCAGCTCTGGTGGTTTGGCTCCAGAAAAGTAAGGAACATGGCTCAAAGAAATGAATTCAGTAAGAATCAATCTAACACTCAAAGTGGTTGAAAACACACCCTGAAAGTTAATGGATATTGTGAATAAACAAACAGACAATGAAAAAAACTAAAGCATTTCCATTGCCTCTGAGTTTGTCTTTGCCTTCAAATTGGAGGACAATTATTTTTTTCTTACATGTAGTTCCTTTCACCAGTACTGAAAGTAAAATATATACATAAAATTAAAGAAACAGCAAGTGCAATAATGAAAATATTAAAATAAGAGACATTTCATTTCCAGTTCGAAACAGAAGTTCTTATGCTTTGCACTTGTAGATAAAATATAGATTTTTAAATAGTCTACACAGGTTATTTTCTATATGCCTAAAATCAGCAAAATAGACCTGTGGGTTATAGTGAAGATTTCATCAGCTTTCATTTATGAATGAGAAAAACATTCACAAAGAGACTCAATGACTCACCAAGGTCATGCAGTCATTTAATAAAATTATATTAAAACAGGTAAGCACACCAGACTCTGAATTTTAACATATCTCTGTAGGATTACTTTCTCAGTCCCTTTCTAGCCAGGAAATGTTCTAACTTAACCTCACCAAATCTCAGTTTCTTCATATCTAAAGTGGGAATAATACCTAACATAAATTTTGGTGAAGATTTAATGAGGTAATGAATTCAAAGTTTCCAGCACAGTATCAGGCACTTAATGATCCCTCAGTTTATGAAAATATTTTTTTTTTTTTTTTTTTTTTTTTTTGTGGTACGCGGGCCTCTCGCTGCTGTGGCCTCTCCCGTTGCGGAGCACAGGCTCCGGACGCACAGGCTCAGCGGCCATGACTCATGGGCCCAGCCACTCCGTGGCATGTGGGATCCTCCTGGACTGGGGCACGAACCCGTGTCCCCTGCATCGGCAGGTGGACTCTCAACCACTGCGCCACCAGGGAAGCCCTTATGAAAATATTTTGGTTTGCTGTTAAACTGCATAACAAAATACCCCCAATCCAGTAACTTACAAAAACAAAAATCACTTTTTATTCCTCAGGAGTCTGTAGGTTGACTGTGATCACCTGGGTGCTTCTGCGTCAGTCTCCCCAAGCTTTGGCTGGTTGGAAAGTCCAAGATTGCTTGCTCGCTCGACTGGCAGGTGATGTTGGTGTGTTAGCTCGGGGCTCTTCCGGGGCCGTCAAGCAGGCCACCTCGGCTCCCTTCCATGTGATCTCTCTGTGTGATCTGGGCTTCTCTCTACATGTTGAGAGAGAAAATATTCACAGTGTACAAAAGCAGAGGCTGAAGATCTCTGAAGTTAAACAAAATCATTTCCTTCTCATTTTATTGGTCAAATAAAGTAATAAGATCAGCCAGTTTCAAGAGGAGGAAAGAATAAACTATACCTCCTACTGAGAGGTGTAGCAAACAATTTATAGTCACTTTTAATTTACCATAGTTCTCCCTCTGGCTACAAATTATTTACATCTTTCCCACAGGCAAAAATACATATGCCCCATAGTCATTGCCTAGGTCTGCCATAAAAAATACCACAGACTGGGTGGCTGAACACAGCAGGAATTTATTGTCTCACAGTAGTTCTTGAGACTAGAAGCAAAAAGTCAAGGTGTCAGCAGGACCATGCTGCCTCTGAAACCTTAGGAGGAGCACCCTTTATTGCCTCTTCTAGCTCTTGGAGTTTGCTAGAAATCCTTGGTGTTCCTTGGCTTGCAGATGCTTCACTATAATCTCCGTCTCAATCATCACATGGACATTTTCTCTCTGTTGTGTCTCTTCATACCAGTTACATTGGATAAGGGCCCACCCACCCTACTCCACTGTGACCTCATCTTAACTAATTTCATTTACAACAACCTTATTTCCAAACAAGGTCATATTTCTGAGGTACTGGTGGTTAGGACTTCAACATATCTTTGGGAGGACACAATACAACCCATCACACACCCCTGCATATAATAAAACATTGCCTCCAATGTCTTATTCCATTTCAGTGTCAGACTCAGGCTCAACATAGAGGATTATATACATCAGGTCCAGATTCCTGTGGTTTGTGTCCTTAGGTGCCATTCCACCAGTATGGTTCTACTCATTCTGAAGACCTGGAAACTAAATGGACATGTTATTCCACCCACACATTCCTAGCATATTCAGTGCACAGTAAGAAGATGGGGAAAGGATAACCACAATAGACACTCCTGTTCAAATAAGGGAAGGAAATTCCCTGGTGGTCCAGTGATTAGGACTGCGTGCTTTCGTTGCCAAGGGTCTGGCAGTTCAATCCCTGGTCAGGGAACAAAGATCCCACAAGCTGTGTGGGGCAACCAAAAAACAAAAAAACAAAAACAAAAATGGGAGGCCCAGAGTAGTCATTAGTTCACATCAATTGGGAAATTAACTGGGCATTTGCCATCATTCTCTCCTGCTTTGGGGACAGGAAATGTTCCTCATTTGGGGTCTATTTTGTTCACTAAGGGTATTTTTCACTGGTTCTTGGCTCCATCCTCTGTCATGTTTGCAACTGAGTAGGGTTCTCAACGTTTTCCCTTTCATCTTGAATTTTCTCTGTCAGTTTTAATGTAAGCTAATACAATCCCTTTAAAAAGACTGTGGGTTTTCTATAAACGAACTTATGACCCACTCCATGAGGCAAAGGCATTTCTACAAAAAATCTGCTTTGAAACAGCCTCCTCTCTTTAGGAACTATAAATCAGGGTGTTGTGAGACAACATCCATCTGAGTCTTAGAGGCACTTTAGCTGAGAGGGCCTGTGAGGCTCTGCCTTAAACATTGCCAAAGTCTTACAGACCCACCCTGGGTTTGATCTTGATCTCATGGCCATATTTTACTGGCACTGCCCTGGATTGGATGTTTGTGCTGAGGATTTTTTTGAGGAACTTGCTGGTTAGAGATACTGTCCTAGAATCTCTATCTTTCCATTACATTCTGACTGAAAATTATATAATTCTTTCCTTTATCTGTCTTCCTGTTCTTATCATAAATAGCTAAAAGAAATCAGTTAGGACTTTTAACATTCTGCTTCAAAATCTTCTTCACTAGATCCAGAGCTTATTAGGTACATTTTCTATCTTCCATGTACCCACATGAAACATTTTTCCATGAAACATTTTTCCATCAGTACATAACTATCTCACTATGCATAAAGAATAGAAAAGTGAATTAATTATCTACTTAATTTGCTATCACAAACTGATATGGGAAAATGATGGGTTTATACTTAATCTAAATGCCCAGCTTTTAAATAAAAAAGATGCCAAGTAAAATTCCTCCTCTATAAACTGATCATGTGATCTGGGTTATTTTCTTTAAATCATCCTTTACTTCCTAATAAAAAATGTTTGAGGATACTGACTGAATGAGGCACTTTCAAGGCCAATAATGCTAATGAGGATATTTCAATTAAAAACACATGAAACCAAGTATTAATCATGCTATTTCAAGAGTAAAATATTAGGAATAACCCAAATATTAATTAAACTATATCCATTCAAAAACATTTTAGGTAGCCATTTTAAAATTATGGCTCTAAACCTAAGAAATTCTATGAAAATTAGCTATGTTTGGTAAGTTTGAAAAAGATGGAATATAAATTTTTATATTCATTGATTATGGAAATTTTTTAAATCTATGGGAAAATAGATTGGAAAGGATCATAAAATACAGGCAGCAAGGGACTTAACTTGCTTTTTTATTAAAATACGTTTTAATCACATTTATAAGGTAAAATGTATACACAATGAATATGGTGGGTATGAAGGAACACTGTTTTTTTATTGTTTTTCTTATTTATTTTAAATTTTTATTTTATATTAGAGTATAGTTGATTAACAATGTTGTGTTAGTTTCAGGTGTACAGCAAAGTGATTCAGTTATACATATACAGGTATCTATTCCTTTTCAAATTCTTTTCCCATTTAGGTTATTACAGAGTATTGAGCAGAGTTCCCTGTGCTATAGCAGTAGGTCCTTGTTGGTCATCTATTTTATATATAGCAGTGTGCACGTGTCAGTCCCAAACTCCCAATATATCCCTCCCCCCGACCCTTCCCCCCAGTAACCATAAGTTTGTTCTCTAAGTCTGTGAGTCAGTTTTTGTTTTTGTTAATAAGTTCATTTGTATCATTTTTTTTTAGATTCTGCATACAAGTGATATCATATATTTGTCTTTCTCTGTCTGACTTCACTTAGTATGATAATCTCCAGGTCCAACCATGTTGCTGCAAATGGCATTATTATATTCTTTTTAATGGTTGAGTAATATTCCATTGCATATACATACCACATTTTCTTTTTTTTTTTTAACATCTTTATTGGGGTATAATTGCTTTACATTGGTGTGTTAGTTTCTGCTTTATAACAAAGTGAATCAGTTATACATACACATATGTTCCCATATCTCTTCCCTCTTGCGTCTCCCTGCCTCCCACCCTCCCTATCCCACCCCTCCAGGCGGTCACAAAACACCGAGCTGATATCCCTGTGCCATGCGGCTGCTTCCCACTAGCTATCTACCTTATGTTTGTTAGTGTATATATGTCCATGCCTCTCTCTCGCCCTGTCACAGCTCTCCCTTCCCCCTCCCCATATCCTCAAGTCCGTTCTCCAGTAAGTCTGTGTCTTTATTCCTGTCTTACCCCTAGGTTCTTCATGACATTTTTTTTCTTAAATTCCATATATATGTGTTAGCATACGGTATTTGTCTTTTTCTTTCTGACTTACTTCACTCTGTATGACAGATTCTAGGTCTATCCACCTCATTACAAATAGCTCAGTTTCGTTTCTTTTTATGGCTGAGTAATATTCCATTGTATATATGTGCCACATCTTCTTTATCCATTCATCTGTCAGTGGACATTTAAGTTGCTTCCTTGTCTTAGCTATTGTAAACAGTGCTGCAATGAACATTGGGGTGCATGTATCTTTTTGAACCATGTTTTTCTTTGGATATATGCCCAGGAGTGGGATTGCAGGGTCATATGGTAGTCCTATGTTTAGTTTTTTAAGGAACTTCTGTACTGTTCTCGATAGTGGTTGTAGCAATTTACATTCCCTCCAACAGTGTAAGAGGGTTCCCTTTTCTCCACACTGGAACACTGTTATCTTCACCTCTTAAAAGGCACTGCTTCTCATTTATTACGGTAGCATAAACTTTAAAATATTAAGGATATTAAACTCTATTATAAAACAAAAATTTCAAAGATGGTATGGATTGGAAGAAGGAATTTTAATAGAAAGTTATAAAGAGATTCCATATAAAAATATAATGTGATATATGAAGTATCACAAAATAATGTAAAGGAAACACAGGTAGCTTTTTGTATTAGAGTTAAGAATTTTTAAAGTGCAAAATGTAAGAATTATGTAAATGCAGATATTCAATAAAATAAAGAATGTATTTTGAACTTTTGACAAATTCAATGTAGAATTTATTTTTCAAGTATTTTAGGAATACATCTTTCCCCTACATTTTGCCTGTCACAATATTTGTACTATTTTCTTCTTTATGCTTTATAAATTTGCCATCACTGTAAGGGATTCCAGTATTGTGGGATATAATTTTTCTGGTCTAGAGACATGAACTTAGATAAGCTGACTTAATTGCTTTTCTTCTAACCTGAACTTCATTTTCTTCCTGTTAATGTTTGTTCTACACTTAACAACATTTTCTATTTAATTAAAAAATTTAATACGTCACCAACAGAGGTTAAGTCAAAATAGATCTGTTTTTGTTGTTGTTGTTTTGGTGTGGCCATTGCTCATAAGTTTTGGGTTTTAATTTTTTTCATTGTTTAAATATTTTTTTAATTAAATCTCAAAAGGCATCAGTTTGTATAATGAGTAATTACCAAATAGACCTTCTTTCTTTGTAGTTTCTAAACTTCCTACAAGGTAGGACTCTGACATTGATAATAAGATTTTTAAAACTTATTAAACAAGAACACCATGGAGTATTGTTACTGAATGATTACCAATTATTGCCTAAAAGTTGGATCTGTGCTATGATGACAACTCCATAAAATAACATATGGGTATAGACAAGATTTTGAAGAAAGTATTTTGAGTATGACTGTTCTTATTCCGGAACTGGCAACCAGTAGCAAGTAACAAGAGGGGATAAATTCCCAACAATCTACAGTTGGGTCTAAATGTTTCTCTCAGAGCCCATTAATAAGTTGCTCAACAGATCTGGTAACCCCAGTCACTGCCTAGCCAATTCTTGCCTAGTTTCTTCAAAAATACTGGAAAGCAGAAAGAGAGGAATGGATGGAGTTTTAAGACATATGATCTTCTTGATTAAGAGAATTCCCCCTATCCTAATTGGAAGTACCTGTAAAATGAGAAGGCACACTTTCCACACCTAGGGGGCAGGTCACTGAGGGTAGATTTACAGGCCCACCTTGGAGTTGCTCTTGGCACAGCCATGGGAGTACAGTGATAAACAGTGATAATGCATTGGAAGAACTTAACAGGTGTTCCCAGAAATTTAGGGTCATATATGAAGACAGGGGATGGAATCTCTTACTCACCTGGAGATTTATAAGGATGGGAGGCTTGAGGGAGTAGACTTCTGCCTAGGGCCAATAAGGGATTATAATATAGTGGACCCAGGGAAAAGTGTTCCCCATTTCCCTTGGAGAGCATAGAAGAGGAACTTAGTGACTCCCATGGTTCCATGTAAAGGAGCACTGAGTTTGGGGAGATGAAGGTAATATGGTAGGCGCTGTTGGATGTCCAACAAAATATGCCTCCCATTAGTCCATACCATGAGTTGAGGCGCGAATATGGTTGTCAGATAATGATTGAATTTACTAACTCCCTTTGAAGGTAGCCAGATAACTAAGGTCATGTCAATAAATGTAAGCCAAAGTGATGTGCACTTCTGCCTCACTTCCTTAAGAGGAAATTTCTTAGACTAGTCCTCGATTTGTCCCCTTCTCTGATGGCAGTATGGCAGTGAACATGAACACGTGAACCTTAATCATGTGTTGATGGCATATCAACCTATAGTCTAAATGACTGTTCAGAGCTGACTTGTAACACACACAGTGTTCCGTACAGGACCACTGTGCGAGAGGGAAATAAACTTTTGTTTTGTTTGAACTATTAAATTTTAAAGTTTTTTTATTACAGCACTTTTTATCACATATCCTCTCTAATCCAAACAGCATAAACTTTGGGCCAAAGATCTGATAGGATAATCGGACTACCAGCAGGACACAAAGACAACATAACTAGTTATTCAAATACATATGTACTTTGGTGCTTCTAGCAAAGTGAATCCACCTATGAAAACAAATAACTGAGATACACATATTCTTTATTTTTAATTAATTTATTTTTATTATTTTATTTTTGGCTGTGTTGGGTCTTCGTTGCTGTGTGTGGGCTTTCTCTAGTTGTGACGAGTGGGGGCTAGAGCGGTGCATGGGCTTCTCACTGCGGTGGCTTCTCTTGTTGCAGAGTACGGGCTCTAGGCGAGTGGGCTTCAGTAGTTGTGGTGCATGGGCTCAGTAGTTGTGGCTCATGGGCTCTAGAGCGCAGGCTTAGTAGTTGTGGAGCACAGGCTTAATTGCTCCACGGCATGTGGGATCTTCCCGGACCACGGTTTGAACCCGTGTCCACTGGACTACCAGGGAAGTCCCACACATATTCTTTTGAATAGTGAAATAGTCTTTTGACTCCAGTTGACAAGATTATTGTAAACTATCTGAAACTCTCGACTTGTTTTGCTCCACAAGGTTATGGAGAATTCCAGAAACAGAGTAGGGAGAAGAATGAAAATCTCCAGGGAGGATACCAGTCATTAAACTGAGATTTTGTGTTTGCAGAGCCAAGACATAGCTATGGGGGGAATACCAGCGAGGAACATTAAAGAAACATCAAGCTGACTAATAAGAAGAATTTCCATCCAAATCAGGTGAATCTGCAATAAATATAAACCCACATGCAGTAGTCTCTCTCCAGGGAAATCTAGCGTATTCCCACCAGACAGGATTGTTCTGCACAGCAGGCTTTTTACAGGAAGGATGACAGCTTGTCTGTCTTTGCCTGCTCGGATCAGATCAGAATGTCAGCTATGCTACTAGTCAAGGCTCCGTTTCAGACTAACAGAGGTGCCAATTTGCCAAAAGGAAACATTCTTTCAGCCATACCATCCAAGGACAGGACAGTAAGAATAAGTTCAGACAACACAAATGAGATAGGAAATCTCTCAATATATATATAGGAAACTTTTAAAATCCAAAGTTCCAAAGAAGTGTATAATGTCAACAGTCTTTAGCAACAAGATATCCTGAATAGACATAGTAATTTCTTTAGGAATACTTTGTGTTCTTATTACTTAGAGATAGTGAGCCAGAAATTCAGCTGTAACTAACTTCCTGAAGCCTTACAGGTTTGAAATTGTTTCATACCTTCAGCCAGGAGTCTATTTTTGTCTAATATAGTAGTAATAATAATAGTAGTAATTATTATGATGTTTTGGAATTAATTGTTATTGAAATGAAGATGGATGGCTCAATTGGTTCTTTATATTATTCACATCCACAGAACGGTTCCTCTCTGTGAGTATCCTGAGAATAATACATTTTAAGTTTTCTAGATTCAACATTTCAATAAAACATTGATATTGTCATATATTGTGTGTCAATACCCAAAAGCCTTGTACTTTTGTTCAATATTTCAGTGAATAAAATTTTAAAAATACAATACAATGCAATACAATACAATACAATACAATACAATACAATACAATACAATACAATACAATAAAGCTTTCTCTGGAAATCCCTTTCATCTAACTTACATCATGGATCCAGTTAAAATATTCATTTAGGAGGAAACCAAATTACATTGATGTACTTCCAGCAACACTGGTACAAAGTTATTAGATTGTGATTCTATGTAGATTCTTAACTTGCTACAGAGAAGTATACATCCCATATGAACTTGAACTAGCATTACTACTCAGTTTTGAGTGTATTTACTGTGTTTTGTTTTTTGTAATCTTGGATGAGATGTTCATCTTATGCAAGAGCAAACATGACTCTCCTTCAAGTAATAGAAAATCACCCATCATATATATTTTTCTGTAAGTAATATACTATTAAGCAAAACCATTTTTACTAACATTTTGCATCCACTGGGTACTGAGAATTTATCAATTCCCCCCAAAACACTGAGTTGTGTTCTTATTGATTAAGTGAGGATGTGTGTAAAAAGTTACACCTCAAGAAGAGGCCTAGCACACCAAAGATTACGTATAAGGAAAACTACATTTCATTCTGGAGAAATATATCAGTATATGTCAGTATGCTGTAATACCAAGGTGTTAGCCACAGAAATATTCAGAATGTTATTACATATTTTTTAAAAAATTAGCAATTTTACTAAAAACAGCAAGGAGCAAGATCAGAATTTTTCAAAACTGATAAAAAAAAACTTAAGGGGATGATTTGACAATTTATAAGGTTATAATATTTTACATGCATTAATGCTATCCTTAGTTGTATATTTTCTCCTCTGTCACTTGATAATGTTAAAGCATTCAGGGTGAGTGAATGCTCACTAAAATGAAGGAGAAAAAAGAAGAAAAATATAGGCAACAGCACAACAAGAAGAACAAAAAGGAACTTAAATTTGCCTATATTTTTTCCTCATTCAAGGTTTTGCAGATACAAATATAACTAAGCATTCTGTTCTTAATGTTTCATCTTCATAAAACGTCTAAAAAAACCTTAATATATAACACTGGTTTACATAGTTTTAAGCTTTTCTTTATTTTTTTACTGAAGTACAAAAAATTTTGTTCATTTTGAAAAAATATTAAAAATAAGTAATATATAAACTATACACCATCTCTAATACCATCATCCACTTTAATTATTAAGATTTATGCTTGAACTCTCAGTTAAAAGGGAAGCTTTTCTCGTTCTCCTGGTTTTCTAGAGGAGTGATTTACCCAGCACACTCTTCTGTCCTCTCTCTAGACGTTCCTGCACTCCATCTCTGAAGTAGAATGATTGGTAAATATAGGAAGAATAAGTTGGCATGTTTGCCTCAGATCGTCCCACGTCCAGTTATTTCTGCCCATCTTAGGGGTGGATAATGATGCTTCCCACTCTAGTGAGTAAATCTGCTTAATCATGGGGTTCAGTTCACAGGTCCAAGGACTCTGACACTAAGCCACACCCTCCCACTGGATCATTGTCAACACAGAAAGAGCCGCCATCGACTGCTCCCAGGTTTGTTTCTCAACTTGTTCAGAGCCCTGGAAGACTATAGGGGTGCCATTTATTTGGTCTACTAAGAGACCTGAACTCTTCTAATTTTTATAATAATAGAGACCATCAAAAAGTAACATAAAAATGTAAAAGCTGGTCATAACAGCCCAGAACTTTATAATTAACCCTGCTCTCCTTCTTTATATAGGAGTTGGTAAAGTGTTTCTATAAAGAGCCAAACAGTACAGTTTAGTATATTTTAGACTTTTTAGGCTACAGAGTCTTTGTCACAACTACTCACCTCTGTCTTTTTAGTGAGAAAGCAGCCATAGACAATATTTAAATCAGTGGGTGTTGCTATGTTCCAATAAAAATTTATATAAGTAGGTGGCCTCCATATTTGGCTGCAGATTCTTAAATAAAACTGTTACTCTATTCCTGAATTTTCAGTGTTCTTTTTTTAAGTTATATTATTTTTAATGAAGTAGCTGAGTGAAATGTGATATATGAGGTCTAAGAAATTATATTCCATAAGGTGCAAGGTCCTTTCACTTCAAGAAAAGTGAAATAACCTGATTAAGGCTGTAAAGCTGTCTTATAAATAGTTCTGGATCTAGCTGAGAGGTCCAAGTCCATGAGATAGTTGCTGTCTGCTCTGTTTATAGGGCAATATTGGGTCTAGGAGGGCTGACATTTCCAGGACAGCGTTAATAATTCCAGAAATCTCTCTTGCTGGCATTTACTCTAAGAATATTGGATCTGATAATACGGGTGAAATGGGCAAATCTTCACTTCCCTAGATAAGACTATCTACTGTTTCTTGACCAGAGAAGTCTTCCATTCGAAGGCCTGTTCCCATTCTCTGTGGAATATACCTTAAGCTCACCCTGGTTTAAAGTGGAGGCTGGGCAGATGCTGGGAGCTATCAAAGAAAAATTTCATTGGACAGTGTTAAATAGGCAAGGAAGACTATTCAAGACCATTGCAACAGAGGAGAGAGATTGAACTCAACACCACTGAAATAAAAGGTAGAAAGATTTTTAAGTGCTGGGGTGAGCTAGTAGGAAAGTACTGAAGGACCTTAGTGGGAAGGATGATCAGTGGGATAGGCTGAGCACATTGGGTTATTCCTAAGTTTGCAAATGTTTTTCTCTATGATTAATCCATCTGTGTTTGCTAACTGGTGCCCATTGAAGTTAGATTCCTACTCTCCTACATACACTAGGAGTTAGGGCCCTATTTTTCTTGATGTTTCTACTTCAGAGGGACAGCTGCCAGGTTGTTCAGAAAGACATTCCTGGGTTATAAAACTGATATAAGTCTGGGAGATTTATATACATTTTCAAAGGGGTGCAGGCAAGAATTTGCAATTACAAGTTTTTTAAAGTAAATGCTCTAAGAAAAAGGAGGTAAGGGCCTTTGAAAGAACCCTGTCTAAAGTTTAGTTAAGCTAAAGGGAACCTTAATCCTGTCTTGGCTGGAGCCAGTCGATACCACCTGTATATTTAAATCTCCATTACCACAGAGGGAGTTATTAAAGATTTTTAATATATACATAACTGCCAATGGTGAGATTTTGTATTTGTTTCTTATTTATATAAACAAAAGTTTGACAAATAAATTTCACATTTATTTCTGACAATAATCCAGTAAGTTGGTATGATCATCTCCATTTTCCAAAAGAAGAAACTGAGAAAGATCTGGGAATATCCTGAGGCTACAGTGATAATAAGTGGAAGAATCAAAATTCTAACCCAGATCTAATTATATATTTTCTCTCTTCACTATACCAGGCTGTTTCTCAAAGAAACAGAACAAAACAAAACAAAACAAAACAAACAAAGCAAAACAAAAAAAAAACCCTTGGGTTCTTCTAGAAAACAAAGGAAAACAATACTCATGGTTTTGTAAAATCAATATTTTTCGACTATTCTAAGGAGAATTTAGAGCTTTTATGGAAATCATACATCTGGTTTAGAGCTGGGTTTCTCAGCCATGGTGCTATTGACATTTTGGGTCAGATAATTCTTAGTTGCGGAGCTGTCCTGTCCTGTGCACTGTAGGATGTTTAACAGGATCACTGACTTCTACCAACTAGATGCCTATAGCACTCCCAAGTTGTGACAACCAAAATATATCATTGACATTATCAAATGTCCCCTGGGGGCAAAATAGCCCCTGTGGGGAATCACTGACTTAGAGGAATGTTCTTGGATAATATTTTTAGCAGTGGAACTCTTTGAACAATGAAATATTTTGTAGAACACTGATTTTTAAAAATTGGTTAAAATAAGGGAGGTTCCCTAGGAGATAGAACTCTACCCACATGACTTTGTCCTTCCCTCCCTTCATCAACTTCCTGAGACGTCTACATCCATCCTAGGATTCCAACATGACTGTGTAGAAACAGCTGCTCAAATAGAACTTATATCTTTCTCTTGAGATGTTGCCAAACATGGTATACAAAACATTCTGTGTACCCTTCATCACATTAAACATAGATGTGCCAGTTGTCCTTTTGGCAAGGTAGATAAGCTGAGCTATTATCAGGTTTTTTGTTTTTAAAACCTCATTCAGACCAGCAAAATGACTCCAACTGTTCAGGTAAATGGCTGTTAGATCCACTTGGGTGATTCAAGAAACTCATTTGCCACAGAGCTATCTCCAACAGTGATGCTCCCAGCATGCAATTGATCTGGCTCAGATTTCATTAAGAGCAAGATGGATCCTTGGCTCAGCTGGTCCCAATCTTAGTCTACACGTTATAAGAATTCTAGATGGAACATATCTTTTCTTTGTGGTTACTGTTCTGTTCTTACAATTGAAATATTCCATCAGTCCTGGTTTTACAGTTGGGAAAATTTATAGTGTAAGTTGGTCCCTATGGAGAGTCTGTTTTCCACTTCACCAAATCTTCAGGCATATTGGTATAAATTAAATTTCATGCTGACTGGCTAAAGCCAGAAGGGTCAAAAGTATTTGGTATTTTGACCAATTTTGTCCGGAGTTTATTCACATTATTAGACCCATGTTGAATGTCCCTGTTGTAAAAATAGATTATTTAAATGTACCTTGTACAGACCAAAGAGTATTTCAAGCTTTGTAGAGACCAGAGAGTGAATATTGTGAGTACACAGACCAGAGAGTGTATACTACACAAAACAAAATGAAGTTTATATGATGTAACTTGGAAGTTAATGAAATGTGTATGTTGACCGCCCCCCCCAAAACAGCTGACACTGAACTGCTAGGTACTTGAAACCCCACCGTTAATGATTAAAGAGCTCTTTTCCTAGAAGGGACAATACCTTTAGTCACAAACAATTCAGAGTGAATGAATACATTAATTTTGTTTTTATTTTCCATTTATGAAAGACTTGATATCATGGAATAGAGTTTAAAAAACAGGTTAATTGTTTGTTTTGGCAATACAGGCACATTTTAAAAGTTCCTACCAAAGTCCTAAACACTAGTCTTGGATAAAGTTTAAAATTCTATAAACTTTTCTTCTAAATTCATAAAAATTAAAGACTTTCACCTATTTTTCCTTATTTTTTATGAAAAACTAATGCCAATTCTTAAAACAAATATGCTGAAATTTGAGTCACATTGAGAATCCTTAAGTATTATACTGTCTTTGTTGTTGTTCTTGTTAACCTAGAAAAGGGAGACAGAGTGAAAGCAACAGTGAAAGAAAGAGGATGATGTTCATCTGAATTTAGGACCGCAAAGCACAAAATGTAAAGAACTTTTGAGAAATTTGATATTATTTTTCTGTAACTACTTTTTTCTGCAGGTTTGTGTTGAGTTGTTGTTATTGTTTCTGTTTTTTTAAATGCAGATTTCAAACTGTCAGTGAAATATCTCCTACTCATAACAGTAGAATCAACCATTGATTTGATTTATAATAATAAAGCAGACTTTTGTGAGACCAATTCAGACACACAGTCAAGTCAAAATTTCCATTTTCCCTATCAACCTCTGCATTTTTCATCTGTTAAAGAACAACTTAGAGTATAATCATGATTCTCATATAACATCAAACAGTTTATTTACCTCATTAATTAAGGAGTGAACCAATAAAATGTTACAGCTGATTCAAAGACGAATTCAAAGTACCACAATATATTGGCAGATAAGAATGAATCTAAAATAGATGGTAAACTGATATATTACATAGTAGGAGAAGGAGAGGTGTTAATTATAATTCCACCAAACAAAATTTGTTTATATGTCTATCAACAAGAATTGTTTGTATTCATATCAGTTATTTGCAACTTATGAAGTTGTAACATTGCTCAAAGATAATGAAAGGCATAGAGATTTGTAAAATCAGATAACCTGGAAGAGTGTTCCTAGAGAACACTGAATTTTCATAGAAGAAAACTAATAGTGATTTTGGCCTGTTTCAAATTGTTTCACAGTTTTCTCCTATATAAACATCTTTTCTCATTTTCCTAGACTAGAATGATGATAAATGAAATGAATGTTCTCCTTCAGTGTATTTTATGAAGGAAGTAGCTGGGTTAAGCAATTAAATGCCTTGCCAGCAACTAATATTAAAGGGTTAGAATAAGGTGAGAAAGACTACTTTTTCATCTGGAACCACTAAAAGAATTTATGATTTTGTCAATGACTGTTTCCCATTTCTTACCTACCCAGAAGACAGACACATACTTTTCATATTTTAAAATTCTGGTGGACAGCCACTGACCTAAGTGTGCAGCCAAGTTTAAGAACCATTGGTCTAAGTCATTTGTGGTACTCAAGTTCCTCCTTTTATCAAATAGCATTGAATCTAGAGTTGACCACATGGTCCACTTCTGGTCAATGAGACATAAAGTCAATTTTTTTAAGAGAATGATTATGGGAAAGCTTTTACTTCTCTCTTTGAGGATACCAGACATGGTTGGCATTGTTCCTTAGTCTCTTTCTTCTGCCTTAAATGCAGATGTAATGGCTGAAGCTGTTGTAGCCATCTGGCTACTGTGATGAGACAAGCACAAGGATAAAAACTGACAATCTAAGCATAGCAAAGCAGAAAAATAGAATCAGGGGCCCTGATAGCATTGTTCAGTAGCTAAATCAATGCCAGAAACAACTGACAACATTCAGATTTTTTCTTTAAGCAGACGTCTCTTTAAGTCATATTTATTCTGTTTAAACCTCTGTTACCTGCGGCTGAGAGCGTTTCTAGGTGATACATGTCATTTTCCACAAAATGTAGCTGTCTGTACTCATTCTTGTCTGATAAAATCTAAATCTACAACCTGTAATTGCCAATGATAACATTCTTTCAATTTGGTCTCTTTCCTCTCTCTCCCTCTCTCTTCTCATATATATATACACCCACAATGAGAGAGAAATCATATTGATAAATCATACTATAGATGCTGTCTTAGACTTATTTTTTAACCTTATATTTAACATTTTCCTTATATTCCTCTAAACTCTAAAACATAACTCTTAGCAATTCTTAGTATTGTATTATATAGATTAATTTTAGAGATTAGCCAAACTCCTATGGGAGCTTTGTTTCCAATTTTTTTTTTATCATTATTGGTGTGAAGCTCTATCTTGTATTTAATCTTCATGAGCATCTCTGATTATTTTTCTTAGAATAATGTTTTAGAAGTGTAATTACTAGAAGAAAGGATAGTCATGATTTTGAACCTATTGATACCAGTTATCAAATTTAATTCCAAAAAGTTAAGAACAGTATTATAAAAGATTTCCATATTCTCTTCATCCTCACCAATAGTGAGTAATATTTTCTCATCATTTTGTGGTTGAATTATCATTCTATTACATACTTTTTAAAAACCTGACATAACAAAAATCCCTATTTATTTATTGAAATTCATTAAAAATGGGTTAATTTGGATGCAGTTTACATCTTTACAATATTTAATCTAAATGAAATCTGGGAACATGTCTATTTGTCTTTTTTTTTTTTGATATGAGCACTGTTTTCTCAGCTGTCTTTCTATTTTCAAGAAATGGCCTAAGTTTGCCCACTCACTGCCAGTGGAGGTACTTACCTAATTCTCCCCTCAGATCATAAGAGAGAGAATTGATAATGTAAATTCAAGATGACCCTGCTACCTGATAGCATTTGCATGCACAAGTAATCTCAGCAGAATAACTCCCACTGCTTGTTTTCCTCCATGACTGGTCATTCCTTTTTTCCTCTCTGTAATAAAACATGTTATGCTTGAAAATATTTTTAAATCAGTTTGTTTGAGCCCTACTAAAGTGTCTGTATTCCTAAGGATTGTCCAAATGCTAATCTCTGTAGATTAGGATAATATATTACAACCTAAGTTTTGTTTTTAGAAATATAAGGGTACACTCTTAACACCGGAGGTTGAATTGGAAAAGCTTGTTGACTTACTTTCTACTTCAAATCTCTACAAGTTTTCAAAAATTTGCCTATCTTAGGGCTCAACCCTGTATACTCTTTCCACATGCTAAGTAGTTTCTTTTAATTTAGGTGTCATCTTTAGTATTATTGATGGAAGTGCCCTCTCAAAATGAACCCTCATGAATATTTAGCATGGCTGGCACTGTAATGTAAATTAGCTCTTCTGCCTCTTCATTGGCTTACCAGGACTCATTTTAGGACATTCCTTTAAGTACACAACTCTTCATTAGCATTATAATAGGTCATTTGTATTGATCTCTGTAATAGAGGTGTTTTTTGTTTTTCCTGACTGATTTGAAACCAAAGCTAAGAGGTTTTGTTTGTTGGTTTGGTTATTGGTTTTGGGTTTTTCTCAAGTAATATTTAGATAGTTATTGAAGATTTCTGAGCAATGGATTTGAGTAAGTCAACGACACGGTAAAATTACGGAAAATGGGTTCTCTGCGGCAATGATGACTTGTAGTAGGCAGTGAAAATTTAAGGAAGGAGTGGGCAGAAGATATGTGAAGCCTGCAGTCCTCAAGACAAAGGATAATCAGTTGGATGAACTACCTTGCGCTGCAGATAATAAATAATGTTTTAATTTTCACAATAGTTTATATCAAAAGTTTCCATTAAATCAAACTGATCAAACTGTGGTTAAAAGTGGACGTAATTGGAACTTTTCCTAACAGTGTCTCTATAATTTTGGGTCAGACGATTTTATGATAATTCTTTAATCATCTGTTTTAGATCCCAAGCAGTTATTACTACATTTTTATTCATTATTTTGGAAAGCATGAAAAACTAAAATATTAATTCCAAGAATATGGAGTTTTTAAATCATGAAACAACTATCCATATTTCAAATTTGATGCTTCTATTTTGAAGACTTCTGCAACTTGATTTTTTTAACCTAAAATGGATCCATTTTAATACTGCTGACAACTAAAAACTGGCACTTGCCATCTGCCTCTACAAGGATTAAGTCATTAGCCGCTGCAGTCGCTGACCTTCAACACATCCTGAAAGGAGTTCAGGGTGCAGATCAGGAATGAGGCCCTCTGTGCTCTGGGAAAAACTGGCAGAACAGGCCTTCAGATAGTTAGATATTTTGTAATTGTATTGTGGAAGAGAGTATTTTGTTTAGCTAACATTAAATATTTCATTTATAAGGAGAAATAAAGCAGAGATGGGTTGTGGGAAAGATAGGGAAGAAGATGAGGCTGACTAGCAGATATCCAGGAAGGCAAGAGAGGTCTGGAGTTCTGCACTACATAAGCATAGGCAGAAGTGGTGGAGGAATGTGGTTGAACATGCCAGAAAGTTAAAAACCAACACCAGCTGTGCGAAGTCTGTGACGTAAACTTGGTTCTGAAACACAGCTCTGGGCCATCAAATGCTTCTTAGATGTTTACTGTTAAAGTAGAAACCAAATCCATGTTGTTAGAAAGCGGTTTCCAGGACTTCCCTGGTGGTTCAGTGATTAGGACTCGAGCTTCCACTGCAGAGGGTGAGGGTTTGATCCCTGTTTGGGGAACTAAGATCCCCTCATGCTGCGCAGCGTGGCCAAAAAAAGAAGAAGAAAAGCAGTTTCCTGCATATATTTACTTGGAAAGATGATACTATGGGAATTCACCAAATTTATTGAGCTTTTATTGTGTGCAAGGTATGATACTATGCAAAATTGTTATGAGGAAGCATTTGTCCACAAGAAGCTTATAATCTAGCAGGAGAAAAATCAGGCACTTCAGTTATTGTAGGAAGCCATAGCATGCTCATAACTCAGTGGGGAGGGGAAGTGAACCAACTGAGGGCCTAGCAGGTACAAGGCAATGGGCCAAATGTCCACGTGGAATCTCCACAGCAAGTGAAGTAGAGATTATTGTCCTATTTAGAAATGAAAAGCATGCTTTAAAAGGCTATAAAATTTCCCAGAACATGCAGTTACTAAGTGTCAGAGCCAAAATGAGCTGAAGTCTGCTTGATACCAAAACCTGTCTTTATCCCCTAATGTGAGCTGCCTCAAATCAAGTAGAATGTAAATATCTGCAATAAAAAGAAGAAACCTAATTTTTCTTATATTCCTTCTAGTATAGTTTGAAGAATGCTGTGAGGAAGTTTCTGGATGGAAGGGGACTCCAGCTGCAGAGATTTGTGTAAAGAAAAGCTAACTGGCTGCCTGCCCAAACCCTCAACAGGTGGCATTTATCTTGGTCAGTATACTATGGTCCTGGCTCTTCGAAACTGGCTCAAGAAAACTGATTCACTCTTAGCATGCTCAGGAGACATTGATGTAAAAGCCAAAATGACAGATTTTAAATTTATGGCAGACCATTAATCAGATGAGATATTCACTTCTGATGTAGATACATTCTTTTCTCACACAAAAAAATTACAGGGAAATCAAGCAGAAAGTTCTTGTTGACAGGAGCTAGCAGATGGATGAATTAAGTGGCTAATAATATCAAGATAAATTGCGTTCATTTATTATAGAATTACGGAACAAATTGATATGAACTATTATAGTTAAACACTGTGTTAGACCTTGAAGAACAGCACGGAATCAAAAGATCAAAAGTCAAAATCACTGTCCTCAGCAGCTCTCAGTCGGCTGGGAGAGACACAAAGAAATAGATGGCTACAAAACAATTGATAAAAGCTTTCAGAGGCAGGCATTCATTCAATTATGGAGAGACCATTATTCAAGATGCGGGTCAGGTGGGGGAAGCTACAGAGGCCGCCTAGAGTAGGCAACACCTGAGTTACATCATGAATAATGAGCAGAAGTTCCCTGAAGGAAGCAGGAAGTGGATAAGAGGAGGAGGAGGTTTCAGACAGAAGTAACAGCTCAGGTGAAGACCAGAGACAAAGGATGGCTTGGAATTTTCAAACTGTAAGTAGTTATATTTGTGAAGAACAGCCTAAGTCTAGGCTTGGGTGTAATGAGATGAGGCTGGGCCATTTTACAAAGAACACATTACATTCGTGTTCATATTGTGGGGTATTTATGGAAGAAAAGCAGAATTGAGTCTGCTTATAAGGGGTTCCTTTTGGCAGTTTTTGCCTTGGGTTCTTTGTCACGGTATGATAGATATGAACATTGGTCATTCGAGCTTTATATTTCTTTCATTAATTTTTTAATGCTTTTTCTTACAATTTTTCTGTTTCAACTAAGTTTTATATTGATATAAAGTTGTTAATAGCCTTTTTATTCACTGCAGTTATAATGTATATAATGTTGATATTTGTGATAATTTTTTTGGTTGTTACTTTGAAATTTCATTATATTATGTCTAGATGTGGGTGTTTTTCAAATTTATTCCTCTTTGCTAAACTGAGTGTAAATTGTGGCTTTAAAAATAGTTCCAGGGCTTCCCTGTTGGCGCCGTGGTTGAGAGTCAGCCTGCCGATACAGGGGATATGGTTTGTGCCCCGGTCTGGGAGGATCCCGCATGCCGCGGAGCGGCTGGGTCCGTGAGCCGTGGCCGCTGGGCCTGCGCGTCTGGAGCCTGTGCTCCACAATGGGAGAGGCCACAACAGTGACAGGCCCGCGTACCGCAAAAAAAAAAAAAAAGTTCCAGGGGGCTTCCCTGGTGGTGCAGTGGTTGAGAGTCCGCCTGCCTATGCAGGGCACAGGGGTTCGTGCCGCGGTCCGGGAAGATCCCACATGCCGTGGAGTGGCTGGGCCCGGGTGCCATGGCCGCTGAGCCTGCGCGTCCGGAGCCTGCGCTCCGCAACGGGAGAGGCCACAGCCGTGAGAGGCCCGCGTACCGCAAAAAAAAAAAATAGTTCTAGGAACTTTATCAGCCATTATCTTATTTCATTCCAAAACTTAGGTACTTGGTAGGCCACTTTCCTCCATCCATGTTTTGTTGTTATTTTCTGTCTTGTTTTTCTACAGTGACTTCTGCATAGTTTTAGATGAGTTTTCCAGTTTTCTAACACTTTTTCTCCCATCTCTTAAATGCTCATTGAGTTTTAATTTCAGTTATTATAATTTTTATTATGAAATGTTCTTTGGTTCCTTTTCAAAACTGTTTTGGCAATCTTACATGCTCATTCTTATTTTCAGGCCCCTATTTTATTTCTTGAAGCATATTAAACATTAATTTTAAATTTTGCAATAAATCTAACATCTGTGCCTTTATAGTTTTGATTATAATGGTTGTGGTTTCTGCTGGCTTTGCTCATGCCACGTCATTTCATTATGAGTTTTGTGATTATTGAGTGTATGTATATCCCTGGCAAGTTTATTGATTGGGATCTTTTGGCATCTGGGTTAAAAGGTGGTGCTTCACAGTGTATTTTCTACTGCCTTTGATAAGTACCTCAGAGTATTACCTTCCTGGGATCAGCTTGAACTAAATTCTGGGATTAAGGGTTACAGCTACCTACCATCAGGAGGACCAGCTGTGGTATGCATTTTCAGGGGAGGTTTCTTTTTTCCCAGCCCAGTGCCAAGATTTGAGACAGGTGCTTTCCATGCTTTCCCCTTGAGAAGGGACAGAGATTTATTTCTGGCCATCATTACTAAACTGATAGGTGTTGTGGGGTACCAGTTAACTGTGGGGGGTCTTCTGTTAGATGCTCCACTTTAGTAGATTCCTCAACTATGTCTCTTTCCACTGCCACCTCTCCACCTGCACTCATAGAACATAAAAGCTAAAAATCAGTCGGAGCTGGCAAAGACTCTAAAGCAAAAGCCAACGTCAGTGCTCTGTTTACCTCTTTGGGTTCTGTTTTTACCAAGATTTTGGTCTCAAAGGAGTCTTTTTATTCTTGTAGATGAATAAATGCACTTTAAAAGATGTTTGAAAATACTGTAATCAAGACATTTTAAGTTCTCAGTGGGAGCATTGTACCTAGCCCAATATATTGTCATCAGTAGAACCCCATACCTTTTTAACTGTGGTAGCTGATGGAAGTTTTTGGTTTGGTAGAGCTGGCATTGTCAGAGTTCCCATTTTCTTAAAGGCATCAACATACGGTTGAAATTTTACTCATCAGAAAGAATTTAACAGGTACCTCCCTCTCCTTTCCTGTCGTTGATGAATACTGTGACATCAAACTGAGACTAGAAATAAGTGAGAGAAGGCAGCACTCTGATAACAGGTAGAGAAGCTGGCTTATATTGAAAGTAAGGAGGAAATAAACTCTGGCATGGAGTTACTGCTCATTGAGTACTCATATAACAAAAGCATCCAAATAAGCTGAATGCATTAATACTATAATTTATTAATAATAGAATACCTGAAGGTATTACTTTTCTGCTAGATAAAGAAGTTCTTGGTGGTCAGCTTTAAGAAATAATCAAAAACCCTAAGAAACAGGAGAGTTGGTCAATCCTTTTCCAGGGACCTGTCATCCATGTAGACACTGCATGCATAGTGTGATTAGGAATGAGGGAGCAGCGGGCAGAAAGGCAGAGACTTCTTATTCTGTGGATGAGCCAACAGGCCACAGTCTCCTACTGGAAAATTAAAGTCATTCAATTTGCCCATTTTACCCTGTGGGATTCCACAGAAACAATTCAAAGCACAACAGTGCCGATATTATTGCTGACATCGTAGAGATCCAGCAGAACTACAAGGAGAAAGAAAAAAGCAAAAAGAACTGTACCTCTTTAGAATTACAAATTAAATGTGTGTGAAATATCCCCACCCTAGCTTTACTGCCTCCTCAAATCTGGCTCAGGGGATATTTGAAAAATATAGATTTGACAAGTGAAACATAAATAACCTATTTCGTTTCTTGGTAGCTGAATATATTTTTGTCATTAGCCTAGAGAGATGGCAAAAGAGAAAATCAACTATTTAAGTACCCTGTGGGTAGCCTGCTCCAGAAAGTGATGAAACAAAACAAATGGTTGTTTTCATATTGCTCCCTCGTGCAGCTGGCGTGGAGCGGTGTTATTTCTTGAGTCTGAGGTAAATGCTGGATTTCTAGATTGCTAGATATTATATGTGTATTTCAGGCTATTAGTTTTTCCACAATGTTCTCAGGAAAATTAACGAAAAATAACTATAGGATGTACAAAATCTGTGTTTCAAATAAGTGACCTTAGGGAAAAGAAAGAGATAGATACCATATATTTGGGGAATTAAAATTGCAATCATCACAGATTTTTTTTTTTTTTTTTTTTTTGCGGTACACGGGCCTCTCACTGCTGTGGCCTCTCCCGTTGTGGAGCACAGGTTCCGATGCCAGGCCCAGTGGCCACGGCTCACAGGCCCAGCCATTCCGCGGTATGTGGGATCCTCCCGGACCGGGGCACGAACCCGTGTCCCCTGCACCGGCAGGCGGACTCTCAACCACTGCGCCACCAGGGAAGCCCCACAGATTTCTTTTTTAAACAGTATTACATGAAACTTTTAAATGCACTCTATTTTTTCTTCTCAAAACAGCAAATATCTGGATCAGCTATGTAGTTAATAGCTAATAAAATGAAGTGTCATGAAATTACAGTTCCCTGTAGAACAGAATATATTTGCAGACAGCAAGCACTGGAAATAGTAGTAGAATAGTCACCTATTATAAGGTGATTTCATCTCTAAAAAAATCCAATTGCATGAATGGTTCCCACTTTGGCAGTACATATACCAATTGCATGAATGGCGTTGTAGTAGTCTATACTTTCCTTGGTTGGAGGATTTTGAACTTGGTTTTTACTAAGATTAAAGACTCTAATAATTATAGAAAGTATTATGCTCAAATAAAGCACTGGATCTATTTTCAGAAGAAAACTTTTGTTACCTGGTTTCTTTGATTTGCTCACACAAAGCTTAATAAAATCTAGTTAATCAGTGTATAGCTTTTATGGTTGACATAGAATAAACCTTGGAGCTAAATTGCAAGAAGCAGAAGAAGGACTAAAAGTGTAGAAACCTGGTTTTTAGCTGTAGTTCTGCAAATAACTAGATGGACCATCTCCCAATTTTCAAAACTTCTTTGGACCTTAGATTCTTGATCTATGGACTGAGGAGCTTGCATCAGAGGCCTGTTCTAGTCTAAACTTTATAAAGATTAAGAAGTATATTATTAGCCAGGATGATTCAGTTGCAAAAAATAAAAACCCAACTCAATGTGGCTTTTACTGTAAAGGGAATTAATTTATGGGTTAACTTGGAGGAAGGTCTGGAGGTAGATCACTTCCAGCAGTGGTTGGGTCCAAGGGCTTGATGAGTACCTCAACAGTCAATTTTTCTGTGTCCTCTTACCTTGTAATTGCTTTCCTTTGATGCTTTTTTAGGCCAATCGTTTACATGAAGTAATTATGAATTTCCTGCCTTAGTTATCCTACATATAACAACGCCAGAGAAAGAAAACATCTCCTTTCTAATAGTTCCAGCAAGGTCCCAAAACTGATGCTGGCTTGTCCGTCCCTATTCTGTGTTGAGGGAGTAGACTTCTCTCATTCCTCAGGCATGGGCTATGTTTCTATTCTTAGGTTGAGGGGAGGGAATGCCCCTCCTCTCCAAACTACGTGAACAGCATTGTGTGGCTTCCATAAAAGAAAACTTAGGCTCTACTACCTGAAATGGAAAAGGGAAAAAAAAAGGTATACCAAGAAGACAAAACTAACAGATGCTCAGCACAGATCTTCCTTGCTTGATGAAAAAAATCAGTCATATTCATTTCTTCATATTTTGTTGACATTGAAAATATATTTTACTATGTTGCTATAGCTTAAAATAAGTCATTTTCAAAAACAAGCATAGAAACAAATATTTTTTAAATCAGCATTTTGTAACCTTCAATGTAATAATTTATTCAAAGATAGTCATCAGCATAAGCTAAAGGAAATTTAACCACCAAATGCCATGTGGAAATTTAATTGGATCGTGTATTTTTTTAAAATGTTATAAAATAACTTCTGGAGTAATAGGAGAAATTTTAATATGGGCTATATGTTAGTGATACTAGTGATGTTTTGTTTTGATAATGGTGTTATTGTAGTTATGTGGGAGCATGGCCTTTATTCTTAGGATACCCAAGTTGAAGCATTTTGGGGATAGATGGGTGGGATCTGCAACTTAATTGAAATGGTTCAGTAAAATAAACACACACACAACACACATACGTGTGTGTGTATATATTTGTATGATACATAGATATGTATCTCTATCTGTCAAAGAGATATAAAGCAAAAAAAATCCTAACTGCTATTTCATTTTTCTAAACAACTCGGAATTGATTGTGTAATTTTTTTAAGTATCCACAATAAATGATACACTTTTGGAATGCCATTATGAGTCACATCACTCCAATATTTATATCTTTTTTCATTCCTCCATCCTATCATATTCCCTCATCCAGAGAATAACAAATGGTGCTCAGAGATCACTGATCATGTGTAAATATTCCTTGTTGTCAATTCTTACCCATTTCTTAGCCATGCCAGTTACTGTTAAAAAGTAGCCAGTTATTTGTAGCTTCTGTTCCTCTCTTCCTGACCCAACAAAGGTTGATAGTTTCTCACTCCTACAGTCAGTGGAATTTGGAATGATCCTCTCTGCTGCTCTGTAACACTAATATTTATAATTTTTGAGCACTTATGATATGGCAACTTAGCGTTAGCTGATATAATGACTAAAAGCCCCATATGATTTAGGCAAACTATTGTTCCAATCCCTACCTGAGTCAAACCACAGCCAACTATCTTTTGCCTGAATTACCACTCTAGGCTCCCAACAATTTGACCTTGTTCCTATGTAAATGATCTTCTCCAAGGCGGCTGGAGGGACATTTCATAGGTCAGACACAGGAATTTTTGTTGGTAGCTACACAGTCCTCAGCTTAGATCAATGCCTGGCATACCGGTGGTACTATATAATTAACAAATGAATGAATGGATGCCATTTATCTCCTAAAACATTTTAATGGCTTACCTTTGCAGTTAAAATAATATGCAAACCCCTTACCTTGGTTCACAAGGCCTTCCATGGGCTTTCCCCTGCCTACCTTTCTTATCTCCGGTACTATACCTTATTCACATTAGTCTTCTTTCCCCAACTGTGCCAAGTTTACTCCTGCCTTCAGGTTTTCATGCTCTTTTTGGAGGGGAAGGGGGGTCATATCCTCTGCCTGGAATCTTCTGCCTCCAAATCTTCCTTTGATTGGCTCTGTCTTTTCAGGCACATCTCGAGTCAAATATCACTTCCTTAGACTTTCTTGATGGCCACCCGATCTTAACTAGTCCCTCTAGCCAGACACTGTTGATTACATCACCTCCATTTGTTTTGTTCACAGTCCTAAGCAATATCTAAATTTACCTTTTCCATGTATTAGTCTATTTTCTGTTGTCCACCACTAAAATGCAATCTCCACATGTCCAAGGACTTGATCTGATAAAGATTTAACAAAGAATTTCTAGCTCTTAGGGCAGTTCTTGGCACAAAGTAAGTTTGAAATGAATGCACTTATTTTGAAAGAAGAAATCTGGAAATTGAGGCTTAGGTCAATATTGAACTCAAATATATGTGAAGTTCATGCTTGTATTTGTGAACTTGTAAATGTAATGTATATATTCATTTTCTATATGAATCTAGACTCTTCCAACCAAAGTCAAAACTGGGCATATTTTTTCTCTGGGTATTTTCTGTTTATTGGGTATACTTTTCCCTCTGTTGTAGATTCAGGTGGAGCAATTGTAGAGAAAAATATTCTTAGCTTTTTTTTTTTTTTACATCAAACTACTACTTTTTAAGAATTTGGTCTTTCAGGCTGACCTGTCTATACCTTCTTTTGTTTTTTCTTGGAAACAATGAGAAACCAAAACTAGGAATGAAGATAATTCACTCTAGAGCTTTAACTGTAATGGATAACTCCTAGCAAAGCTCCTTTTAGAGATGGACTAAACTGGTCCCCAAAAAATTCTGTCAGGTTACATGTGTTTGAATCACTTTTTCTTTCTGTTAATTCAGGTACACGAAATTATTTACATCATGCACCTTTAAATAAAAAGCAGTACAGTTGTTTTTCTCACACAAATAAAGTTGAATATGTTCAGTTGATAAATCCTGACGTTTGTAACGTTTAAAGTATTTTCACCTACGTTATCTCATGTTAACTTTGAAACAGTCCGAGGAGATGGGTATGTCATAAAACAGCCCTGTTTAACGGATGGGCACATTGAGGAATAGCATGGCAAGGAGCACATCTATATAACAATGGACAACAAACTAGAAGAGTCACAACTAAAAGTTAAGTCTCTTGCTTTTTTGTCCAGGACTGATCTTTTCATGTGAGACAAGATACAGATAATGGTATCAATAGGTAAATGTTATTAGAAAGATGTCACAACAAATGAGAATATTTTTAAAAGAATAAAAAATCAGACTTTTAGATGGCTTATAACATCAATGTTTTGAATAAGACACAGAGAATGAATTGTCATTGTCTTTAAGCACCTAAAATGAACAATGGAAATGGCCATATTAGGCATTGGAAAAGAAGCCATTAAGGCAGAATGCTTATCAGATTAAAGGCCTGTATTAAATCTCATTTTCAACACAGGAAAACTGTACCTTTCCTGAGCATCAGCTAAAATACCTTTATTTCTTGCTTGGCTGAAATCATAATTTAGACATATGTGATAATTGAATCTGAATAGAAGCAAGTTTTACTTAGTTTGGCTCGTCTTACAAATGATATATGTGGATGAAAACTTGTACATTTAGCTAATTATCTAAACAGTTTCCCTTATAATGTTAAATGTTGCGCTGAAGATAATAGAAAGATGAATTTATTATAAGTTAGGGTCCCATTAGGAAAAGGTAGCACACTCAGAATTACTCCAAAAGGGTTTATTTTCAAGGGTGTGAGGAGGATATAGGATGATCTTTCCTCTGACCTCCTTTTAGAGCTCCTTGTTGGTGGACTCAAACCTGAAGCCAGAGGCAAGGTCAGCCTCTGAGGGCAAAGGGCAGGACAGGGCAGGGTGGAAATAGATCTGGAGGTGCAAAATCAAGGTATCTGTCAGAGTTATACTAGTGATGAAGGTGATACTGGTTAGAAAGCTAGCATTTATTATTTACTGTCTATCCATATTTGTACTTAGCATTCATTGACTCACTTAATTTTCCCAAATAGCCTATGAATTCAGTAGTCCCTCTGTGTCACAGGTGAAGAAACTGAAGTTTTGAGAGATTACGTGCTCTCAAGTGAATTTCTTAAAGGTGCAGTCGTGATTATCCTTCTACTTGGGGACAAAGTCCATGAGGAAAAAGGAAAGCCAATGGCAGCCTATGGCAAGGAGAATTTGCCACAGAATACAGTTTTGATTATTTCCCTTGGAAAAATTTTAAAAAGCTGATATATTTTTGCTTAGGTATATATTTTGATTAATAATATGTAATAAAGTACAGCTAAGTTTTTTTCTAGCTATCTAGACCTAACAAGAAAAATATTCTGATAGAAAAATTTTCCCATGTTTTCTCACTGGATAAAGTTAAGAAGGTATACTAATAAAGATTAGTCTCCCAGCACACTCCCAGTCTTCTGATAAGCTTTAGGAAGAAATAAGCCAGGGAGACATAACTGTTAGATACATGTTTTCACTTTCTTCTTTGCTTTCACTATTCAACAAACAGGCTTTCCCTACCTATTTTGTAAATGACTGGTGTAAACACTTTGTAAATGAAAGCTGAAACATGAGGTTCATCTTGGATCTCAGTTGGAAGGTTAGAAAACATCTGGATGAGATAGTACATAAACCTTTCTGTGGTACTTTCCCAGGACCATGAGCTAATAAATACTGAAAATGGATCTTGTACCCAGGTGTGCTTTCAAAGTCTGCCTCCCTACCACTTTGCCATATTGCTCTCTTGACCTTTCCTCTGTAACTACACAAGGGGAACAAAGTACAACGAACACATTGGTATTTTGCATAGATTGGTATGAAAACTGGTTACTCTTTGTTTCATATTCCACCACATTCTACGAGGATACCTAAAATCAGTGCCAAAAAGTAGTTCCATAGGGCACAAGACTGAATGGTTTAGAAAGAAGAGAGGAAAAGACAACAATACTAAGACAGGTAACACTAACTCACCTCTCAGGAGACTTTATCAGAGGTCTCTTTAGAGTCTCCATGAGTTGCTTATAATGAATGTAGGAGTATCATATTTGACCATAAAGTATGACCAATGTAGACAGACCCAAGTATCTCAAGCCTGATACTCAAGTACTGTGAAGATTCATGACTCAAAACTAACAAACTCACATCAACTTTTTCTGTACCTGTGCCAGTCAAACTCTTGCCTCTGTCTAACTTTACATCTTCTGTATAAAATGGGCATAGAAGTCTTTACAGATTTCTCTGGAGGTTGATGAAGTAATTTGTAGAAGATACTTTTAAATCCCCAGAGATTCTTGCAACCAATTCATTGCAGGTATTTTTCCATGGTTTATTTTACCAGCTGAAAATTTGCAGGCCATATTACCACATAAATATTTGTTCTAGTTTAGTGCTTGAGAGGTGGAATGGTGTTTCTTGCATGCCATTTTATTGATAGAAGAGTTTAGTTGAACTCCATGGAAAAATACAGACCATGGAAGAATTGATTGCTTTGCTAGAATTACACTTCAGAGATCTGCGCCACTTTATGGACCTCTTAGATGTTACCAGATAACACAGCAAACTCTCCCTCCCCTTTTAAAAAAAAATTTGGACACTATTAATACAATAGAACAGACACATAGAATTAATTTTCTTTTTCCCCACTTTTCAGATTTTTAAAGTACTTGCTACTAACTCTGCTCTGAATTCTTTAAAAGCTTAATGTTGACCATGCTGTCTTAAACCATCTCTATAGGATGTGTTGGCATCCTCTATAGTATATACTCTGTCTTCCACGTACCCCAATGAATCCGCTTGGATAGCACAAGGAGATCAGCTCGGTGCTTTGTGGCCACCTAGCGGGGGGGATAGGGGGCTTTGTGGCCACCTAGGGGGTGGGATAGGGAGGGTGAGAGGGAGGCGCAAGAGGGAGGGGATATGGGGATATATGTATACATATAGCTGATTCACTTTGTCATACAGCAGAAACTAACATAACATTGTAAAGCAATTAAATTCCAATAAAGATGTTAAAAAAAATCAAAACAACTCACTGAGTGGTAAACTGATGGCTGATATCCAGCTTTCCTTGCTGGCTATAGTCAGTGCCATGAAGCATTACCCACAGGATGGGCTTTCTTCCTGGCATTATTTTCCTTCACATTTCAGCTCCTGAGCCTGTGAATATGGATCAGAGCTTGAAAAAAAATCTGATTTGCTTGGAAAAAGATTGCATGAAGTGCATCAGTGCTTTCCCGGCTGAAAACATCTGTTAGGAGACACAAATTTAGCTTCTCATTGTTTGCTTCCTGAGTATCAGACAGAGTTTATTATTTAACTGATGACTGGGAGAAACGGCCTCCTGCAACAATCTGGCCACAAACTGAAGAAGGTTTTTACATTTGTCATTTAAATTACCTTGAGAGGAAAGGATTTGGGAATGAAATGTTGACCTTTAATCCTTGCTGGCTAAGAAATCAACTCTTAAGAGTATTTTCAGAAGCGAATATATTCATACATATATATTGGTGTGTGTCTGTGTCTGTGTGTGTGTGTGTGTGTGTATATATATATATATATGTATATATATGTATGTATGTATGCTTAAATTGTAAGCTTTAGGAAGCCACTTTGCTTAAGAACAGGAAAAAAGATTTTAAAATATATAAGGTAGCTTGAATTTAGCAAAGATGAAAGGAGGGAATTGCTTGAGGGATTTTATGAGATTATATTGAAATGAAATTTAATCAAATTGCAGCTAATAAATACCCCGGTACAACAGAATGGAAGCCAGTGGACACCATCTCATGTAGTATAATATATCAGTTACTAAGGGAGCTTTCCAAAAATTAATTTGTTTCCTCACCTAAATGTTTGAAGAAGCTAGAATGGAGAATAACTTACCATCATCCTCCATACAATTGGAATAGATATGAATGTTCTTGAATTTATTATTTCATTATATTCTGTAGATGCTGTACTTTCAACCATGTGATCCTATGTCTGCAGATTGTTTACTGTTTTCTGCTCTTCCAGTCAGTTGAGTAGGTTTGGTGAGATGGCTCTCAAACCTGACTGCTCATTATATCACCTGGGAAGAATTTTTAGTAGATACTTGTGTCCAGACTCCCATCTAGACCAAATGAGTCAGAATTTCTTAGATTGTAATAGAAACCTGAATGAGTGGCTGTGCAATTGTAGACTTAGGTGACTTGTTATGACTTCTTTAGCTGAACCATGAAGTGAATAGACAAATGCTAAATCCCATCAAGGGACACAAAATCAGGGTTACCACTTCTTTTAAATACTGTTTGAAGCCAGGACTCAACATTCAGTGTCTTGTCACAACTTTTTGAGGTCTGTATTATCTGTGTTTTAGAGATGATGGCAGAGAGGGTCACTGAAGTTAAGAACATTTCTGTAGGACATATCACTTAACACATCGTAGAGTAAGGATTTAAATCCAGGTGGATTTAAATGGAATTAAAGTCAAATTCTTAGCTTCTTCATCAGTGGTTTTCATTCGTTGATTCAACCTCATTTTTTATAACAAATATTTTGAACCTCCCTATACTATCTTGAAATTCTATTCATAATATCTGTTTCAAAAAAGTAAAAATAAGTCCCTAACTGTAATGAAATAAAAGATAAATAAAAGGAAAGTAATTTAAACTAAAAATAATAACCAGCACATTATTTCTTTGTCTAAACACTCAGGTACTACCACACTAGAAGCTTAACGTAGCCAGCTGCTTGTACCTATAATTAACCTTAGAATCACTGAATGCCACAGCTTCACATGAACGTTGACACAGATGTGTAGGCAACTTGTGTACTGTGAGCAGCATTGTAGTCAAGGACACAAGTTTTTCCAAGAGTGAAAATCTTGATATGCTTATGAACAAAACAGCATAATTTTCCCCTTGACTTATAATGTAGGTGAAATCTTGGAAAATTCAGTGTGTAATTAAAACTTTGTGAAAGTTATCTTGTGTCTATGTAAAATGGACTTAGATTCTGGGCTCTGATAATTATAAACAGGTTTTTCACTTATGTGGCTGTTTGGAAATTCAAAAGCCATACAGAATGCTTTACCGTACTTTGTATGGGACTCTCTGGTGAATTTCAGAAATATAAGACTCTCTAGCCCTTACCCATTAAATGCCAGTAGAACCCTCGAACCTTCTTCCCCCCAAAACTATATTGGTTAGCTGGGTAACTAGAAACCCAGGTCTGCTATTATGTGCTTAGTCAAGGAGCATCTTCTCTGAAGCTTTCTGTATTTAAAGTAGTGTTTCTTATAGATATTAATGACACAGAGCAAAAGGTGAAGCAACAGAAGAAATGTGATACTGATGTCATTCCATTACTTTCAAGATGGGAACAAACTGACACATAAAGATGCTGTAGAAGAAAAAAATTATTTTTCTTGTCAAATTTATTTGTCTAAGATGTTCTTGTGACACTTCAGAAATTCATAGCAGGAATCTGTCATTGACTCTACTCTGGCCCACAGTGAAGCTAAGAATAGCTTTTGCTCCAGGCATTTTTTCCTTTAAGCCACAATAGAGAGAGAATGAGAGGTGTTTCACTTCAATCACTTAGATTTTGGTCAGATTTTGTTTCCTAAACCTTAGCCACCAACTTGGTCTGATTTGAATGAAAACTCTAAAAACTGAATGAGCTGGGCATCCATTCATCCTTAACATCTTTTTTCACCATTTACTTTTTATTATAACTAGGTATATTTAATAAGATATTTACTTTTTCATTCTCAAAATTTCTAGCATACTTAGGATTTAGGATTTTTCAAGGGAACTTTTTTTATATAATGGAGTACAGTTGTTTTACAACGTTGTGTTTCAGGTGTATGGCAAAGTGATTCAGTTATAGATATATGTATATCTATTCTTTTTCAGAGTCTTTTCCCATATAGGTTATTACAGAGTAATGAGTAGAGTTCCCTGTGCTATACAGTAGGTCCTTGTCGACTATTTTATATATAGTGGTGTATATATGTTAATCCCAATCTCCTAATTTATCCCTCTCCTCCGCCTTTCCTCTTTGGTAACCATGAGTTTGTTTTCTACATCTGTGAGTCTGTTTCTGTTTTGTATATAAGTTCATTTGCATCATTTAAAAAAATTCCACATGTAAGCAATGTCATATGATACTTGTCTTTGACTTACTTCACTTAGTATGATAATCTCTAGGTCCATCCATATTGCTACAAATTGCATTATTTCATTCTTTTTTATGGCTGAGTAATATTCCATTGTATATATGTACCACATCTTCTTTATCCATTCATCTGTCAATGGACATTTAGGTTGCTTCCATGTCTTGGCTATTGTGAACAGTGCTTCAGTGAACATTGGGGTGCATGTATCTTTTCAAATGATGGTTTCCTCTGAATATATGCCCAGAAGTGGGATTGCAGGATCATATGGTAGCTCTATTTTTAGATTTTTAAGGAACCTCCATGCTGTTCTCCATAGTGGCTCTGTACCAATTTACATTCCCACCAACAGTGTAGGAGGGTTCCCTTTTCCTCACTCAAATGGGTAGTTGAAATTCCCAAAGAAAGGTCAAAACAACACATAGCCATGAACAATGTAAAAGAATGTTTCCTTCCTTTGACAGGAGCAAACATCAACTACCTATTTAATTGAGGACAGGTGCTATCAACATTATTAACTTTCAAGAGAAAGCTGATGACAGAAAGTCTGCATGTCTTAAAATGAATCTAGGCTAGACTAGAGATTACTTCCTAGCTGATTAAAGTTCTTGATGTGGATTAAAGTTCTTGATGTGGGTTAAGTGTTTAAAGGATAGGATGGGAGAAAATTTTCCCCACCTGGGGAAAATGTTGAAATGTTTTCTGTTCAAACATCATCTCTCTTCATACCAATGACAGGTAATTTTCACAGATTGAAAATTGCACTTCCTCTCTTTTTTCAATTTAATATCCCTTTGAAAAATAGTTTTTGGTTTGAAAAATGGATATTTTCCTCAAGTAAAAATACTACTTGCCAACTGATGCAAGCAACTTATCTCAGGTTGGGTTGAATTTGGGAAAGGTTTACATTTTCAGTGGTTGATAAAGGCTAGAGTTTTCTCTCGTAAATTGGTAATTTTTTATTGTAGTTGAGAAAAATAAAATTGGACTGAGAACGAAATAAGAAATTAATACCCCAATCCTTTATTTAAACATTAACTGCTTTCTATGCTAAGTCTCAAATAGATCCAAATTTCCTTTCTCCCATAATTCTGTAAAAAATACCAAATACCAAATTAAAAAAATTAATGAACCAAAGTGCTATTAAACTCTTAGCAGCTGACTCCCTCATGTGTGAGTGACCAAGAGACATATTTCTCAATGACAATAATGGAAATGAGTTGAGAGGGCTAAAACAAATGGGTTATTCTGGAATTAAGCATTTACCCACTGTGGGGTTTTTAAAATATATCAGAACCTTGGGTACTCCTCCCTTCAAGAGATGGAGGCTCCCTTGAGTATAGGCTGGAGTTAGTGATGCTTCTAATGAACAAACTAAAGCAGAAGTTATGATGTGTGGAGACTGGGGCAGAAAAAACAACACAGTGGCTTCTATCTTGGGTGCTCTTCATTTTGGATCACTTTCTCAGGGGAAGGTCAGCTGCCTTATTATGAGGACATTAAAGCAGCCCTATGGAGAGGCCCATGTAGCCAGAAACGGAGGCCTCTTGTCAACAGTCATGTGGCTGAGGCTGTCTTGGGAGCCAATCCTCTGTTCCCAGTCAAGCTTTCAGATGACTCCTACTTCAGTTGGAACCCTGACCCAGAACTCCTGGAGCAGGCCCCTCTTGAATTCCTGACCCACGGAAACTATTAGACAGTAAATGTTTGTTGTTTAAGCCACTAATTTTAGAATAATTTTCATATAGCAGTAGATAACTAAAACACCAATAATGTCTTTGATATTCATTTATATTTAAAATATTCACATATTTTCCATTTTGTCATATTGCAAGCCCAAAGGATATACTAGCTTCTTAATATGTCAACTAAAATATGTAGGGAGGTGAGGCTATTATTAGATTTAGTTTTAGTAGATCTTGCATGATTTTTCCAATTTATATTGTACTTTTACCATGTGTTCTTTCAGATTTATGAATAGATTTTCTGTAGCTAGTTTATGGACATAACTCCATCTTTCTTGTGATTGAATAAAAATTGATGAGCTGCCAGGCCTATAAGTGGTAGTGAACTGCAGGGATAAGTGCAGGACCTCTGGAGTCAGGCTGTTTGAGTTCAAATTCTGGCTTCACTACTAACCAGCTGTGTGACTTCAGACCAGTCACTGGTATCTCTGTGCCTCAATTTCTTCCTATGTGAAACAGACATAATAATAGAACCTTCTTCATAAGAGTTTCCAAATGTTTAAGCTGGTTGGTTTGACATCTCAAAACCAGTCAATGTAATTTACCACATTAATGAATGAAGGAGAAAAATCACATAATTCATTTTAATATATACAGAAAAAGCATTTAATAAATGCTACATCAATTCACAATTTAAAAAAACAACCCTCAAACTAGGAATAGAAGAGAAGCAAACACCTTTAATTTGTCAAAGGGCATCTATTAAACATTTAAAAATCTTATCCTGAGATGTTGAAAGTTTTCCTTTTTGTTTGTTTTTTATTTTTTTATTTACTTTTTTAAACTTTTTATTTTATATTGGAGTATAGCCAGTTAACAATGTTGTGATGGCTTCAGGTGCACAGCAAAGCGACTCGACATGTAAACATACATATATAGATGTATACATATACATGTATCCATTCTCCCCCCAACACCTCTCCCAGCCAGGCTGTCACATAACATTGAGCACAGTTCCCTGTGCTATATAGTAGGTCCTTGTTGGTTATCCATTTTAAATATAGCAGTGTATAAATGTCAATCCCAAACTCCCTAACTGTCCCTTCCCTCCATACTTCACCCCTGGTAACCATAAGTTTGCTCTCTAAGTCTGTGAGTCTGTTTCTGTTTTGTAAATAAGTTCATTTGTTTCATTCCTTTTTAGATTCTGCATATAGGTGATATCATGATGGTATTTCTCTTTCTCTGACATACTTGACTCAGTCTGATAATCTCTAGGTCCATCCATGTTGCTGCAAATGCTATTATTTCATTCTTTTCTATGGCTGAGTAATATTCCATTGTATATATGGACCACATCTTCTTTGTCCATTCCTCCATCGATGGACATTTAGGTTGCTTCCATGCCTTGCCTATTGTAAACAGTACTGCAATGAACATTGGGCTGCATGTATCCTTTGAGACCATGTTTTTCTCCAGATACATGCCCAGGAGTGGGATTACAGTGTCATATGGTAGCTTTATTTTTAGTTTTTTAAGGAACCTCCATACTGTTCTCCATAGTGGTTGTACCAATTTACATTCCGACCAACAGTGTAGGAGGGTTCCCTTCTCTTCACACCCTCTCCAGCATTTATTGTTTGTAGATTTTTTGATGGTCATTCTGACCAGTGTGAGGTGATACCTCATTGTAGTTTTGATTTGCATTTCTCTAATAATTAGCAACGTTGAACATCTTTTCATGTGCCTTTTGGCCATCTGTATGTCTTCTTTGGAGAAATGTCTATTTAGGTCTTCTGCCCGTTTTTTGATTGGGTTTTTGTTTCGATGACATTAAGCCTCATGAGCTATTTATAAATTTCGGAGACTAATCCTTTGTCAGTCACATCATTTGCAAATAATTTCTCCCATTTTGTGGGTGGATTTTTCATTTTGTTTATGGTTTCCTTTGCCGTGCAAAAGCTTTTGAGTTTAATTAGGTCCCATTTGTTTATTTTTGGGTTTTTTTTTCCCATATTCTGGGAGATGGATTGAAAAAGATTCTGAGATTTATGTCAGAGTGTGTTCTGCCTAGGTTTTCCTCTAGGAGTTTTATAGTGTCTGGTCTCACATTTAGGTCTTTAATCCATTTTGAGCTTATTTTTACATACAGTGTTAAAGAATGATCTAATTTCATTTTTTTTTTTTTTTTGGCGGTACACTGGCCTCTCACTGTTGTGGCCTCTCCCGTTGCGGAGCACAGGCTCTGGACGTGCAGACCCAGCAGCCGTGGCTCACAGGCCCAGCTGCTTCGCAGCATGCGGGACCCTCCCGGACCAGGGCACGAACCCATGTCCCCTGCATTGGCAGGTGGACTTTCAACCACTGCACCACCAGGGAAGCCCCTAATTTCATTTTTTTACATGTAGCTGTCAAGCTTTCCCAGCACTATTTGTTGAAAGAATGTCTTTCCACCATTGTGTAGTCTTGCTTCCTTTGTCATAGATTAATTGACCATATGTACGTGGGCTTATTTCTGGGCTTTCTATCCTGTTCTATTGATCTATATTTCTATTTTTGTGTCAGTACCATACTGTCTTGATTACTGTAGCTTTGTAGTATAGTCTGAAGTCAGGGAGCCTGATTCCTCCAGCTCCGTTTATCTTTCTCAAGATTGCTTTGGCAGTTCAGGGTCTTTTGTGTTTCCATACAAATTGTAAAATTTTTTGTTCTAGTTCAGTGAAAAATGCCATTGATAATTTGATAGGGCTTGCACTGAATCTGTAGATTGTGTTGGGTAGTATAGTCATTTTCACAATATTGATTCTTCCAATCCATGAACACGGTTATCTTTCCATCTGTTTGTGTCTTCTTCGATTTCTTTCATCAGCATCTTATAGTTTTCGGAGTACAGATCTTTTGTCTCCGTAGGTAGGTTTATTCCTAGGTAAGTTATTCTTTTTGATGTGATGGTAAGTGGGATTATTTCTTGAATTTTTCTTTCTGATCTTTGGTTGTTAATATAGAGAAATGCAACAGATTTTTTGTATTAATTTTGTAACCTGCTACTTTACCAGATTCATCGATGAGCTCTAGTAGTTTTCTGGTGGCATCTTCAGGATTCTCTATGTATAGTATCATGTCATCTGCAAACAATGACAGTTTAACTTCTTCTTTTCTAATTTGGATTCCTTTTATTTATTTTTCTTCTCTGACTGCTATAGCTAGAACTTCCAAAACTATGTTGAATAAAAGTGGTGAGAGTGGGGAACCTTGTCTTGTTCCTGATCTTGGAGGAAATGCTTTAAGCTTTTCACTGTTGAGAATGAGGTTAGCTGTATGTTTGTCATATATGGCCTTTATTATTTTGAGGTATGTTCCCTCTATGCCCACTTTCTGGAGAGTTTTTTTCATAAATGGGTGCTGAATTTTGTCAAAAGCTTTTTCTGCACCTATTGAGATGATCATATGGTTTTTATTAAGTTTGATATGGTGTATCTCATATTGATTTGCAGATATGGAGAAATCCTTACATCCCTGGGATAAATCCCACTTGATAATGGTGTATGATCCTTTTAATGTATTGTTGGATTCAGATTGCTAGTATTTTGTTGAGGATTTTTGCTTCTATGTTCATCAATGATAATGGCCTGTAATTTTCTTTTTCTGTGGTATCTTTGTCTGGTTTTGGTATCAGGTTGATCGTGGCCTCATAGAATGAGTTTGGGAGTTTCCTTCCTCTGCAATTTTTGGAAGAATTTCAGATGGATAGGTGTTAACTCTTCTCTAAATGTTTGATAGAATTTGCCTGTGAAGCCATCGGGTCCTGGACTTTCTTTTGTTGGCAGTTTTTAAATCACAGTTTCAATTTCAGTGCTTGTGATTGGTCTGTTTATATTTTCTATTTTTTCCTGGTTCAGTCTTGAGAGACTGTACCTTTCTAAGAATTTGTCCATTTCTTCCAGGTTGTCCATTTTATTGGCATACAGTTGCTTGTAGTAGTCTTTTATCATTTATATTTCTGTGGTGTCAGTTGTAACCTCCTTTTTCATTTCTAATTTTATTGATTTGAGTCCTCTCTCTTTTTCTCTTGAGTCAGAATAAAGGTTTATCAATTTTGTTTATCTTTTCAAAGAACTACCTTTTAGTTGCATTGATCTTTGCTATTGTTTTCTTTGTCTCTGTTTCGTTTATTTCTGCTCTGGTCTTTGATTTCTTTCCTTCTAACTTTAGGTTTTGTTTGTTCTTCGTTCTCTATTTGCTTTAGGTGGAAGGTTAGGTTGTTGAGATTTTTATTTTTTCCTGAGGTAAGATTTGATTACTATAAACTTCCCTCTTAGAACTGCTTTTGCTGCATCCCATAGGTTTTGGATCATTGTGCTTTCATTTTCATTTGTCTCTAGGTATTTTTTTTATTTCTTCTTTGATTTTTTCAGTGATCCATTGTTTGTTTAGTAACATATTGTTTAGCCTTCACATGTTTGGTTTTTTTTTTTAATAGTGTTTTTCTGGTAGTTTATTTCTAGTTTCATAGTGTTGTGATCAGAAAAGATGCTTGATATGATTTCAATTTTCTTAAATTTACTGAGGCTGGCATTGTGGCCCAGCATGTGATCAACCCTAGAGAATGTTCAGTGTGCACTTGAGAAGAATGTGTATTCTGCTGCTTTTGGATGGAATGCTCTCTAAATATCAATTAAGTTCATGTGGTCTAATATGTCTTTTAAGGCCTGTTTCCTTATTGATTTTCTGTCTGGATGATCTCTCCATTGATGAAAGTGGTGTGTTAAAGTCCCCCACTATTACTGCGTTACTGTCAATTTCTCCCTTTATGGCTTAGTATTTGCCTTATATATTGAGGTGCTCCTATGGTGGGTGCATATATATTTACTGTTGTTATATCTTCTTCTTAGATTGATCCCTTAATCATTATTTAGGGTCCTTCCTTGTCTCTTATAACAATCTTTATTTTAAAGTTTATTTTGTCCGATATGAGTATTGTGAGTCCAGCTTTCTTTTGATTTCCATTTGCATGGACTACCTTCTTCCATCACTACTTTCAGTCTGTATGTGTCCCTAGGTCTGAGGTGGGTCTCTTGTAAACAATATATATACGGGCCTTGTTTTTGTATCCACTCAGCCAGTCTATTTCTTTTGGTTGGAGCATTTAATCCATTTACATTTAAGGTAATTATCAATATGTATGTTCCTATTACCATTTTCTTATTTGTTTGGGGTTTGTCTTTGTAGGTCTGTTTTCTTACCTTCATCTTTTGTTCTCTTGCAGTTTGATGACCATTTTTAGTGTTGTGTTTGGGTTGATTTTTTCTTTTTTGTGTATCTATTGCAGTTTTGGGGTTTGCTATTCCCGTGATGTTTTGATATGGCAGTCTATATATGTTCAAAGTTTTTATTTCTTGTTTTATTTTTTGAAGTTGCTAGTTTCTTTCCCACCTAGAAGAGTTCCTTTAGCATTTGTTGCAAAGCTGGTCTGGTGGTGTTGAATTCTCTTAGCTTTTTCTTCTCTGTGAAGCTTTTGATTTCTTTGAGTCTGAATGACAGTCTTGCTGTGTAGAGTATTCTTGGTTGTATGTTCTTCCCTTTCATCACTTTAAATATATCATGCCACTCTCTTCTGGCTTGCAGATTTTCTGCTGAGAAATCAGCTTATAACCTCATGGGAGTTCCCTTTTATTTGTTTCTTTTCCCTTGTTGCTTTTAATATCTTTTCTTTGTCTTTAGTTTTTGTCAGTTTGATTACTATGTGTCTCAGCATGTTTCTCCTTGAGTTTATCCTGCCTGGGACACTCTGTGCTTCCTGGACTTGGTTGACTGTTTCCTTTCCTATATCAGGGAAGTTTTTGACTATAATCTCTTCAAATTTTTCTCAGGTCCTTTCTCTCTCTCTTCTCCTTCTGGAACCCCTGTATTGTTGCATTTAATATTTTCCCAGAGGTCTCTTAGGCTGTCTTCATTTCTTTTCATTCTTTTTTCTTCTTTTCTATGGCAGTGATTTCCATCATTATGGCTTCCAGGTCACTTATCTGTTCTTCTGCCTCACTTACTCTGCTATTGATTCCTTCTAGTGTATTTTTCATTTCAGTTATTGTATTGTTCATCTGTTTATTCTTTAGTTCTTGTAGGTCTTTGTTAAACATATCTTGGATCTTAATCTTTGCCTCCATTCTTTTTCTGAGATCCTGGATCACCTTCACTATCATTATTCTGAATTCTTTTTCTAGAAGGTTGCCTATCTCCACTTCATTTAGTTGTTTTACTGGGGTTTTATCTTGTTCCTTCATCTGGGACATAATCCTCAGCCTTTTCATTTTTTCTGACTTTCTGTGATTGTGGTTTTCATTCTGAAGACTGCAGGATTGTAGTACTTTTTGCTTCTGCTGTCTTCCCGCTGGTGGATGAGGCTTGCATAAGCTTCCTGATCAAAAGTTTTCCCTTTTGAGTTTAGAAACATTAAGAAAAAATTCTGTTTCTTACTTTGTGTTACTGGTATCTATAAATGGAACTAAATTTCATATTGGTTGGTTCTAAAACCACTTTCCTCAGTCTACTTACTAATACTGCTAATTTATCTGTAGAGTGTTTATTTCTTCACCTGGGTGATGGTGTTTTGACACAGGGTGAAAAAGAGATGATGGAACACAGAATGGCTCTTCAACAACTGCTCAGAAGTGGTGTACATCACTTGTCATATTTTATTGGCCAAAGCAAGAACCAAGGCTGATATCAATGGGGCAGGGAAATGTTATCACTCCAGAAGGAGAGGCAGAGAATATTGGGAATAATTATAAAATTCATTGCACAGATTTGTATATCATGCCATTTGTAAACAAAGTAGGGAATCTTACCTAAAAGCTAATCCCTAATTGTAAAATTACACAAGGATGGGGGCCTTATTAGTGAATATGATGACTTAAATTAGAGTCTGTTAGGTCTTTATCTTGACACTCACATGCAGAAAGTCATCTGTTAATCAGAAACTTTTATTTGATATTTTAGGTCTTGGTATCCAAGATTTCTAAATTTTGGAAATTATGTGTGCCTATGGAATAAACTACAATAAAATAATACCCTATATTTGTATAATCCTTTACAGTTTACTGGGATACTTTGGCATTATTTCATATAAAACAATGAAATAGAGCTAGATATTTTAATTGCCTGTTAATTAGTCTTGTTCCCCAATAGACAGAAAAATACAAATGAAAGTTTGGGCAGTCTTGTACTCATTTCCCTATCCTCAGAATCTAACACAGTATCTGACACAAAGAGGGCTCATTTACAGAATGAAATGAGATTTAATTACTTGTTCAAGGTCATGATGCTAACAATTTTGGGAGCAAAGATTGAATGCAGGCCTTCTGGCCCCAACAGCAGTGTTTGCTCCTCTACACCACTGCCAGCCCAATAGTATCTGCCTATATAAGGGCAGAGAAACTAGAAAACCAGAGAAAAATTAACCTGTTTGTATTTTCTCTGAAACTGACCAACATTTCTACTTTCAACATGCTGGCAGGTAAACAGATGAAGAAGATAAAGCATGGGTCAATAGGAAGGCAACTGCTGAGAAGGCCCTGCCCATAAAATACCATCAATGTGCCCATCTGTCCCATATTTAGATACACATTTTTCAAAATCAACATATTTACACCCATTTAAGTGAATAACATATGTTCAGAAAGGTATTAGAAAGTGCTGCTAAAGACTGGTGAGAAAGCCTGAGGTCTAAGAGAACATCAATCACTAGGATTTCCTTACAATGGAAAGAGCCATGGAAGCTAGTAGAGAAGTTCCCAAAGGGGGAAGGTCCCCAGTGTTGGCTAAAGGGGTAAATTTGGCCTGTGTAATTTTATTTGCCAGGGTCTCTGAACACAAGCAGCATTCATCAGTTGCTTTTTACCCTAAATAAATGGGTATTAGAATTGAAATGATTTCTCCAAGTCAGGCTGATGTTGTATTTTGAGAAGAGCATAATCACCACTAAGCAGAATAAAACATTTTCTCAATGGCCCTCTGTACGATGTTTCAAATTTCCTGATTTCAAACTTCTTTATTTTCTGCATTATCTCTCCATGTTACCAGTCAGTCAGTAACCATATTTCCAAGTTTATTTTGGACATCTAGGTGCTCTGGGTGATAGAATCACAAGTAATCATGTCTGTCTTTACCTTCCTGAAACTAACAATCTAGATATAATATAGGAGAACATACAAAGGGATTTCATACTATGAACAAATCAGAAATCATTAAATTAGCACCTGTTTTGGGTCAGCATATTGTGGGGAGCACAAAGAATTGAATCCATAGTCTTTGCTGGAAAATAACTATATAAAATATGAAATGGTAACTATATGAAAAAACTAAACTCAAAGCAAAACTAAATAAAAATATATGATACTGTAAAATACATAATCTTATTGCTTATATATAATCTATATTCTATAATATATATTAAGGATATATTGAATAAAGTTGTACTGTAAAAATATGTAATCTTATTGTTAAGTGATCACACAGATTTTAAATACTGTGAGTTTTAGTAGAGGCAGAGCTATGAGCTGCAGTAAATGGGAAATTCCATGAAGGAAGAAAAAACTTGAGGTATGCCTTGATATGAAGAAAGAGTACAATCTTGAGGAAATATAAAGTAAAAGAATGATCCAGGTTTTAAAGAGAGTTCATCAGGTGGTAATTCCAAAGCAGATTGAAGTTTTAATTCTATTTTAGAAGAAAAAAGGGGATAATATTTGGAGGAAAAGATAAGAAAGCAGTAAGATAGGATTCATGTTAAGAGCAAGGAGCGGAAAACAGTGTGCTGGTCCCTGCCACTTCAATATATTCTTCAGAAATTATTGAGGTTAAAGCTTTTCTCAGATGTTTTCATCCTAGACTAGAGATCACCACTGTAAAAACTGGGCATAAAGCAAATAAATACACAAGGAGGTGAGGCTAAGGGGCAGGACAACTCCTTTTAGAGTCTCCAGTGTACTTCCTCTTCAACTTTCTGGCTTTAAGATTCATAAGAGAAATTCCCTACTCTTTCCAAACAGCAGTCATCTACCTTAATTAGATATTACATTGGGTAAGTTCAGAAAAATGCTGAATGTGTTGGTAATAGATGACTCTTTTGTACTGCTCCTACATTAACTCTAATAGCTGTGGCTTTAAAAGTAAGCAGGATGGACCCTGACAATGTGGGTATAGCTGTACTGATGCTGTAGATGAACAGCAATGACCTCTTTTCCAATGGCTGCCAAGGTTCTTTTTTGTTTTTTAAATCTTCTCAGACTGCATGAGTTCCCAGATATCTTAGTATTTCTGCCTTCTTTTGCAGTGCAATTCCTCACAATCAGGTGTGTACTTAGTTTCCAACTTCCTCTTCAAGAACATATCCATCATGAAATAATCTACTTGAAGCAGAACTTCAGTTCCTCTTTCTGCGTAATACTGTTCAGCTCAGATAACCACCATTCTGCAGAGCAGTGTGATGTCAGACCACCCATCCTCTTGAGGGTTTGGATGTTTAGAAACCTCAAAACTACAGTGTGCATTTTTACATCCGTAATTACTTTAAAGTCATTTTGTCTGCTTCAGACAAAATGACTAATACTTGTCCTACCTTCCTCTAGACATTTTTGTATAATCTACTGGCAATTTCTGAATCCAAAATTCAGAGACTACAGAAAACATCCACTTGATGTGAGTCACTAATTTGCCTTTTACTATTACAGAACAGATCAGCAGTCCAGTGACTCATTAAAAAAGAGGGACATTTTTCTATCATTCATTTCTCCTCTAGTAATGTTATCTGTGGTCTGAAGATACACGAGGTCGATTCACACAGAAAGGTCACCAATGCGCCTTAGCTCGTTTCTCACTGAAAATGAAAGTATGGAATCTTATTGGAAGGAAGGAGTCTGGTATACATCTACTGACCTAGAAACAGCTTAATCTAGGTATATTTACTGAGGAAACCAGAGGAAAGTGATTACAACTACTGCCACTACATTCACTGTGCTAGATACGGAGAAGAAAAGTGAAGGAATTGTCCTTAAGGAATTCAAGTTTAAGAAAGAATAAACACATACATGAACAAAAATGGTATTACAAAGTAGGTACACTATCAGTGGTATGTGACACAGAACAGCGCTGGGCATCTCAGTAAGAGCTCAATACATGGCAGTGTCATCATTAGAACTCTTCATTCAGTATAATGTTATGATGGAGGGGAAAGTGATTAAGTCAGATTTGTTACATAAAGGAAGGTTTCCCTTCAGTTACTATTGTGTTAACTTTGTAATAATCATATGAAATAAGCATACTTAACTTTGGTTTTCATAATGGAAGAAATGGAGATTGAGTAGTTAATGTTCCTCAGATCGCATGGCTATCAGGTGGTACAGTTCAGGGTTGTCTTTAGAATTGCCTCATGTCCAAGACTATCTTCTTCCCAGCATACTGACGCTTTCCACTTTACTACCATCTAGGCCTTGTAGAGGTTGCAAACACATACGTTGTTCATACTCTGTATCCTTAAGGAGTGTGTAAACTTGTTTAAAATACCCCTCTACTCAAAAATATAAAACAAAAACACAGCGTGTAACAGAAAATTCCATTGGTCAAGAGGAGATAGCTTCAGCAGTTTCAAACCAGGTCATTCTTAGAATTTCCTGAAGATGGGTGTGGTTACAGTCAATCTCTACACCACTTCTAGTAGCATGTTTAGTACAGATATCGGACTTCAGTGAATAACAAACCTGGCTTCAAAGGAAAAAGGAAATAGTTATGACTAGTGCCATGTCTCTTTTGGGTATGGAGGTATTCCAAAAGAAAAATAGACTAGTCTGACTTGCAGAAACAGGTGATTAATTCAAAAATGGACGTTCTGTTGCAGTTTGGGGGAGGAGTATTTTTTAAAACTTTAAAAAATTGCATATTTGATTGTGCTTTAAATGCTTTGTATTCATAAAGCCTCATGACCTAGATACAAAGTATTGCTAAAATTGTATGATATTTTTTATCATTCTGATAGACTGGTTCTGTGAAGATCAGGTAAGATAAGCACAATGAGTTCTGGGTATTTTTCTGGGGAGCAGGTCTTACTGCCAGAAAGATAATGAAGATCTCATAGGGCTGTGTCTGTGGACAAAACAATAGTAAATGATCCTCTCACTCTTGAGCTACCTAAGTCTGTAAGAAAGATGTTAATAAAGTATTTCAATCTGAAGTGTTAATGATCAATTAATTAGTTCAACAGTCAACATTCAATACGCAGTTATAGATTATGCACTAGGTGCATGCACTTTGCTCTTGAGGCCTGTGGAGAATGCAAAAAAGAGAAAAAATATATAAAAGTTCCTGTCCTAAAGGAGATTAAAAGCAATAACAATGAAAATGAGATGCTGGTTGATTCTTTCAAAGATTAAGTGTATGCTAGGCACAGGACTAGGCCTTACAGATACACTGGTACTTGAGATGGACAGAATGCCTTCTCTCATGGAGATTATATTATCTTAGGAGACTCAGGCAACAAATTCCTAAATAAATAAATAAATAAACTGGATCATGGGTAATGAGAAGCACTACAAAGAAAATAAAACAGATCAAAGAAAGTCTCTTGGCAGAGGTAATACTTGTGTCAGCCACACAAACATCTGAGGCCAGTGTGTTCTTGTAGCGACAAACTGCAAATACAACCATTGGGAAGTAGGAGCAAACATGTACCAAGCAAACTTCAAAAAGTACCAAAGTCAGCCGCTGGGCCCTGAGGGTTCTGGGGAACAGTTTGAATTTTAATCCTGTTGCCAAGGGAAGCTAGTCAAGGGTTTTTTTCAGAGGGATGCAAAATGACACACACACATAATTATAATATACACATAATATGATGCTCTTCATCCAAAGGGTACACCTTACGTGCTGTGATTGTTGAGAGGCTGGACAATTAGGTTTTTTACTCAGAAATTTAAGGATGACTCCATGGAGCAGTTTGCCTTTGAGCTGAGTTGAGCTGAGTTCTGAAGTGTTCATGAAACTTCATGTGCCCGGGGAATGGTATGAACAAAGCTCTCAGGCGAGAAATCCTAAGATGTTGACAACTTACACATTCATGACACAGATACATTTGCCTCCTAAGAAGGGAAGCTACTTGAGCTCAAAGAAATGACTGTTTACTATGAAATCGTAGGTGCCAGAGAAGGCTGAAATGTCTGGGGAGTGAGAGGTTGCGGGGATGAGAGTGGCGGACTTTAGCCCTCAAGCTACAGCAGTGGAGCTGTTTACTCTGACACCCGGGAAGCTGACCCTCTTGTTGTGCTTTGACATCCTGAAAGACAACATGATGTAGTAAATGTCATGATAAAGGTGTTATGTTCAGGAATCTGCTGAGGTCACAGGGAAAGGTCTACATCCTCAGAGTAGAAGAGATTCTCACTCGTGAATATGAATGGGCTGCCCTCTGCTGCCTTTTATGTTTCTCTTAGTGATTATGCAATAGTGCAGTGTGTATCTAGAAAGGGGATTCAAGGGCTTGAGAAAAGGGACTGGAAGGCCAGTTCCTGGCTTTGGGTTATGCTAACTCCTCAGAAGCAATTGAGGCCAACTTCGGTAGCTCTGTCTCAAAGGGGATGGTGTGCTCCACGCCGCTAATGCAGTTTAACATGCAGTGCTGGCATTATTTGGAGGTCTTCATTTTAATGTGGGGTATTTTCATTATGCTGCTTTCCTAACTTGGAAAGACTTGGTCAGACAAACAAATTTGCCTAGCAATGCATATTACCTGTTGAATAATGCAAAGGCAGAGGTCAGCAGAATTTTTATGTGAAGAACCAGGTGGTAAATGTTTTTGGGCCAACAAGCAAAATCAAGGGTATTAGAGGCAACTGCCTCTAACCAGAAAGAAAATAATCTACAGTTTTTCACTGATGAATTTATAATACCAATTACAACTTTTTGTAATACAAGTCTACTAATTTATAATACCAATTACAACTTTTTGTAATACAAGTCTACTAATAAATGGAATTTTTCTTTGGGAAATAGGATTTCCCTGAATTGGGGGTTCAAAATTAGTGTTCTTCATCATCAAAGCAATTGCAGATATTCATCTATAAAAAGCATTCTTAGCTCCCAAGCTGTACTAAAGCAGGCATTGGGGCTGAATTGGCCTAATGGATATAATCTACTGACTGCTGCCCTAAAGTCTGTATACCTTAACTTGTCACATGTACATATCAATTAATAATCAAAATATCGATAGCTTATCTTCCTATAACAGTCCTTTTCATATCATATATAATAGACAAGTAGTTAAGAGCACGTATTTCAGAATTAGAATAATCCAGATACAATGCTTGGCCTCACTCCTTTCTAGCTATATGACTTTAGGAATGTCACCTAATATCCCGAAAGTCATATATTTGATGATGAAGAACACTACCTTTGAACCCCAATTAAGTGAAATCCTATTCCCTCAGACTCGACTTTCTCATCTGTAATATAATGATAATATTAGTATCCCTTCAATCCCATTTTGAAGAGAAATAAGTAAGATAGTGTTAGTATAGTGTCTAACATGTAGTGAACCATAAATAATAGCTATTAATATTTTCTCATATGATATCTCCAATAATTCATTGGAGGTATGTAATACAGGGATTAATTTTTCCCTATTGCTATTATTCCTCATTGGGGAAAAATGAGACAGAGATCAAGGAACCTACCCAATATTTGTGATGACACTACAGCTAAAACTCAGTTCTCTTATCTCATTGATTCATTTAGTAATTATATATTAAGTAATTATTTATTAAGTATGTATGTGGTAGGAAGAATTCTAAGATGACCATGAAACCTGTCAGTGGTGTATACACCCTCTGTAATCCCCTTTGCTTGAGGGGTTTGGGTGGGACCAATTGTGGGTTTGGGTGGAACCTGTGGGTGCCAGGGATAGTAACTAACTTGATTAGATTACATTATATGGCAAAGGGGATGGAATAGTCCCTCCTACAATATGTTACATTGTATATGAGTCCATGATAGCAGACTGGAGGGAGATTCTCTGGCTGGCCTTGAAATAAAATAGCTATGACATGAGACAGACAAGTGGATAGGACCTTAGGGAAGCCTATAGGATCTGGGAGCGACCTCCCAACCAACAGCCAGTAAGAAAATGAGGACTTCAGTCTCACAACTGCAAGAAAGTAAATTCTGACAACTTGAATGAGCTTGGAAGCCTCCAAGCTCCAAATGATAACACAGTCCAGTCGACATCTTGGTTTCAGTCTTATGAGACCCTGAGCAGGGAACTCAGCTGTGTCATGCCAGGACTTCTGCCCTGCAGAAACTGTGAGGTAATAAGGGTGTGTTTTATGAAACAGCTAAATTTGTGGTAATTTGCTACAGAGCAAAAAATGTCTACTACACTGTGTCAGGTAGTTTGCTAAGTGACGAGAATAGAGTGGTGAAGAAAAATAGACTTGATTCTTGTCCTGTTGGATTTATGGTTTGGAGAACAAGGAGACTACTTTAACATAGTACATTTCTATGATAAAAGTAAAAAGAGGATGTCATGAGAGAAGGAAGGAGGTCATCTAGCCATCTGACGATTGGGTGACAGGGAAAGTTTTCTGGAGATAGGTTAAGAATGGAAAATTTAGTAGGTTTAGTCAGGGAAATGGAGGGCTGGGGTGGGGGCAGGTGAAAAGAGTATTTCAACCTGGGAAGTAGATGCACAAAGATTCTGGAGGAGGGTGAGAGCCCAGGGTAGCCAATGAATTACAAATCACTCACTGAGCTGTAGGGAGAGTTGGAGAGATGAGGCTGAGTAAGCAGCTGCTAGTTCATGAAGGGCTTCTATAGAGTTTGGACTTTCTGTTGAGGGAAATGGGGAGCCAGTGAAGGGTTTAGAGTGGAGGAGTGGCAGCTTTGGATTTGTCCTCTTTGCATTCTGCATTTAACTGCAGAATAAAGGACGAGAGACTTGCTGAGGGACGGAGCTATGTACAGGTGACAGATTGTAGTAGTTGGAACTAGGACCATGGCAGTTAGGGTGAAACGAAAGTGTTCAGGGCCTCCTACGTTTCCACGGCACGGATATTGAGTTGCCTTAGCTTCTGACAAGATAGATGTGATGGTTTATAAAGCCATAGCTAGAAATGTAAAAACTCACTCTCCCACTAACACCTTTTTAAAAATAGGTTATACGACCAGAATGTCCAGACTGTGGGAACGGAAGATTCAATCAAGTGTTCTCATTATCGTCTCCAAAAGAGGAAGAAACTTTCCATTGGTTCCCAATGGTGATTTTTTTTTCAGGAAAAATGCTTTCAGAAGAGTGGCCACTCACAGCTGTTTATTGATCCTTCCCATGACTGAGAAATAATAAAATACTCCGACCTTTTTAATCCTATTGCATCCCTCTGGCATTTTGATGAAAAGCAATTAGCCACTTCTCTTTTCCGGTGATAGCAGTTTCAAATCCAGATCAAGCTCCCTAATGAGAAGATCATAAGCTAGGATGGAAAAGCAAATGGTTACCTGCCAAGCCAGAGTAAGATAAATGTTGGTGCTTTATGCAGCGACCACTGGGCAGCAGCTGAGAAGGTTCACTGCAAGAGAGTTTAAAATTAATCCTGACCTGCAGAATGGTATGGATGTCATCATGAATCTGTTGTTAATCCTTTAAGTGCTGAGGTGCAAGGTAGTTTGTTTATGGTAGCCAAGGGGATGTAAAACTTACGATTATTTGATTGATGAAAAATAATGTCATGGATTTTGTATCCTATCATGGAGAGAGCTTTGGGGTGGTTACTATGAGTTTTGGTTCCACTGAAGGTACATTACAGACACTTATTCTTTATCCCCTAAATAGGGTTTAGAATGATTCTCTTTAGCCCTGAATAGGAGAATTGTTGCAGCATTGAGCTTCTTGTACAGCTATTTTGGTAAATGACAGAGGCAGAGCCTCCAACAAGCATATCTGAAATAAGAGGAGGTTTGACAGCCCAGGAAGGCTTTGATCATGTGATAAACGAGTCAATGGGAAGAAATCTCTCAGGTGAGAGAGCTATAGTTCTATCAATTATGTTCTATAAATCTGGAGACTTGGGGAAAGAGTGCGAGGTTGCCTTTCAGCTCCTGCCAGATGGATTTCTAGGAGAAAAGCTCAGCTGCATTCCAGAACTTGTCTGTATGGCAGATGAACTCTCAGCTGAAGTATTTTAATGTAGATAGGAATAATATGAAAGTACTGACTTATTTCCTCAATCTTCTATATAAAACAGTCTGTGGTGGGGAGCTGCTTCTGATGTAGACCGAATAAAACAAATAAGGACCCTTGGGTACAAACCCTCTCCTTTCAATGTTACCAGGGTGAAACTTTCAAACATGTTTTATTTAGCAGTCCTCAAACTGGTCACTCTGATAAAGGTTGACTGTAAGGGACCTGATATTCCTGAAGCGTGGTGTCTCTCATGGGGACGCTCTCCTTAACTCTGTGTGTACTTTATTGCTGAAATGAAAAGCTGATAAAGTGACCCTATAGTGAACACAGGAAAAGTGGCACAGGGGTCGCTGTTTCTCATTTTTCCTGGATAGGTGGATTCCCAAGGTCAAGCTTCAAGGTCTAGGAAATCTCTTGGGGACAATTTATCTTATAAGATTTCCAACACCAAGATCAATCTAAGTAAACTCTCCCTGAGCATTTTCAATATGGAAAGCTAAAGTACTACAAAACGAGCTTCTGGTTTTCTGAGAATAGAGCACATTCGCTGATATATGATGACCATCAGCTTCACACCCATCCCTGGGGACACTAGGAAGGAATCAGTTCTAAGATGCTGAAGGAAACATTTAGTCTCTGGATCTTTGTGATGTTTATGAATGTTAATGTCCCCCACCTGCACTACCTCCAGGCCCTGACAATACAGTTGACTCTTGAACAACTCAGGTTTCAGCTGCACATGTCCACTTATACACTAACTTCTTTCAGTAGTAAATACTACAGTGCTAAATGGTCCACAGTTGGTTGAAACTGCAGATGGGGAACTGTGGATATGGAGGAACTGCGTATAAGGAGAGCCAACTATATGTTATATAAGGATTTTTGACTGTGTGGAGGGTTGCGCCTCTAACTCGCGCATTGTTCAAGGGTCAACTGTATATTTTTATTTCTTAGATCTAAATAGTTATATATTGTAAATGAATTGGTGGTAGGAGTCATATAAAGAAGGGACCAAGTCTTCCAAAATACTCTCACCAGCGCTCAACTAACCTAATACCTCAGGTCAATGAGCATGTTATGAAATCTGATCTTAAATCACTATATTACACTGACCTCTTAGAACCATCCGCATTTGATGTCCATTGATAAAGAGAAGGAGATTAAAGGGATCTGGCTTTGGATCAGTGAGACATATATGTTGTTGGCAGTTACAGAAAACTATGGTGGCTTATAGAAGTATTCTTATATTTCTCCTGTGATCTGTTGTCAGTTCAACATCTTTGCCTCTCTTTTATTTTATTTTTTTATTGAAGTATAGTTGATGTACAATGCTATGTTAGTTTCAGATGTATAGCAAAGTGATTCAGTTTATATATATATATATATATATTTTATACACACACACACATATATGTTCTTTTTCAGATTCTTTTCCCTTATAGGTCATTACAAAATATTGAGTATAGTTCTCTGTGCTATACAATAGGTCCTTGTTGGTACTGTGTATATGTTAATCCCAAACTCCTAATTTATCCCTCCCTACTGCTTCCCCTTGGAAACCATAAGTTTGTTTTCTATGTCTGTGGGTCTATTTCTGTTTTGTATGTAAGTTCATTTGTATCATTTTTTTAAAATTCCACATATAAGCAATATTGTATGATATTTGTCTTTCTCTGTCTGGCACAAGGCCTCTTGCACCAAACAGTTAGCTAAGCTGTGAATGCAAAGGAAAAGTTCTTGAAGGAAATGAAAAGTGCTACTCCAGTGAACAAATGAGTGATAAAGCGAAACAGCCTTACTGCTGATAAGGAGAAAGTTTTAGTGTTCTGGCTAGAAGATCAAACCAGCCACAACATTCCCTTAAGCCAAAGCTTAATCCAGAACAATCCCTAACTCTATTCAATTCTTTGAAGGATGAGAATGGTGAGGAAGCTGCAGAAGAAAAGTTTGAAGCTAGCAGAGTTTGGTTCATGAGGTTAAGGATAGAAGTTGTTTCCATAACATCAAAGCATGAGGTAAAGCAGCAAGTGCTGATGTAGAAGCTGCAAGTTATCTAGAAGATCCAGCAATGATAATTAATGGCTACACTAAATTAACAGATTTTCAGTGTAGATGAACTAGCCTTCTATTGGAAGAAGATGCCATCTAAGACTTTCATAGCTAGAGAGAAGAAGTCAATGCCTAGCTTCAAAGGACAGGCTGACTCTCTTTTTAGGGGCTAATGAGCTGGTGAAACCAGTGTTTATTTAGCATTCCAAAAATCCTAGGACCCTTAAGAATTCTTCTAAATGTACTCTACCTGTGCTCCATAAATGGAACAAATAAAGCCTGGATGACAGCACCTGTTTACAACATGTTTTACTGAATATTTTAAGTCTTCTGTTGAGACCTATTGTTCAGAAAAAGATTCAAAATATTCCTGCTCATTGACAATGCACGTGGTGACCCAAGAGCTCTGATGGAAATGTTCAATGAGATTAATGTTGTTTCATGCCTCCTATCACAACATGCATTCTGCAGCCCATGAATCAAGGAGTAATTTAAACGTTCAAGTCTTATTATTTAAGAAATGCATTTCATAAGGCTATAGCTGCCATAGATAATGATTATTCTGAAAAATCTGGTCAAAGTTAATTGAAAACCTTTTAGACATGCATGTCTAAATGGCATTCTAGATGCCATTAAGAACATTTATGACTCATGGGAAGAGGTCAAATATCAATATTAACAGGAGTTGGGAAGTAGTTGATTCCAACCCTCATGGATGACTTTGAAGGGTTCAAGACTTCAGTGGAAGAAGTCACTGCAGATGTGGTAGAAATAGCAAGAGAACAGGAATTAGTAGTGGAGCCTGAAGAAGTGCCTGAATTGCTGCAATCTCATGATAAAACTTGAACCAATGAGGAGTTGCTTCTTATGGATGAGCAAACAAAGTGGTTTCCTGAGGTGAAATCTACTCCTGGTGAAGATGCTGTGAAGATTGTTGAAACGACAGCAAAGGATTTAGAATATTACTTAAACTTACTTGATAAACTGTGGTAGAGTTTGAGAAGATTGACTCCAATTTTGAAAGAAGTTCTGTGGGTAAAATGCTATCAAATAGCATCGCCTGCTACAAAGAAATCCACTGTGAAAGGAAGAGTCAATTGACACAGTGAACTTCATTGTTTTATTTTAAGAAAATGCCAGAGTCACCTCAACTGTCAGCAGCCAGCACCCGGATAAGTCAGTAGCCATCGACATCCACGCAAGACCCTTCACCAGCAAAAAGATTATGACTCACTAATGGCTCAAATGGGGGGTTGGCATTTTTTAGTAATAAAATATTTTTAATTAATATATGCAATTTGGAGGATATAATGAGATTGCACACTTAATAGACAACAGTATAGTATAAAAACAACTTTTACATGCACTAGGAAACCAAAAAATTCACATGATGTACTTTATTGCAGTGGTCTGGAACAGAGCCTGCATTTTCTCCTATAAATTTAAGTCTTTATGATGCCGTTCTGAAGGAGATTTCCATTTGAAGCTTTACTTTATAATGAAAGGCTTTGCTCACAGTTCAAGGGATTTCAGGCACTGGTGCACAAATGAGGGAGATCTAGGGTCAGAACAACTATTCTAGTGCCCCAGAAATCTCACTGAATTAGTGACAGACTTTATACATGGCTACCTACTCCACTTAGGAGGCTGGCACTGAATATTGCCTTGAACAAGGGCAGCCCTAGAATATTAAATCTAGATTAGGTCATTGTACTTGTTTTTTTTTTATTACAGTGTAACAAATTAGCACAAATATAGCAGCTTGAAACAGCACCCACTTTATTATTTTACTGTTCAGTGGGTGAGAAATCTGTTGTGGATTTGTCTGGGTTCTCTGTTTAGGACCTCACAAGACTGAAGTCAAGATGTCTGCCGGTTTGCACACTTATCTGAAGGATCTAAGAAAGAGTCTCTTTGCAAGCTTGCTGGTTGTAATGAGAATTCATTTCTTTGTTCTCATTTTCTTGCTGGCTGTTACCTGGGGGTATACTCAGCTCCTAGAGGACACTCTTAGGTCTTGCTTTATGGCCCCCTCCATCTTCAAGACAGTTTTGAATCTCCCTTGTGCTTCAACCTCTGACTTCCTCTTCTGCTACCAGCCTGAGAAAACTCTGCTTTTAAGGGGCTCATATAATGAGATTATGCCCGGTAATATTCCTAATCAAAGGAATAATTTATCCAAATTAATCAAATAGTTAATCCAAATTACATTTGAAAAATCCTTTTTGCCATGTAAAATAACATAATCAGAAGAGTAACGTCAGGGGACAGAGATCATGGGGTTGGTGGGGGGCATCTTAGAATTCTCACCACTGTTATCTCTGGCTGACGGCATGTCCATGAAAAAGTAGAATTCTGCCTTATACTTTTTTGGGGGACTCTTGATGAGTAAGGCAGAAGAACTAAAACAGCACTGTACACAGACTTGGCCAACCCAGTGGCTTATCTCAGGAATGAGTCTTTTGAGATAGCCATGCCATATGGAAGAGCAAGGAGGGGAGTTAGAGAACTTTAAACTGTATGAAAATAGAAATGGAACTTTGCTTTCATATTCCCAATGTGTAATCTAGTATGTCATGGAGTAAGCACTCAGTGTGTGTTAAATGAATGAATGATTAGACTGTGTATTAGTCACCTTTTGTTAACAAACACCACCCCCCCAATCTTTTTCTCTTACGAGAACACAAGTTTTATTTCTAATTTTCTTTTCTCCTGATGGATCATGGTAAAAGAGACCAATACAAAGGACACAATTATGTTAAAACCTCTCAGATGGAGGTAAATCACATTAAGTCACATGGTCAATCCCATAGCCGTAGAATGGAAAAAGTTGATCCATCTACTGAAAGGCACTGTGACATCACACGATAAAGGATAGGATCTATTATCCTAATACAGGGAGAGGGCAGCATATATGGCCTCAATGATGCAATCTATCACAGTCTATCCACAGTTTACTGGCCAATAATTATCCCTGCTTCTGTGTTAGCAGACTCTAAGGTTTGGCATAGAGGGAGAATATTTAGGTGGGAAGGATAGCTGGGGTTTTTCTACTCTATCACTCTAAGCTTTCTCTCCTTCTGAGTTCTTATACTCCTTTGTGGACAACATAATAGGCATCAAACAAAATTCAGTAAGGACACTTGAATGACTCATTTAACCAGCCTCACTGCAACACCTACAGGTCCTCCATTCTAGGACTTTGTCTTAAGAAAACAATTTCACTGATTTTTTTCATATTCTCCAGGGATCCCCAGATTACCTAATCCATGATTTTTACATGGAAGATTTGATTTCTCACTGTTTAAATGTATTTCAAGCCTAACCCTGTTGGAATAATCACATTCATCTTACCTCAAAGATTTTAAGTATTGTTTTGTAAAGGAAATGTGTATGTATCTCAATCTCTTTCCTCAGAGAACTGTATATCCTTTCCCTTCCTGTGTTCAGGCAACATTAGTCTTAAATTATAGCAACATACAGTGAAAAAATATTGTTCTCTTTCCTTTAATGGATGTTCATTTCCCAAACTTACAGGAAAAGTTGTGGAAATAACATTTTAGTCAATAAATTTCTAACATTATATTATACGTCTTGCACCTTGGGTAATGTAATGTATGGAAAATTATTTAGCTATTAGTCTTCTGTGGAAGCCAAATGAATAATGAGAATTGGTAATTAATCTTATTTTCAAGGATTTTCAACACTATCTGTGTCCTTGGGGCCACTTTCGCAGATGTTATACTTTACTGTTTCCTGATCCAAAGCGACAGGAGGCTTTTTTTTAAGTCTAAGATGTAAAAGAGTATTGAGGCTTGTCTGAGCTATGCATCCATAAAGACAGGCAGGCAGAAACATAACCATTTGTTTGTATTTTTTCCCAAACATGCCAACTGGAACAATGGCTGTATTTTCCCCTTCATGTGAAGTTTCCAAAGCACCTGAACAGCTGCAGTCGTTCTATTAAATAAAAAGCTGAATGCCAGACTCACATTTCACTTTTACCCTTGTTCTTGTTGACCACCTCCTGCCATGAAGGGAAAAAGTAAAAATGCTCACCATCCTCCTATTTCTCTGTTGGAAACCAATAGGTTTTCCTGGTAGTTGGTGATACTGAGAGTCTCCTTAAATCCTTATTTGATAAATAAACAACATATTAATGTGATGGATGGGGGAACGTTCATATAAATGTTTATCAGAAGAGAGTCAGAAGCATGTGGTTCTTCTGGCTGTCACACCTATCCTCATGGTGTCACAGTTACTTCCAGAATTTTTTAAAAACTGGTCCCTTGATGTCTCCAGTCAGTTTTTATCTGCCTTTTGGGTTTATGGAAGTTAATGGAATCTTTCTTATTCTTAAAAAGATCAAACCAAAGGGTATAGGGGGACCTGAATTATGCAGTAGAATTGTGTAGCAAAACTAGCTAGCTGCTTACCAAACCTTATTCTGCTTCTTCCTGAGCCCACAAACCACATTTCCCAGACTTGCTTACAATTAGGTGCGAATACTGAGTTGCAGCAGGTGAAATATGAACAAAAATTAAGTGAGCCACTTTCCAAGAACATGCCATAAAACTCCCATGAGCGATCCTTCCCTGGTTGGATGCAGATGTTGGTGAAGACAGTTGGTGAAGTTGGATGGCGATCTTGGAAATTATGTGGTGAAAATGGTTGTAAGATGAAAGGACTTTGAATACCGGAATCACTTTTGGAGTGGTGTCTTCTGCTGATCAAGAATTCCTATTTTGGACTTTCTTTGAGTGAGAATAAACTTTCACTGTTTTGAGCCATTATGTGTTTTGGACTTTGTTATTGCATCTATTATTTTTTAACTAATGCATATACAATTTTGTGTCCTGAAATTTTAGAACAGCGTAAAAAGATGACCTGTTAAATTCTTACATTGTGCCTGGATTTCTTTTATGTCCTTAGTGAATTTTGAAATATACAAATCATTTAATTTGTGCATGTTCTTAAAGAATATGGAGAGGGGAACGGGACATATGAAGAAGAGTGAGTGATTGTTATCGAGTATTTGTATTCCTAAATCTGAACTCTAACCAGAGTTAGCATGGTGGAGTCTACATTGCTACCCACTGAGGTCTGGAAATGTTTAATCAGTAGATTTACTTAATCAATCCTTGAGAGGACTACAAACCTGACCATCTTTGATTGCAAAGGCATTTCACTATCCTGAACACAGATGCCTGATCCACAGAAATTGAGATAATAAATATTGTTGTTTTAAACTACTAATTTTGGGGTAGTTTGTTACAATCTGTAGTAGTTTTTAATTACTTTATCTACTAGAGCTAAATGTATATTTCCTAGCCCTCAGAATTTCCACTCATAACCATCAGATATGCATACATGTTCACAAAAGACATGAATAGGAATGTTCACAGGAGCACTATTCATATAGCCCACACTGGAAACTTGCTGAATGTCCAATACACTAAATGTTCACCAGATGTAATGGATAAGTAAATTGTGGCATATTCACAAAATGGAAAACTACATAGCTTTGAAAATGATTAATTAATCTACAACAATGTAGATTTCACAAAGAAGCTGGGTACAAAAGAGAACCTAACTTGTCACTTAATTTATGTAAAGTATTCTGTTTTCTAATCAGTATAATGTCAGTATAATGATTACCCTTCTGGGGGAGTACGACTGGAAAGGGGGTTCAAAATGGGCCTTGTGTTATAGGTAATATTCTGTTTCTTGGAATGGGTGCTATACATGGTGTGCTGTCTTTGTGGAAATTCATCCAGGTTTACACTTTGATGTATTTACATTTCTGTATGAGTATTAAATTTAAAATTTTTTAAAGTTTAAAAAATGTTCATGCCTTTGTGATAGACATCTATCTTAATGATATTGTCAAACACATACAAAAATCTCCGTGTGTTTGTGTGTACGTACGTGCTGTGAATTAAAATTTGGAGAGAGCCCTCATATCCATTAAGATGATTGGTTAAATAAATTATGGAGCATTCATCAAACTGTTTGCTGTAGTTCTATTAGGATGAATATGGCAATCTGTTTGATAGAGAAAGATGCTCACTATATGCTTCTCAATGAGAATAATAGGTCATAGGCATGCAAGGGACTGGCAGAAACACAGTGGATTAGACAGATAGAAAGATACTTACCAAAACATTAATAATGAGTTACCTGGGTGGTAATTTCATGGCTGACTGTTTTTTCCTTTTGGCTTATCTATATTTTTAATGTATCAGTGAGTTTGGTATGATTTTATGTTTTTGTATTTAATTTGATTTTAATATCTTAGAAGCCAGAAGTCATGCTTTTTATTCAACAACACTCATTGTACACACATTTATCACATTGAACCATAGACCTTGTAGAAAGTCAGAACTCAATAAATATTCACTTACTGCCTGACTAAATAATAAGCCATAATAAGAGATAATCTGTCATCCTCATCCATATATTATGTCTTAAAGAAGGACATCTGTGTTCTAGCAGGTTGTATAGAGACAACTACTAAACATGCGTATTTGTGTGTGTGCACTTTGTGTAAGAGAATTATATATTAGAGCCTGCCTTAAAGGCATTTTGGACATTAATTTAAATGAGAAGGAGAGATGCAATTGAGAAGGGACAATAAAGGTGATGCCTCCAGTTGGTTAATAGTCTGTGGACATTTCAAGCCTATTGAATAATGTGTTAATTTCATTAGACATTTTATCTGATGTGTAGGCTCCTTGTCTGATTTTGCAAAGGTCGCATAAATCCTGGCTCATTCACAGTGAGGAAACAACCTTCCAGGGCCTTCACAGCCCAGGCAGGTGGTTGTTAATGGGATGCCGAGTGATCTGAAGCCTAGAATTGTAATTGGTTGCTGATTGTGTATGCAAGGCTTAAGTTCTGGATTTTGTATTTCCTGTTGGGAATGACTTTACAGAAAGAAGAAATACTAGAAAACTCCATAGTACTTTTAAGCAATTCTTTCTTTTTCGTTTCATTTGTGCATCTGTATGGTGGTATGCCCTAGACTAAACACCAGCAGCTCTTATTATTTTGTTGCAAAACAATACTGACAACTATCCACTGAAATGTAATAATACCAACTCAGCTGTCTCAATGGAAACAAAACTGTTCACAAATGGCAAAATGTAAATAGAGATGAGGGAGGGTACAGAGGAAGAAGGGAGCAAAGAGAGAATTAAAAATATATTTTTCTAAGACATAAAAATAGGACTTTGCCTATCACAAAACTAGCAGTTTGGTATTAATTTATATAATAAGAATAATTTAGTTTTGGCACAGGGGCTAGATGGATTGAATAACAAAATGGAAAGACACAGTAAATGATTACTCTCTAGAAAATGGATTATCCAGGCTTTTACTTTCTCTTCTCCTTTCTCCGAGTCCTTTGGGCATTCACCACATAACTACAAGAATTTAGACAAAATTTTAAAAAATGATGCTTAAATCGGTTTCATTTATCTGCTTGCTGGACTCTATTTTAGAAAGTGAAGCGAGGGATATCTCAAAGCAGTTGAAATAATTGGAGAATTATCTATAGATCTGTAATTTAGTTTTTTTGCTATTCACAGTCCCATTTACCATAAGTGTAGTTTTAAAAATCATTATATGAAAAAGGTGATCAGTTATTTACCATTTGTTACTCCAAGTTTTATAGCTCAGTGGGGATAAAACGGGCATGGGGTGGATTTAGCTTAATGAAGTAGTCTTAGAAAAGGAAGTGAGTGACATGGAGGTACATTGGTTGAATGAGACAGTAGATGGATTAGGCAATGAGCTTACTGCAAGTTTAGGTAACAGGTGATGCTAGGCCCTAATGCTAGGGTAGAGTGTATTCCACTGGGCACACTCACAGAACTCTGAGGTATATGCTGGTAAGCATTCTAAGGGGCTTATAAATACCTAATTATGATTCAGAAATAACCAACCCACACGATAGATAGTACCATATCTCATCTGGCAGTAGAACTTTGATACAGAGATCCAGGTATACAGGCAATTAAAGTGAGCGCTCTTAGGTTTCTTGTTGCAGACCTACAGTTTAGGAAAAGGACTGAAGTAGCCATGACAGTCCTGGCATTACATAATATGGCATTATAAAAGATGAAATGCTGGGCTTCCCTGGTGGCGCAGTGGTTGAGAGTCCGCCTGCCGATGCAGGGGACACGAGTTCGTGCTCTGGTCTGGGAAGATCCCACATGCCGCGGAGCGGCTGGGCCCGTGAGCCATGGCCGCTGAGCCTGCGCGTCTGGAGCCTGTGCTCCACAACGGGAGAGGCCACAACAGTGAGAGGCCCGCGTACCGCAAAAAAGAAAAAAAGATGAAATGCTGAGTTATAAGTATTTAACATATTACTTTCTCTTCCTACTCCTTATTGTACCCTTTCTTAGACAAAAAATTCTTATTCTTTTTCACCAGGTTAACATTCTGGACTTTTTTCCATGTCATGTAGAATCTGTGTCTTGAAAAATAGGGAAATATAATCTAAAGAGGCTAAATTGATCTAAATAGTGAAAAGCTGAGATGGGAGAGAAGGGGACAGAAGCAGCAAATATCTTTGAAAATTGAGTCTGACAGAAAAGTTAGGAGAGAAGTTTAAAGAACATTGGAATGAAAGAATGTGGATCATGCGTGTCTAAGAACAGTTGAAAATGAGAGAGAGATGGAAAAATGTTTCAGAAGTTTGAAGATTAAAAGAATTATTACATGGTTTTGAACCTGCCGGTAAGGCGATTATTGGGACCCAGATGATGGAAACTGAATTAGAGGGGGGGTTCAACAAATGACATGTAGGCAAGTAGCTTATACAACCTGACTATATGAAAATTCTGGAATTTTGGGGGAAAAAACATAGAATATTCAATGTACTATAGGGAAAGAAGCATGAAAATGTAGTTTTGAATTGTACATGTGTGCTTATGATCATGTGAAATTAGGGCAATACACTTAACTCCTGCGACTACCAGCTTTCTCATCAGTTAAGTGAGATAACTTGTGCTAACATGAAAACAGGCACACTAGCACAGTGCCTGATATATACTGGTTTAAACAAAAGGAGGAAAAAGAAAAAACTAGAAGCTTGCCCACACATAAGAATTTTGAGATAATTCATCAAATCCTCCTTTATAGGATTGTAAACTTTCATTTTGGTTCAATGACTTCTATAATCTATAGCTAATAGGTAAATATTAAAACATTAAAACAGTGTTGCCTGACACTGTGACATTTATAGAATGTTGTATAGTAATTTTTCGGTCAGAAATAATCTGTACTACATACCAGAGCCTCTGTAAAGCTACCTTTTAATGGTTTACCAGACCATTAAAAGGACCAGGCTTTTAGCAACTGTAGTTTTGCAAATAAAAGACATCATTTGATTCTTTAAATATTTTTGGCCCCATCCCTCTTCCATGTACCTATTTTACCTATTTTCTAATCTGCGTTGATTAGTAACTTAAGTTTTAGAGCTCTTAGTTTTATGAGTCACAGAAAAGCTGGTGTTGGACAATATTCTAGCCCAGAAAGCATTGTCAAAGACCAGTTGTCAGAATTCACAGCCTGAATGTAAGTGTTATGAAGTCAGGGGCATTTTTCTGATTTTTTCCTCCTGATCTTTTTTCAGTGCCTAAAACACAAAGCTTATCCACAACTGGGTAATTGATAAATATTTGTTAAAAGAATTAAAGAATAAATGGATTAATCATGAAATCACCATGGATATTGACCAATTGGGTTATTCTGTAGGTAATCCATATTTTTCAAAAGTTAGCTCTTTGTAGAGCAGCACTGTCTAACAGAAATACAATGTGAGCTATTTACACAATTTAATATTTTCTATAGCCAGAAAATAATAAAATTAAGCTGGTTAAATTAATAGTAATAATATATCTTATTTATTCCAATATATCCAAAGTAACATTTTAACAGGTAATCAATATAATTATTTATTAGGTATCTTACATTTTGTAGTATCTTTTAAATCCTTTTGTTTTACACTTACAACATGGCACGTTCAGATGAGCTTCATCTTAAGCATTCAGTGTGTCACTAGCATATTGGACAGTGCACTTATAGAGCAGTCAAAAGCTGATTTGAATGAGATAAAATTAAACCGAGTCTTAGATTTAAAACAAGATGAGCAGTTTATAGAGAAGAGCATGGAATTCAGTTAGGCAGAGCTAGTTTTGAATTCCATTAACTAGCTGTGAGATTTTGAACAAGACAATCCAATGAGTCTGATTCTTTATGTGTAAAATGTAAATAATATCCAGACCTTGATGAATTGTTGGTTATCTTAGAGACAACATTTATAAAAGGTCTTCTATAGGGTCTGACACATATTAGGTGCTCAAAGAAGATTCTGAATAGTTGTCATTATTGTGTTCATTGTAAATATTGAATATATATTTTGTGCTTCTCAGTAGTTTGTGATTAAAAAAAAAATTAAAAAATTACACTTCCTTTTTAAATGGAAACAAGTAAGACATGAACCCCATTACTAGGTTATATACCAGGAATTAGCCCCTGTCAAATTTTCTCCAGTTATTCCTGAGCGTTTGTCACAGGATGAACTCATGTATATTCCATACAAAGTCCTGATATGCTTTACATATCACTGCCATGGGGCTTCTCAATGACTAAGGGGTCCCCTGGGTTTCTTGCTCTCCTGGAACAGTTCTCTGCTAGTGTTTTGCCTCTGTGACTATTCTGATACCTCCATTTCAGAGAAAGGATATGTCTTTAGGACCACAAAAACAATCCAAATATTTTCCACACATGAGAGAAAAAAAATACATTTCTAGTACCTAGAAATTTACTATCCACTAGTTTCTCTGAAAATTGTTACTCATAATGTTCTCCAGCCAAGACTGAGTGATACTTTGAGAAAAACACAATATACAAGAAATGATTAGCAAATTAAAAGGCCATGAAATTAAAGTTCCATTGTTACATAAGGGTTTAAAAATAGACCCATAATTCATAGACAATAGTACAAATTTCTTTTTTAAAAATCAATAAATTATAACTAGCAGGATTGGAGGGTTTGTATAAGAAGAAAATAAGTAAAAGTGAGGTAATGGTCAATCTGTGTCAAAAGAAGAAGGGGCTCTAGATAATGATTACTTTTTGACATTAAATGAAACTGTTCGCAAATGTTAGCTATAAATTTAAATATAAACACTAGTAGAACATAAATAAAAACGAAAACATCCAATATAGCAGATGACAAAACAAATAATACATGATTAACATGGGCAATAATAAATTGAAAAAAAGCAAATTGTAGACATTGAAAAATAAGATGGCTATACTAGAATCTCACCAGAATCCATGTCTTACTCTTCTTCCTGGGCATATCACTGGACCACATTTTCCATATTCCTGTGCAGTTTGATATACTCATGTGATGTCTAAACAGTATAGCATAAGAAAAAGTTGTCACTTCCAGGGCTGGTCTCCGAAGTCCCCTTATGAGGGCTCCTTGGTATGTTTCCTCCGACTGGATGGAGATGACTAGGGTAATCAAACTTGGACTTGATTCACTGAAGATGGCAAAACATCTATTCATGTGAGTCCTTCAATGATTGTATGGAGCAGCCTACTGTTCCCTTCCACCTTGGACCAGTCAAGGCTATTACAGGAGAAATCAACTTCTATTACACTTAAGTCATTATACAATGCTCTTATGTCTATTTCGTATACAGCTAATATTTACCTCACTAATATTGTGGCTGAAATAAAATCAAATATAGTCATGATTAAAATAAATATGAATGGTTTCAATTTCCCAAATAAGCCAGATTTAGGAAAATGTTCTGTTGCTTAATATGATTGACTTTCCTGGGTCAGGGAGACGAGACCACATCTTGAAGATATATTTATGTGTGAGGGAGGGTGGCAGGTTTTCTCTGAAGGAAGTGTATACTTCTATCAATAATCTTGTGGCACAAAGTAATGTAGGACTAGACCTAATGGAAGCCAGGGCTTTTTTCCCTTTTTTCTTCTTGTTTCTATCCTTTTGATTGATATTGGATTGTATTTCTTGAATCTGCATTTCATGTATGTTTTTACATGGAACTTTGGGAATATCTTTTGGTTTCTAGTGCTATCCTTTTATCTTCAGTTGAATCAATTTTACCAATTATTATTTTGATTTATTATCATTTTTCTGAAGTCATATTTTTAATTTCCAAGAACTCTTCTCTTACAGCAAGAAGTTATTGTTTTATAGATCTTTCTGAGGATACCAATTTTAATTATCTTAACGTTTATGTTTGTTTCCTACATATATCCTCTCGCCTGGAGAGTCAGCCTTGGTGTTTTTTTTCCATTATGCCTTTCTTTCATGCTATCGTTTTCTTTAAATGTTTTATGGAAAATCTTGGTTATCTGTTCATTGTGTAAGGTTCTTGATAGACTGGTGTATTTTTCTGGCATGTGTTTTCACATCGCCAGCAAATATCCTCTGTTTCCTTGGCAACAAATTCCGATTCTGATAGAACTTTGGGCTTCTGTGAAAGAACAGGGTGCGAACATGTAATCAGGGTGCCTTTCTTCCTGGGTATGAGGTAAACTTGCCTCCTCAATTTGAGACATCCTTTAGCTTCGATTTGGCGCCAACATTTGCTTAGGCAATACCCAACAGCAGATTCACTACTTTATTCAGAAATCTATTCTTGTGCATTTAGCTTGATGGAAAAATCAGAACCAGGATCACTGAGAGTAGGAGACTGTTGCAGTTATTCCACAGACTTTAATGAACTATCTCACTGACCGTCCAGCTCTGGCTGCCAGCCTCTGGTGCATCTGATTGGGATAATTTCAGGTTTCTGTTAGGACAACGTTTTTTAAGTGATTCTGTGTTTAATTATTTTGTGTTGAAGTTTTTCACCCCAGTTGGGATTCACTTTTGACATAATTTCCTCTGCTTTATATTATCTATAAAGTCCTCAACATTCTATTCTAATTCTGGCATTGTTCTTTGTTTCCCTGTGAACTTACTTTTATTTTGTATATATTCTATCATTTTAAAATGATTGAGAGGGATGGAAGGTAATCAAAAATGCTCATTTTTTGGAATGGTGGTTGCCAGAGGCTGAGGAGTGGAAGAGTTTGGGAAGAAGTCGCTCAAAGAGTACAAACTCCTAGTTATAGGATGAATAAGTTCTAGAGATGTAATGTACAGTATGGTAACATTACATAGTTAACAATATAGTGTTATACATTTGAAAGATGCTAAGAGTAGATCTTAATTTACAAAAAAGAAATGGTATGTGAGGTGATGGAGATATTAACTAACCCTGTTGTGGTGATCATTTCACAATATATAAGTGAAACAATTCATATTGTAAATCTTAAACTTACACAATGTTATATGTCAATTATTTTTCAATAAAGTTGGGGAAAACAAAGTTAAATTTTAAAAAAACCCTTAAAATTAGCGGTTAGGGCACACTAGCCCTGCCAAATATTAAAACATGTTGTTGTTGGAACGTAAAAAGAATCATGGAACTGAATAGGAAACTCAGACCAAAATGCAAATTGGGATTGAATAAAAATGCATATTAAATCAGTGGGGAAAAATAAAGATTTTAATGATAAAATGAAAAGATAAAATTGAATCCATACTTCTTTCCATATACCAGAGTTCTAAACATAAAAAAATGAAAGCAACCTCAGAGCAACTATAAAGTTGAGAAAGGGAAGTTTCTCTTTGTGCTGTATCATTCTATTTTCAACTTGGTTAATCTGAGAACTGTGCTTCCAAGAATTCCCTTCCCCAGTTGGCCAAAAAAGGAATTTGCATGTGATATGGGAGATGAAAAACATAAATATAAAATTTCAGGCTTCTAGCACTTTCCTTCTTTTGTCTTAATCAATTTCTCTCAGAAATTGTGTTAGTGTTCATATGTTATTGCAATTATTCCTACTTAATTGATGAGAAAACTGTTGGTTACAGAACTTAAATATTTACCTCAATTCACATGGTGAATAATTAGCAGATGCAGAATTCAAAACCACATATTTCATGTTTCTTTCCCTATATCATGCTAAGAATTCCACACACGTGTGTATAATTTTTTTCACATTAATTTAGGCAGTTGCTAGTATCACTACTGAGAATGTTTTTCTAGTTTATGAGTTCCTTGGATAAGGGGATAATTAAATCCTCCATTTTCAGAGGTGTGTGCCTTATCATGTAAGGACTATGAGAATATCTTCCCAGGCATTCACTTTTTAAATTTTGGGGGACTTCCCTGGCAGTCCAGGGGTTAAGACTTCACGCTTCCACTGCAGGGGGCACTAGTTCAGTCCCTGGTCAGGGTGAATTGACCAGTAGACACAGCTCACAGGTTGGTAACTCCTGCAATAAAATAAACTAGTATGTGAATGTAGAAGAAAGTCATTATCCACCCTGTAAGTTGATGACTTGCAGTCATAAATGTAAGAAATAATAACAGATAGTTTTTGACAAATTGATTGAAAATAAATTTCTGTGTGCATAGATACTGTGTGTGACTGATTTCAATCCAGGACAAATCTGTATGGTTGAATTATAACACTTTGGAATTATGAGTTAGTGTGGCTTTTACATTCCCTGGCTTATATCACTATATCTCAGCTGTATAACTATCGAATAGTAAAATATTTATTACAGTATGCCATAATGAAAACTTATTTACATTCTTAACATATGGGTCTATTTCACATTGTGACAGGAGAAGGAGAGTACATAAAGATGTGTTATTTACCCACGTCACTTTTAATCTAAAAGCAAAATAAAGAGGTGAAAAAAATTCATGTAGTTCAAGTAGATGATTAATGATTTTAGTTTTTAAGTAACAATGATAGGTGCCCGATTTTATTAATATAATTTAGATATTTGGCAATTAAAGTAGGTACGTCTATCCCTCCTATGCAAGCATGTGTGTCCTATCAAAGAAAAACATGGATCATCATAGGCAAGTGAATTCTCTGTATTTAGACATGTTATCTTCTCCCTGTTTCACATGTTGTCATAGCAACAATTGACTTCATATGGCCTGACTCAGCTACTCAGCAACCAAAGAGAAAAGAAATGTCCTGTTTTCTGTAATCTGCTGTTAGAGGTGATGTCTTTAGATTGTGCAGTAACAAAAGGTAATATTTAAACCTACTGGGTTTTCTTTTGTGATTGCAACAAAAGCAATAATTATGTTCTAGATACAGGAAAATTGTCATTTTGCAGTTTGGGTGGTAATTTCTAGGAGAAGAAAAGCATTTTAATATCTCAGGGTTTTTTGAAGAAAATATGAAGCAGGATACCCGTTAAGTAGTTATTTGTCTAAACATCTTAATGTATAACTTAGAAATGAACAAAGACATAGAGAATATGAAGTTTTTAAACAGAACTGTTGTAAGAACACAGAAAACTCAATTCTATTTTTCCGTACCCTTTTGTTTTGCAAAATTTCACAGTCCTGTATTGTATTGAAATAGTTCTTTTCTCTGTGAAATAAATTTATAAAAATTGTTTGCCAAAATACGGGGAAAAGAATACCTATTTCAAACTGAGTGTTGAGTATCCAGTATTAATGCCTTTCAAAATAGCATAGTAATGAAATAGTAAAAATTTGCTAGTCATAGACTTGCACAGTTTTGCATGCGGACTGTGTTGAAAAGATAAAAATTAAGCTGAATGAAATCACAAATAAGACTTCATTTTTTATGACCTTGGTCAGATTGAAAAACAACAATAACAACAAACAAAGCTTTAAAGAATTGACTTAAATTGTTCTAATTTCAGTTATTCAGTTTCTAATTCCCAAATGAAATGGGTTTAGATGTCTGGTTTTTCAGGTGATTTCCACTTAGTGTACTGCACTGCTGTATATACAGCTTTTTGTCTCTTCAGGGAATGTTAGCAGGGCCTGATGGTGGTGCGTATATGGGAAAACATGGAAAAAGACATCTTTTTTGTTTAATTTTTCATTTCTCTATTATAACTATATTTATTACTTTATCTAGAAAATGTGATGCTTTTGAATATAAAGAGTAGCCCAATAAGGAGTGCAATGATAAATAGAAACAGAAATTGGATTTAATGTATGGGTGACATCTATGTGGCGTATGTATTGCAGTACCTCATCCTCTGCCTGTGGCTGTCCTATCACATACACGAAGGCACCCTTACCTCTGAATGCAGGTTTGGCCGAACAATTTCAAAAAGTGGTCCTGGCAACCACTTCGGAGATCTTCCTGCTATATCATATTATTTTTATTTTATTTAGTGAAAAATAGCTAGGGAGAGAAATTAAACACCTAAAAATCTGAAATGTGGTTAACCCCCGCCCTCTACACCATCATCTTGATCATATTTTCAGTCTTCCTCCAGTCATTCACCTCACTCAGGTGATTTGGTTTATCCTTTAGAGATGATCTTAAAGATTTAGCCACTTCACTGTCAACTGTCTCAGTTCTGTCATCTGTGAGTTCTGTGTTTCAAGAATACTGAATCAGATTAGTGTAACGTCAAATGCTTGGACCTTCTTGGAAAAATGACCCTACATTAATACAAAGCAATGCTATTCAACTTTTTTTTTAACATCTTTTTTGGGGTATAATTGCTTTACAATGGTGTGTTAGTTTCTGCTTTATAACAAAGTGAATCAGTTATACATATACATATGTTACCATATCTCTTCCCTCTTGCATCTCCCTCCCTCCCACCCTCCCTATCCCACCCCTCCAGGTGGTCACAAAGCACCGAGCCGATATCCCTGTGCCATGCGGCTGCTTTCCACTAGCTATCTACCTTACGTTTGGTAGTGTATATATGTCCATGCCTCTCTCTCGCCCTGTCACATCTCACCCTTCCCCCTCCCCATATCCTCAAGTCCATTCTCCAGTAAGTCTAATGCTATTCAACTTTAAAAAAAAAAAAAAAGACTCAGTCCCTATGGATCTTTGTTACTCCTCTAAAAATTTGGAATGTTGAAAGTCACACTGTTGATCTTGACTTAAAGACTGGCCCTGAATTTATCAAACTGGTTTCGAAGCAAGTTAGGCTGTTAACAGTGCCAAACAAATCTGAAATTAAATATTTTCTTTAACTTCATTGCAGAGTATCCTCAGTATTTCCTCCACTGTTCTGCATCTTTGGATGTTCTACTAATGGTGAAATTCAGAGACATGATTGTAGCATCTGTCATATCACCTTCTAAAGATGAAATGTTCCCAAACTTGTGTCCTTTTTATTTTATTTGGCCTCACATTTTATTGCATCTAGACCATTAGCAGAACTTGTTGCCTGTATCTAGTAGAGCACAAGGTTAAACAATTCTGGGCCTCAGCCCCAATATTGGACTTGCTCTGCCCCTTTCCCCCTCTAGTTCCCCTATCTTCCAATATAGAAAGGATCCTTTTTTTAAAAAAAAAATCATAATCTTCTCCTACCTCCTTGATGTCAGTAATTGCTTTCAATATTAATTTCTTTTAACTAATGAGGGATGGGCCAGTGGCAGTTAGCAGGGAATTCATCTTTGCCTGGGGCTCCACTGCAGTCTCCTGAAATTCTTCTAAGGTAATTGAAGCCACATGGGACTTGCTTCACAAAGAGGATATCTGTTCCTTAGGTTCGTGGAGGGAGAGCACTTTGCTCAGTGGCTCACAGCCGTTGGAGGAAGGGAAGTACTTCCTGTATCTGAGTCAATTCCAAACAGTCTTTCAAACCCCACCAATCCTTTAGTTCACTGAGACCATGTCAGAACGAAGAGGTGGAACTCAATTTTACAAGTATCCTGTGTGACTCTCATGTTCTACCCTTCTATTCCTTGCCACTGAACTAAGAAGAACACTGTGTAGGCCTTTATTAACTAGTTAGCTATTCCTTACTCACCTGTCATGGCAAGTGGATATAGGCTTACATGTGTGTATATGCAACACGAGTGTTTGTCTTTCCTTTTTTTTTTTTTTTTTTTTTGCGGTACGCGGGCCTCTCACTGTTGTGGCCTCTCCCATTGCGGAGCACAAGCTCCGGACGCGCAGGCTCAGCGGCCATGGCTCACAGGCCCAGCCGCTCCGCGGCATGTGGGATCCCCCCAGACCGCGGCACAAACCCGCATCCCCCGCATCGGCAGGCGGGCTCCCAACCACTGCGCCACCAGGGAAGCCCCTGTCTTTCTTTTACTAGAGATAAATGAAATGGTAAGAGCATCGGCTTTAGAATGTACCAGTTGAGGTTGCAACTGTGGATAAATAACACATAGTCTTTTCCCCGTTTCACAAATGAAGACAATTTTATGATTGTGGCATTAAACATAGTAGCATACTATTAAATACCTGGAATAGGGCATGACATAGTAAGCAGTCAATAAGTGCTAGGTTCTCCCCTAGCCCCCATATCTGGGAAAGATAACTTTTTGGTAACTTGATCTATGCTTACTGCATTAATTAGCTATTGTTGCATTACAAAGCACTTCAAAGTCTTTAAATAATTAAAATTTTTATTTCTCACGAAGATAGAGCTACGCAAAAAAAAAAAAAAAAAAGCTTGTTCGTTCTGCTAATCTTGGCTAGGTTTAGCTAATCTCACTTGGGCTTAATCATGAGATCAATGATGTGTCTTGGGCAGGGGTAGAGAGTTGGGACAGTTTAAGTTTAGGTTGACCTTGGGTATGATGACTGAGCTTTGCTGGAGGTCTCTCTCCTATCCCTTCAGCAATTTAGCCCGGAGGCAGGGATTCAAGAGCAAGAAAACCCAGTTCTGGAAGGAGGCAAGGAAAAATGAACATGTGCTTTTCAAGTTTGGATCACATTTGCTAATATCTCATTGGTCAATGAAAATCACACAGATGAGCCCAGAATCAGAGTGTGGAGGGACTGTAAAGTTACAGAACAGAGGGTATGAATGATCAGGGCCATCAGTACAATTCACCTACCACCCCCTACAAAGCTTTTCTTGCAGACCCTTTTAATCAGACATGGTTTGATCAGAGAAGCAGAACACTTACGAGTCATCAGCCGTTGTAGAATAAGGGATTTATTTTAGGAGTTAAACTTTACATAATTGTGAGACCTATTGGATCCAGCTCTAGGCTTCTCTGTCTAGTGTGAATTCTGAAGCCATTTTGGTCAGCCAGACTGGCACTCAGGAAGAAAAACAGGATGTGGAAAAAGTCAGTAACTAGAACTCATGAGTATATCTGGGACCCAGGTGTGTCTCTCATCACCTGTAACCTAGGCTTGGTGGATCACCTGGGGGAGAAGGTAGGGCTCTTCACCACAAGGACACGTGTTGGCTCCAAAATCAAAAGAACTGAAGGGGAGGATGTAGACGGGAGATGGAGGATGCTGGTCTAGTTATTGCCCTAATTCATTCCTGAGCTACTACATGTGCCTGATGCTCTACATCAACCTTCACAGCATAAAAATGGGTGGCTACTGCTTCACATTCATCATCTGAATCTCATAAAAATGTCTCTTGTGGCCAACACCCATCTGGGATTAAACAGGGAGGGGAATTCTGGGAAATGTATTTCTGTTTGGTCTCATCTGCTGTTTTGTTGAAGTCTCCTCTTGTATCTTATCACTTTATATTTGGTTATGCTGAACTCATCTTTTCAAGTATCCTCACATTCAACCCCTCTCCCTAAAAACATTTAGATTACTAATTCACTCAGTGTGGCAGAAATGATGCCAAAATCCACTTATATGATAGCATCTGAATACTTGGCACTTTTTAGCTAATTTCCAATCTCATAATTCTTGATAAAATACTCCTGTGATTTCCACTTTGCTTCCAGATTAGAATACGTTTAGAACATACTTTTCCAACCGCAATAGTAGAAGATGTTTTAGGGAATTCCCTGGCGGTCTAGTGGTTATGGCTGTGTGGTTTCACTGCTATGGCCTGGGTTCAATCCCTGGTAGGTGAACTAAAATCTTGCAAGCTGTGTGTCATGGTCACAATTTAAAAAAAAATTATAAATGCAAAGATTGAGACTGAGAATTTAATTTCTAAAATAATGATCACAACTCTAAGGAAACAAGGGTACAGATAAACCAACCAAGTATATTAGGGATTTGTTATCATTTAAGAGGAGAAATTACTGCAATGGCTGATAATTAAGTTCTTTAATTAATGAAAAAATTTAGTGAAGCTCTTTGACTTTGGTGTAAATTCCTATCATCTAGTAAGTAAAACTAGTTCTCAATAGGGAAATCATAGGCTTTCTAACCTCAAAGCAATGAGTAATCTAATAGTACTCCTATTGCTGTTTCTTATTAAAATATTTTATTGTAGAAATAGCCAAGACTAACTAATCAGTTCAAAAACTTCTTTCTCTCTTCCTCTTTCTTTCTCTCTCTTTCTCTCTCTCTCATCTTTTAATGAAAATACCTGGCTTGAGGAAGAGAACAGCCCAGTTTTCACAGGGAAATCTGCCACTATGATACAACTGGGTAATACTGAGAAAAGAGTTCAAATGTAATTGTTAATGAAGGTGAACTTCATGAGCAGTTAATTCTAAAGGTAATAACTTACCTTCAGATAGTTGCTATAGGTGTAATATAGGAAGAGAGAAATAAATTTCTTCTTTTAATCAGGATACATGCTTCATGATGATAAAACAGGATAAAATATAGATGACTTTTTATTTTTAATCGTGGTAAAAAACACATAACAAAATTTACCATTTTTATCATTTTTTAGTGTACAATTTAATAGTGTTAACCATATTCACATTGCAAAACAGATTTCTAGAGCTTTTTCATTTTGTAAAACTGAAACTCTGTACCCATTGAACAACTTATTTCTAACTCATTAGAGCCCCTGACAACCACTAATCCACTTTGTTTCTACTCATCTGACTACTTTAGAATTCTCAAATTAAGTGGAATCATAAAGTATTTGTCCTTATGACCACCTTATATCACTTATAATGTTCTCAAGGTTCATCCATGTTATAGCATGTAACAGAATTTCCTTCTTTTTCATGGCTGAATAATATTTCATTGTGTGTATACACCACACTTTCTTTATCCATACATTTGTCAATGAATGTTTGGGTGGTTCCATATCATGGCTACTGAGAATAGCTGCAATAAGTATGGATATGCATATACCTCTTTCATATCCTGCTTTCATTTCTTTTGGATATATAACCAAAAAACAGAAGAGGGATTGCTAGATCATATGGTAGTTCTATTTTTACTTTTTTGAGGAAACTCCATATTGTTTTCCGTAGTGGCTGCACCATTTTACATTGCCTCCAACAGTGCACAGGGGTTTGAATTTTCTTCCTATCTTTGCCAACACTTGTCATTTTCTGTGTGTGTGTGTGTGTGTGTGTGTGTGTGAGAGAGAGAGAGAGAGAGAGAGAAAGAGAGAGAGAGAGAGAGAGTTTTAATAGTGGCCATCCTTATAGGTCTGAGGCGATATCTCACTGTGGTTTTGATTTGCATTTCTCTAGTGATCAGTACTATTATCACTAATCAATGATTAGTTAAATATTTTTTTAAATGCTTGTTGGATATTTGTATATGTTTTTCCAAGAAATGTCTATTCAAATTCTTTACCCATTTTTAAGTCAGGTTATTTTGTTGTTGTTGAGTTGTACGGGTTTTTGATATATTCTGGATATTAACCCCTTATCAGACACAAGATTTGCAAATGTTTCCTCCCATTCCCTAGGTTGCCTTTTCACTGTGTTGATTGTTTGTTTTGCTGCATAGAAGTTTTAAAGTTGGATGTCATCTCATTTGTCTATTTTTGCTTTTGCTGCCTGTAATTTTGGTGTCATATCTAAGAAATCCTTGCCAAGTCCAATGTTGTGAAGTTTTTTCCCTATATTTTACCAAAGGAATTTTATAGTTTTAGCCCTTATGTTTAGGTCTTTAATTCATTTTGAGTTAATTTTTGTGTATGTATGTTTGTGTATGTTGAGGATCCAACTTAATTCTTGGGCATGTGGATATCCAGTTTTCCCATTACCATTTGTTAGAGCCTATTCTTTCACCATAGCATGGTCTTGGCAACCTTACTGAAGATCAACTGATCATATATGTGAGGATTTATTTCTGAATCTCTAATTTGTTCCCTTGGTGTACATATCTGTTTTTATGCCAGTACTACACTGTTTTGATTACTATAGCTTTGTTATGTGTTTTGAAATCAGGAAATGTTAAGACTTCAGGTTTGTTGTTGTTTTTAAAGATTGTTTTGGCTATTTGGGGTTTCTTGAGATTTCACATGAACTTTAGGATTTTTTTTTTTTTCTATTTTTGCCCCTAAATGGTGTTGGAATTTTGATAAGGATTTCATTGAATCTTTAGATTGCTTTGTGTGGTATTGATATCTTAACAATGCTGTCTTCCAATCCATGAACACAAAATGTCTTTCCATTTATTTGTATCTTCTTTAATTTCTTTCAGCAGTTTTTGTAGTTTTCAACATACCAGTCTTTTCTATATTTGGTTAAGTTTATTTCTAAGTGTTTTATTCTTTTTGATGCTATTATACATGGAATTGTTTTCTTAATTTCCTTTTTGGATTGTTCATTTTTACTGTACAGGAATGCAATTAATTTTTGTATGTTGATTTTGTATCCTGTATATCTGCTGAATGCATTTGTTCTAACAGTTTTCATGTGTGTGAAATCTTTAGGGTTTTCTCAAAGAAGATCATATGTAAAATAAATAATTTTACTTCTAAATTTCCAACTTGTATACCTTTTATTTCTTTTTCTTGCCTAATGGTTCTGACTAGGACTTCTAATACTGTGTTGAAGAGAAATAGTGAGAGTGGACATTCTTGCCTCATTCCTCATATAAGAGAAATTATAGATGACTATTCTTGAGAAGGAAATGTGTTTAATTCAGACAACAGCTCGGCGGTCATGTTCCTTGTCTGTCATATTCTCTAGTAGAATGTTCTGTGATCTTTGTTTCATTGTTTTGACTGTGTCCCTTAGTATTTTTTGTTGTTGTTTGTTTGTTTTCCAGCACTGCTTTCTGATTTACCACATTATTTTAGGGTTTTGGGGACATTTTTTTTTTATATTAAGTTTAAGTTTATTCCTGTTGCTTCTGTTTTTTCCTGGCTTCCCCTCATGAATCAATGTACTGCCTTTAGCTCTGTTATTTTGTTAATTATATAATTTGGTTTATGTAGTTCTGTGGTTTAATGAAATATTCTCTCTACTCCCTTTCTCCATATGAACTCATTGGGGAAATATATGTGATAAATTTTTGTCTTAGTCTTAATTTTATTATTATTATTAAATATATAATTTTCCAGAACCGTCAATGTCATTGACTTTACTCAGACTACTTCACAGTATTGCTTTGGACACAAAGTAGTAGATCACTATATTTTCATTGATTGAAAACAGCATGTGTTTGGTGCTTATTATTTGTCTTGTAATGCAGTCATTATTGTGGTAGAGATCATAGCAGACTCTTGAAGATATTTTATACAACATTTAGGAGATTTCCAGTCTCCTCCTTATTTGTCTGCCTCTACTATACACGTTTGGAAAGTGATACATTGACACATTTCTGACTCATGTATATGGGCAAATGATCTTAGTGATGCCTAGACTAGACAATGCAGAAACAGGGGTGCCTAGACCAGACAGTCTCTTCAAAAACTGGTGTTGGGAAAACTGGATATCTATATACAAAAGAATGAAGGGAAAGATTTAGATATTTTGATTAAAAATGGAGAGAGATAATTAATACTGTTTTTCTTCCTTCATTGAATGAAGTTGTAATGGTTGTGTCTATGCTTGTGAGCATGAGGAAAAGGCTAAGAGAACTGAAAAATGTCCCTGACATGGTTAAGAAGATAAACAAATGCCAAATGCCAGTAATCTCCTATCTTCACATATCTGATAAGATGAGAAAATTAAATTCCTATATGATTAAGCCATTTAAATTGTATATTCTGTTACTTGCAGCTAGTTTTTATCCTAAATGATACATAGACATAGACATAAACATTAAATCATACAAAGTAGGAAGTCACATGTGACCAGTGAAAACAAACAAGTTCAAAACAGTTTGGAGTATTTGGAGAAGACATGAAAGAGGAGGTAGGGTTTGAGTTGGCCTTGAAAGAAATAAAAGAACCCCAAGACACTGTGGCTTAAAACAACTACAGTATTCTTTATGATTCTAAGTATCAGACATTTAGATGGGGCTTAGTAGGAATCGCTCATCTCTGCTCCACATGGTGTCACCTAGGATGGCTTTCATTGAGACTAGAGGATCCAAGATGGCCTCATTCTCATGTTTGGTGTCTCATTTGGGAAAGCCCAAAAGGCTGGGAGCTGTCTGGGGTGACTGGGCATCTTTCTTCTTGGGTTACCAGTGGGCTCAATCATGTGGGGCTTTAGTTCACTTCCATGTGGCCTTTTTCCCCTTATTTTCCAGGGCCTTTAGCTAGATAGCCCAAACTTCTTTATATGGCAGCTGTCATCCTAGAAGATAAAATTGGAGCTTCAAGATCTTTAGTGTCCAAGAATCAGAAATCCTAGAATGTCATTTTTGTCACATTTTTGGGTCAAAGAAAGTCAAAGAGCCAGCTCAGATTCAAGGGGAGGGAAGAATGGATGGGAGCAGTAGCCAAGTCACACTGTAAAAAAAAAAAAAAGGGATTGCTGTAATAACTTCTGGAAATAATCTGCTGTCATGACCTTTTATCCTGCTTTTAGAGTCCTGCGTTATTCCTGTTGTTCTGGTATAATTATTACAGAGCATCTTTACTCTCCAGAATACACCTATTTGGATGGTCACCTTTATTCTGAGGTATATTACTATACACATGTATTTTCTTTATAATACACAAATATAATTAGGCAGTATAAACCATTTAAAAGAGGATGGGTTTGAGGCTCCATCAGAACTTGGTAGCTTGTGTGACTTTGGGCAAGTCAAGAAATCTTTCAGTCTATTTCATCAATAGAAGTGGGAAAATAGAAAAGGAATACATAGATCATAGTTGTAGTAAGCACTGATTACAAAACAGAAGTGTAGCCTGTTACTGAAAGGAAGGCTGGCCTATAGTAGGAGCTCAGTCAAATTACTTTAATCCTGTAAATCATAGACAATGACAAAGCATGGGAATCACAGCAATATATAAATGAAGACAAACAACAGAAAAATGGTATTTTTATGAGTTCTAGCAAATATTTGGATTATCTTTTAAATGGTGTTACATAGTCCTTTTATTTCAATAGTAAACTCTGTGTGTGTGTATGTGTGTATGTGTGTGTGTGTGTGTGTGTGTGTGTGTTTGCAGGGCCTAGTTTTTCATTCTATTCAAATCATGTGCTTATCCCCATGTCACAGAGCTCGTACGTACTAATCTTGGTTTCTTTGCACTATATACAAATTATATTTTGCAGTGTGCTTTTACCTCTTACCATGTGCTACATTCTGCTTCTGGGCCCATTCCTCATTACTTGTTCCTGACAATTATCTCCAGCTCATGGTCTCACTCTCTCCACTGGGACCTAATGCTAATTATTAATCTTCACCCATGCCCTTGACTCATTTTCTAAGCATGCTTAAGATTAGTGTTTCTGCTGACCATTCCTTGTTTATTTGGTTAATGAAAATGGGTCTTCCCCATGCAGTGAATTAGAGGACAAAGAGAAAGGATTCTATTTCTTGAGCTGTCCAGGAGCTCATATATTTGTTGTAATAAATCTTAAACACATAGCATGAAGCCACAGGGAGTAGTTTTTTTTTAAGGAAAGAGAGTTACAATTTATTTTTTTCTGATTTATACTTAGGAATCAGTAAAGAGGCTATACCTAAATAGGTATAAGTATCTCAATATTTGAACAGGAGCTAATTAAGCACTGATTAAAATGATCAATAAATTCCATGTTTTTACAGTAATGGCAAAAATATCAAGTCAGCACTTTATATATTATCATGAATTTTCTCCCATGCCCTTGATTCTTTTTCTAAACATGCTTCCTATTGTTAGTTTTTCTAGCTACTTTAGATATGCTATCATTTAATCCCCATAATAACTCTGATATATGTTCTAATCTGCATTTTATAGGTAATGATTTTTCAACTTGTGGAGTAAAATAACTTGTTTAGGTTTACTTATGTTAAGTCATGGGTGGATTAAAGTTCAACTTTGCTAACTCAAAACCTGTGATTTTTTCCCTGCTTTACTTATTGCTTTGGTTGCCATTATGAGATAACCACACACATATGGGTGGTAAAGAGATTAGATTTCATTTCCTTTTCAAGAGATAGGTATTTATCACATTCCCATTCTAAATTTGAAGAATGGCTAAAGTGGAAGTAAATGTGATATGTCTAATACGTAGCCATAAGAAAATATCTGCGTTCGTAAATACAAGATTTCTCTTTTACCAGCATTTTTCTTTTAATTTTAGAATTATGTTAGAAAGGAGCTTGTTCTTATTGTTGAAAGGACTGAAAGGAGCACATTGCTTAGTGGGTTTTAGGACTGTCCAGGTAGGGAAAGACTGATGGGTAGGCAGGATAGTGTCTTTGAAAGAGCAAAGAGTTTTGTTTTGTTTTTTTAATTTTTATTGGAGTATAGTTGATTTACAATGTTGTGTTAGTTTCAGGTGTACAGCAAAGTGAATCAGTTATACATATACATATATCCACTCTGTTTTAGGTTCTTTTCCCATATAGGCCATTACAGAGTATTGAGTAGAGTTTCCTGTGCTACACAGTAGTTCCTTATTAGTTATCTATTTTATATATGGTAGTGTGTATATGTCAGTCCCAATCTTCCAATAAACTGGAAGAACAAAGAGTTTTGAATCAGGCACACTGGCTCTGCCACTTAACTGCCTGAATGACCTGAATTTATTTAAGCTCTCAGAACCTATATTTACTCCTATGTAAGATAGGGATAAGAACACCTACCTATTAGCATTATTATAAAAGTTACTTGAGATAATCAATGTAAATGCCTAAAATTATATCTCACACACATTAGACACCTAAGTCACTTTAGGTCTCTTTTCTACCTCAGTGCGGGGTGGGGGATCATGGAAGTTCAGCAAGTGGGAGTTGTTGCAGAACACAGCAAGAAGGCGATAGATAACATGCAGCTATCCAGCCAGAGTATGGTTAGCATCAGGGAGGACAGAATGAAGGTTGAAAACCTTAAGAAGAGCTGCTTCTTAGACTGAGATATCGGATTGTTGTTTGGCTTCATAGGGAAAGGACAGAAGTGCATTTATTTTCATTGAAGAGTGAAATCAGTCCAAAACTATAAGCAAACATGCTTTGTTGCTGAGATACCCAAGCACTTAACTCGAAAACTTTTGAGTTAGTCTGAAGTTTTGATTGATTCCAGAGTCTGAAGTAGTATCTCAGAATGTGCTTTGAAAACTATGAATCCTCTGGAGGATTCATTTAAAAATACTGATTCATGGGCCTCAATCCACACCTTCCTTCTTGCCCTTGTTTACATTCTGTGCCTTAGAATACACTGTGATCCCACATCAGCCTGGCAAAATAGATTTATGGATTATACTCTCGGGTTTTAATTAAACTAACTCTCCTAAAATAAGTTTCGGCAAAGAAACTCTTAAAAAAAATGAAAGAACAATGCAAGTATAAGTAAACAAAAGGAAAATCACAGAGATTGCATTTCTACTGTTAGTATAGGAGTTCCTTGAAGCCAAATGATGAGTAAATAAGATGCTACTCTGATCAAGAAGGACACAGTCGTGCTTCCCTGGTGGCGCAGTGGTTGAGAGTCCACCTGCCGGTGCAAGGGACGTGGGTTCGTGCCCCGATCCGGGAGGATCCCGCATGTCGCGGAGCAGCTGGGCCCGTGAGCCATGGCTGCTGGGCCTGTGCGTCCGGGGCCTGTGCTCCACAACGGGAGAGGCCACAGCAGTGAGAGGCCTGCGTACCGCAAAAAAAAAAAAAAAAAAAAAAAGAAAAAAAAGAAAGAAGGACACAGTCAATCACATTGTTCACTCAAGATGTTCTTACCAACTGTAAGGACAAAACAACTTGTACCAATGATATATAAAAATCAAATATATATTTAAAATATTGTTTATTTCATGTTTATCAAATTCTTTAAATTTTTATTCTTGTTCTTTTTATAATGGTATGTTAAGAGTAATAAATGTATACAATTTATAAATAAATATAAACATATGAATTTGTAATTAGAATTGATTAGAGCTAAGGTACAAGAAAGGCCTAAGAGTAGGAAACCAGGCATGTCACTACCAATCATGCTATCAAAATATTTATATGAAAATTCGAATATAGTGTCATGTATTCAAATAATTTCTCTCTATAATGCCCAAGATAAGCATATTAATAAATATTGTAATATTTTGGTGCTATAAGACATGCCAGGGACTTCCCTGGTGTCACTGTGGTTGGGAATCCACCTGCCAATGCAGGGGACATGGGTTCGATCCGTGATCCGGGAAGATCCCACATGCCACAGAGCCATGAAGCCCATGTGCCACAACTACTGAACTTGCATGTCACAACTACTGAAGCTCATGCCTAGAGCCTGTGCCCTGCAACAAGAGAAGCCACCGCAATGAAAAGCCCACGCACCGCAACGAAGAGTAGCCAAGTATCTCCCGCTCACCCCAACTAGAGAAAGCCCATGCACAACAGGGAAGACCCAGCGCAGCCAAAAATAAACAAATAAATACATTTTTAAAATGCTTTATTATATTTTTAAAAAAGACATACCATAGGCTTGTGCATCTTACATCATTATAATGAAGATAAAGAACCATTCTCTTAGTTTCTGAACTAAAAATCAAGCTATATCTTCACTTCCTTTTGAGAAAATGTGCACTGTTTCTTCTGTCATAGCAGCCAAGTACACCACATGCTAAATAACTTCTAAATGAATTGTACATTTATAGCTCTTCATTGAATAATTAAGAATAAAAGTAATTTTGCTGTTTGAAATAGAGATTTGGATTGTGATAGTTATAACTATTAATAAGAATATCTAATGTATTTCTAAAACATGTGCAATGTTAACACAAAAAATCTAATAGACTACTACTGGAATTTTTCCATTGAATTAACATTATGGACTTTTAACAAATGCCCTAATTAAGTAGAATTTCTAATGGGAATGCAGCCTAAATTAAAATCAAGGAAAAATGCTCAATATGTTCGGTAATCCTCCAGGGGGAAGTTTGGAGGTCTCCTACAATCATACTTTCATAAAAACCTCAGTGTTTCTTGGTCTACTTGCACCCAAATTTGTTGCTTTCTTATTAATCACTCTCTACTACTGATTTTTCTCTTGAGTAAAGTGACATGATCCATAGAGATTATAGAGATGTAAAAGAGACAGATCTTGGAGAGGTAATGATTATACAATGTTTATTATCCTCTAAACTTGATATAACCTCCTTGCAAACAAGCAGTAGGATTTGAACATCCCTGTGTCTTGCATTATGCCTACCATGGAATATGAAGATAAAGTATACAGATGTAAAAAATGGCATTTTTACCTTTCATGAAATAAATTAGTATGTTTGAAAGCTTATTAATATGAATGTAGAAAAATATGCAGTTGTATCAGTTTTGTTTGGCTTTGCTCCGTGATAAATCAGCAAGCAACCAGAGTGGAATGGGACAGGATAAGGAGGGATTAGGGAACTATATTATTTGAGGTTATTTGAGAATGGCTAATGGAGGGGCTGTTTACCTTATAAAAGTAAGGAATTATGAGAACTTTCCAATTATCTTCAAAAATTAGAAATTTGTCAGTGTAGGTGAGGAGTAGTGTTTGTTGTTCTGGTAAGCAAGGACTAATTGATATAAGTCAAAGGAAGACGGGATTTAACGCAGCATAGGAAAAAGCTTTCTCACAATTAGCACATAGCTGTGCTTTTTCACAGCAGGGCAAGGGCTACCATATGAATAGGGTAAAATAGTCCCTGAAAGTTTAGTATTTAAACAGAGAGCTTGATCATCTGCCTGGGTTCAGGCAGGATTTGTGAACTGTGGGGGAGATTAGATTTGGTAACTTCTAAAGTCTTTCCTAGTCTTAGAATGTTTTTTCAGACATATACATCTTTACAGGGTTTTCATGGAGGAAGCAAATGTCTTTCCAAGAGTATTTTATTTTTCAATTAGAGCAGTTCTAATGTGCACTCTTTCGCCAAATTTTAGCCAAGTCACATCTTCACTTCTGTGTATGTCAACGGGGTGGAACATCCTTATTTTCGTTAACGTATTTAGGTTCAAAGAACAGAGGCTCATTTGGGTTACCTCAAAAAATGTGAATTTAAATATATACTTTTCTCCCATGCTCACCCACTTGGGGGAAGAAAGAAAACCATTCTGTTCTGTTCTGACAACCCCCAAAATTCCATTTGGGGAATTCCATGTATAAAGACTGAGCTGGCAAGGGTGGAGTATAAAAATATTATTTACAAAGAAGAAGAGGATACCTATTGCGACCTTAACCTTCAGACACCCTATCCCCAGGTCCCTTTTTGCTCTTTTAGAAAAAGCCCCTGAGAATGCATTTGGGTGCAGAACAAACCCTTCCACTGGAGGGGGCAGTCAAAACCCAACACGGAATAGGAAGCTCTAAGATTAACTGAGGAAGAGAGTGAATGGATAGCACCTCAGATCCTAAAGGGGGAGGGTGCTGCCCTCCATTACCCTGGAGTAAGCAGGCTGGCCAGCCAGCCTCTGTTTCCATAGGTCCCATGTAAACATTGACTTTCCTTCTGTATGTCCCTGCTCTTCCTGACTTCCTACAGAGCCTCCCTTGCTTCCACGGGAAGCACTTGGTTCCTCTATCTTTTCTTCCTTCCCTTCTAACCCTCCTCTGGAAGGAGTGGGGAAAAGATACATGCACCCCCAATGTTCCTAGAAGCATTATTTACAATTGACAAGGTACGAAGCAACCTAAGTGTCCATCAACAAATGAATGGATAAAGAAGATGTGGTGTATATATATATATATATATATATATATATATACCTCCCCACACACACAATGGAATACTGTTCAGCCATAAAAAAGAAGAAAATTTTGCCATTTGCAGCAACACGGATGGACTCGGAGGGCATTATGCTAAGTGAAATAAGTCAGAGAAAGACAAACTCTGTATGACATCACTTATATGTGGAATCTAAAAAAACCAAACTAGTGAATATAACAAAAATGAAACAGATTCACAGATACAGAGAACTAGTGGTTACCAGTGGTGAGGGAGGGGCTGTATATGAGTGGAGGAGTGGGAGGTACAAACTATTGGGTATAAGATGGGCTACAAGGATGTATTATACAACATGGGGAATATAACCAATATTTTGTAATAACTGTAAATGGAGTGTAACCTTTAAAAATTGTGTAAAAAATGTTTTTAAAATGTGAATTTATTTGGGAGAAAGACAGAAATCCTTTCTATGCAGCAATCCCTTATATAAACCTAAAAATTTCTCCACAGTCTCAGGAATATGAGATGGTCTGAAACTGTGAAGAGAAAGTTATTCTCGTAGTTCAAGTATCTGGTTGTCTTCTCAATCCCAGAATCCTTCTGATTCTTAGTCTGTGCTCTCGCTGAAAGGTCTTGACTCATCCCTGCAACTCAAGCTCTCTCTGCGTCCTTTGACTACAGCCACCACTCCTTTATGTTACCTGTCTCAAATTCAAAACGATCCAGATATAGGATCTGGCTAACCAAATTAGTCATCATTCCTCCTTTTGCCAGAGCTTTTCCTCAAGACCACTTTATATAGAACTGGCCAAACTATGGTTTAGATAGACTGCCTCTGGACCAAAAGCCAATGCAAACCAATGGGCTTTGGCCATGTGTGTCCTCTAATTCCAATACAGCTATTGATTGAGACACATCTCTTAGAAGCTCTGAAAATGGCAAGCATACTGAAGGGGGCTGCCAAGAGTAATCTGTATCCTGTATTAAAGTATTTGCTTTTATGTCTCATCTTCCTACTGGATATTATGCTCAAACAGGAAGAGAAGGAGGGCTAATTTATTTTATCTCCTCTTCACATGTAACAAGTTATTTTGCAGTTATCATGACATTATATAGGTTTAGACTGAATAAATGGCTATTTAAATTATAAATCCTATAGGGTGTGAAAAAATTAGACACTATTTTTTATTTTAAATTTTTTTTTAATTGAAATAAAGTCGATTTACAATGTTTTTAGTTTCAGGTGTACAGCAAAGTGATCCAGTTTATATATATATGTGTATATATATATATATATATATACACATATATATACTTTTTCAGATTCTTTTCCATTATAGGTTATTATAAGATATTGAATATAGTTCCCTGTACTATATAGTAGGTCCTTGAGTTTATATATTTTATATTATAGTAGAGCGTATCTGTTAAGCCCCAAATTCTAATTTATCCCCTCCCAACTTTCCCCTTTGGTAACTATAAGTTTGTTTTCTATGTCTGTGAGTATGTTTCTGTTTTGTAAAAAAGTTTATTTGTATCATTTTTTTAGATTCCGCATACAAGTGATATTTGATATTTGGCTTTTCCTTTCTGATTTACTTCACTTAGTGTGATAATCTCTAGGTCCATCCATGTTACTGCAAATGACATTATTTCATTCTTTTTTATGGCTGAGTAATACTCCATTCTATATACATAGCACATCTTTATACATTCACATGTCGATGGACACTTAGGTTGCATTGATGTCTTGGCTACTATAAATAGTTCTTCTATGAACATTAGGGTGCACGTATCTTTTCAAATTAGAGTTTTCGTCTTTTCTGGATATGTGCTCAGGGGTGGGATTGCTGGATCATATGGTAACTTTATTTTTAGCTTAGGGTTTTTGTGTGTGTGTGTGTGGTACGCGGGCCTCTCACTGTTGTGGCTGCTCCCGTTGCGGAGCACAGGCTCCAGATGCACAGGCTCAGCGGCCATGGCTCACGGGCCCAGCCACTCTGCGGCATGTGGGATCCTCCCGGACTAGGGCACGAACCCCTGGGCATGAACCTGTGTCCCCTGCATCGGCAGGCAGACTCTCAACCACTGCGCCACGAGGGAAGCCCTATTTTTAGTTTTTTAAGGAACCTCCAAACTGGTTTCCATAGTGGCTGCACCAATTTATATTCCCGCCAACAGTGTAGGAGGGTTCCCTTTTCTCCATACCCTCTAGCATTTGTATTTCTAGACTTTTTGATAATGGCCATTCTGAACAGTGTGAGGTGATACTGAAACAGAGCAGGGCCCAATGGTCCTTCCCCGCCACATCCTCAACCTGCCTATTTTCTGTGGAAAAAGTTTAGCCAAATAATAAGTTTAATCAGAAGTGAGAAAACACAGAAACAAAGGAAAACAGTCCAACAAGACTAAATAATAATATAGTCATTAAGCAAAGTCAAGGACCTTTAGTTCCTTCTCAAGGGCTGCAGATAATATTCTGAGCCATATCCTATGAGCTGTCTTGTAGGTACTGAAACCCCCACCAGGTGGAAGAAGTTAACTACATGATGACCACGCTGTAGCCATGCCATAAGCTGCCACAATTCCAAGAATTGGCCTCAAGGAAATGGAACTAACCCACCCTGAAATTGAAGACTAATTGTACCTAAAACAATCAAGATGACACTGGTCAGACCACCATATGATCAATTGCAAGATGACTGTCAGAGTTGACTGTGCTGTTTCTGCATGTAGCCCCCTCCCTCCTTCTATAAAAGCTCTTGCCCACTGGTTGTAGGACAGGGGGAGTCGGCCTTTGGACAGGAGTCCACCCTCCATCCAGGCCCTTCCTCCCACACCCACACCAGTTGCCGGCATCCAAAATAAAGCAAACTTTCCTTTCCACCAACCTCGCCTTTTTATTGGCTTTGAAGCATCAAGCAGCCGGACCCCACTTTCAGTTACAATACCTCATTGTAGTTTTGATTTATATTTCTCTAATAATTAGCAATGTTGAACATCTTTTTATGTGCCTGTTGGCCATCTCTCAGTCTTCTTTGAAGAAATGTGTATTTAGGTCTTCTGCCCAGTTTTTGATTAGTTTTTTTTTTTTTGATATTGAACTGTATGAGCTGTGTGTATAGTTTGGAAATTAATCCCTTGTCTGTTGCATCGTTTGCAAATATTTCCTCCCATTCCATAGGTTGTCTTCTCATTCTGTTTAAGGTTTCCTTTGCTGTGCAAAAGCTTTAAAGTTTAAATAGGTCCCATTTGAAATAAACACTATTTTGTGTGCCTACTTTGTGTCAGGTGCTGTGATAGATATTCTAATTTGATTTTATGAATTCTTATTATAGTTTTACATTCAAATTCAGATTCAACTTATGTTAACTGAATGTTAACTATTATGACTTTGAATTCCTTTTTTTTTCCCCATTATTCTTCCTCTCTATTCTAGGAATGATTTAGGATAGCTAAAATTTTTCATAAAATATAACAAGATAGTGTAGATTCAAAGTAAGACTACAGAAGAAAAATATGAATTGGTGCAAAGTGGAGACAGGATTGAAATGAAAATGAGAGTGGAAAACGTAGAGCCATAAAATGCTTCTAAACATTCTAGGAAGAATTTGCCAATCAGACTACACTCAATGCCATGTGATTTAAACAAAACAATTACCAGTATAGAGTAAAACTGTTCTCAGAATTTAGAGCAGAGTTCTCAAAACAAATTCAAATAGTGTTCTCAACAACATCCTTACAACAGACATAACAGTGAGTTTCACATCTTTATTTTGTTCACTCTAGGTAAATTCCTGTTGCGGAGCACAGGCTCCGGATGCGCAGACTCAGCAGCCATGGCTCACGGGCCCAGCCACTCCACGGCATGTGGGATCTTCCCGGACCGGGGCACGAACCCGTGTCCCCTGCATCAGCAGGCGGACTGTCAACCACTGCGCTACCAGGGAAGCCCCACTCTAGGTAAATTTTACAAACATTATCTTTACAGTGGCACTTTGAGTATTCATTGAATGAATATTTGTTCAGCGTGCGTTATGTTTATGCTACTGTTCTAGATTCTGAACAGTGCTAGTTATATAAGATCACTGCTCATAAGGAATTAGATTCTGATGGCTTAAGGCAATCAATACATAGGCAAATAAATAAGTGAATAAGATCATTTCAGATTACAGTAAATTCTATGGAGGAAAAAATACAATGTAACATATTAGGTAACTCCTGGGGTTGAGGGGGGCTAAAGTTGATTGTAGACTAGGTAGTCTGGAAATGCCTATGGAGGAGGTGATATTTTAGCTAAGAAAATCCAGACATGTAAACACTCCAGGAGTACTCCAAACAGAGAGATCATAAAGTGCAGAGGCCTTAAGATAGGAATTAAATTCCAAGAACTGAAAAGACCTGTGGTTGAACCATAGTAATTGATAAAGTCAAAAAGCTAAGTCAGAGTAGGGAGTTTGGATTTTATTCTAAATGCAATGGAAAACATTGAATGGTTTACACAGGGAAGGGAATTGATCCAATTTGTATATTTTTGGAAAGTTCACGTTAACTTCTAAGTGGAAAGTGGAAACTGGGAGAGGGAGTGGGCATAGCAAATATAGAAGCAGGGAAATTAGTTAAGATGCTTTTGTGGGAATCTACACAAAATATAATGGTGGTGTAGACTAGATAAGAGTGGAGGGAGAAAGGGAAGAATCAATGAATTTGGGGTATATATGAAACAGGTTTCTATAATCCTCTTTTTATACATAAGAAAACTAATGTTCAGAGGAGCTAAAAATCTATTTTAAAAAAAATGTAAAGCAAGAGTTTAAACGTAGGTATTCTGATTTGAAGTCTGTTGAACCACTATTTTAAATGGATGATTTTTATAACCTTAAAGAATTCTTTAAATATTGCATTATCATTGATGCTTCCATTAAATAAACATTTCTATTGGCTTAGTTATATCTCCAATCCGTCTTCTCTTTTTTTTCTTTTTTTAGTTTTTTTCTGTTTTGCCTATTTATTTTTGAAAGAGAATGTAAATAGCTTAAAGAAAATTGATCATATTGTGCTACCATATCAAAGAAATAACATCTTAGCTCTATGAATTACTTCCTCCTTGGAAGACTTCAGTATTAGACATGGTGTCACTCTTGCTGAATCCTGGAATGCCTCCTTTAAGTATCAGTCTGTTTGTATTTGATGCTCAAAGGTCTTCAATAATAAACATTGAACATCCACTTTCTATCTCTGTATGGATATTTTTCTGTTGATGATTCATAATATTAAAATATTAGGTAATTTGTAGAGCAGCAAGGAGTATGCCTCCCATTCCAGGACTATACCTTAGAAAATCATGTGGACGATTTTCTTTGAAACTGGGTTTGCAATATTTTGAAAGATGATTCTCCTAGCAAATAGTTTCTTTACTTGATGAAAATTGTAACAAAATGTCATTTAGAACATACATGCAATCTACCACGTGGTAGCAATAGGGAAATACAGAAAGGGGGTGGGATTTTTCTTCATTGGGTGGCATAGCCTCTACTGCAGGGGACTTTGTCAAATACCTATCTAAAGCAATATGGGGAGGAAAGAAGGCAGGTGAAGATTTGTGCAGTTTTACCTCTTGATTGACTGTTTCAGTTATGTTTACATCATCATGTGGAAAAAATACTTTGGAAATAAGGATGAGAGATTGAACTTCTGATATATTGTTATGAATTATTCCTTATATCCATAGTTTTAAAGTCACTATAGCCCAATGGGGTTAGTAAAACATCTACCTCAACCCTGCTTCAGAAAAATTTACAGATCATTCAGACTTAACTTATGCAAAATCATTTTTTATAGTTTTATTATCCCCCTTCACTTCTGAAATAAATTCTCTTCTTGACTTTATCCCATTAATGGCAACAAGAATTCTCTTAGTGCCTCAGACTTGAAATCTCAGTGACATTTTTTCATTGTTTTCTTCTTCATGGTTATTATCTGCTATGTATTAATTTTCATAGATTCTGCCCTTCAACTTGTTAAATTATATCCCTATCTCCATTCCCTGCTTCTTACATTCCCATAGTTCTAGTCCTGACTTTTATCACTTCTTAACTGTGATATTCTCACAGCTTTCTAATTAAAAAAAGATGAAAACATAATCAATTCCAAATTAGGGATATCCAACCATCTCTGAATTAGGGAGTGGCTTTCACTAAATTCAAAACCAATAGGAGGGATAGAAGCAATCCATTGGTAGGCTCTGCTATGTTTTTACTGAGCCAATCTGCTTTCCAGCAAAATGAGGTCTGTTACAAACAGGAAATTCAGTCATTAGTCCCCTGTTCTCTGAAGGTACTTTTTAGCACATCCAGAATAGCCTTTCTCTATCTTTCAGACCATCTGAATATCAAAAGTCCAGAAAAGAAATGGACAGATAGCTGGAGGGAAGAATTAATCTGACCCATTGCCTGCTAGTATGTGTCATTCTCTCAAGATATTTCATAGCTAAGATAGGAAGAACCTTGGAAGGAGGACATTCTGGGGATTTTAGTTTTAATAAACTTGGCATATTGAGATAGACATTCATTAGGAATAGTAGATGATCCCGTATTGGTCCAGCAAAGCCACACTTTTGTATTAGCAAATTATTCAGGCACATTCAGTACCCACAAACTTGCCATCTTCCTATAGACAATGGATTCGCATTAGCGTCTCACAGGACAGGGCATCTAGACATGCAGAATAGGCTCTTGCCAAACCACAAGCTCCAGCTCTTCCAACTCATTTACCTTATGGCAAATGGTTACCTGACTTTAGTATATTCATCAAAGTGCAGCCTTGTTGCTTAGACAGTGGCTCTCCATAATTACCTGTGCCTCACTGCTCAAAAGTCTGCTGTAGAGTACTCCTTATTTTATTGCAGGTCAGCACCTAGAATACTTGGACTTGGTATAGCACTGGTGTCTGTACATGAACCTCAGCAGATGGGTAGAAGTCAGGCTAGCCACACTTACCTTTCCTATTCTGCTTCTTAAATTTTAATAATTTCTGCATGTAAGGGAGTAGGTATATTCAATTCTATTGCAGGACTGAAAGTAAATGAAATGAATTACGATACAAGGTGGAGGGAAAAATTCTAAAGTTCTTTGATAATGGAAAGCACAAAATATGTTAAATACAGTATGACAGCACAGCCCTACATAGACACACCCAGGTTTTAGTGTCTGTGCTCAGGTCCCAGAGCACTTCTTTCTTTAAACTTCCTCAGGGCTAATCTTCACTACCTTCTAATACTTGTCCATAGGGCTTAGCTCTATCTATTACCACAAATGCAAAGCCTAAGACACAATTAACACCTGGCAGGTCCTTTTCCAAAATGAGTGTTTGGACTAATAAAAGCTCATAGTAAGTGGAGGAGGAGCATCTGTGAATGTTTCAAGGAGGTTTTGTAGTCCAAAGTCCTTTGAGATTCGCAAGTAGTGTGAAGTGCCGTACGCTGTTTAGTATGTCATGGATGCTCATCAGATAACGAATGTCTGAAACTCAGACCTTACTGTAACTGCATGAGTGCAGGCTTTCACACAAAAAAACAAACACACGTACAACAACACACACATGAGCACACGTACTTTGCAAAGGACAAATCTTTAAAATGGCACTATCTGGACCAATATTAAGAAAAGGAATTTAGCAACATGTGCCTACACTCCTCACAAAAGTGATAAAGTTTAATGTTGTTATCCTTTTTGGTCATCCTCTGCCTTTATACTATCTCCAGGGGTCTCTGGATGCTGAAATGGGGGCCTTTAACAAGCTTATTTTAAACAACAACATTTTCTGCATTGGCTAGGTATCCTCTGGTTATACAGATAAATAGTTGATGCTTTGAAATACTGCTATTTTCCCCTGCCTTTGGTCACAATGTAGCCTTAGGTCCAGAATTCCCATATTATCCTCTGTAAGTGAAATAAAGATGATGTAAGAGTTTATTATTCTCATATCCATGTAGTAACACAGGGATCCAATTACAATGTCTGAATAGACCTATCCCTATAAAAGACAAGCAAAGAGAATTGAACCAGTAAGGCCCATAAAAATATCACATAACAAAGGAAAAGCACCAGCCTGAAGAATTATAAAGACTTTTGAATCCAGAAAACTAAACTTTGAAAAGAATCTATCACAGGAACTAGAAGATTTGTTTAGAAACTTGTATGGAACCCTGACCAGAAAGCAGAGGCATGAGGCTAAAAATAGTATAAATGACCATAAGGAAAGAAGACATTGAAAAGAAAATGTTGACAATAGAATGAAATAAAAAGTGATAATGTAAATAGAAAAGAAAGTAGGATACGCATTTTGAAAGTCCATTGGAAGTAATAATAATAAACTACCATTCTTCACTATTTACTGACACAGTTCAGGTGGAATTTATTCCTATATTTGATGATCATTTAAAAAATAACCGGGGCTGTTCTCTATCACCCCACAAAAAAATAAACCATTTGCACAATAGCAACATAAAATGGAAAAATTGCATCCATTGTATCACAAAATGGACAAACTCATTGTCTCCTTCCGTAAAATTGAACTACATAATGCATTTGATGGACATTTTTCTTACCATAATTGATATTAGTTTTGTGCGTTTTTATATCCAGTTTCTTGGTCTGTAAAGACATTTATTATATGATTTATATGAGTTAATGCATGAAAAGCACTTAGAACAGTACCTAACACAAAGTGGGTGTTCAGGAAGTAATATAAATTATAATATTAGAATAATCCAAGTGATTTGCAGATTTCTCATTGGAAGATATTAGCAAGACTTTCAAAATATTCTCTTTTACTAGTAAATGCTTCTTTGTTAATTATATAAATTAGTGTATACACTACAAGATCAAATGCATTAAAAAGATCTAGAATGTGAAAAGGATGACAATGTATACCAAAATACTGAGAGTGTTTTTGTGTGTGGGATTCTGGGTGATCTCTCTTCATTATTTTCAGAATGTTTTACAGTAAGCACACTACACATTAACTTTACTTTCAGAGATTACATAATTATTATTTATGATTAGCAGTATATGCATGCTAATTAGTACTGTACTAATGTAAAAATGATTTTGTATCGAGAAACTAGAGAGAAATTACTATGGAATGAGATTATGGAATGGTTCTTCCTGTTGCTTTTCCAGATTTTCTAATACTAGTATGTAATATTTTTAAATAAATAAAAGGTACACTTTTTAGGACAATCTGAAATATCTCCTTCATTCAATCATTCCTATTCTCTCTAACCCAAAGTTCCCTGCTCCGCTTTTGAACTCTGATAATGTTTTCCACTTCCGTCGATTACTTATGATTACGTTTGTTGTATTATAATAATTTGTATAACTTCCTGATCTTTTGGTATTAGAATATAATTTCAATGGGTTTACGTATATGTATATATATCATTCCATATAATAATTAGAAATGGCATAATTATGGTAGATTCAACACTATTATTTTTTTGTACTGAAAGTCTTGTGACATTTTGTTGACTGCAAGTGTCATGATTTCTAAACTGATACAAATATCCATGAAGATGTAGTTTTTGGTGGGTTTTTTTTTCAGGTATTGGAATCTGAATAAAGTTATGGCACAGTAGGATATTTTCCCTTTCTCTGATATAAAATGTTGAGCAATACAGAGCATCTGGTGAATTAATCTAAACACTCAGTTAAGAATAAGGGGACATGTGTACTCAGATTTTACCACTAAAGAGCTTAGCCCTTCTCTGAAGCACTAGTTTTGACTTTTGGAATTTGGTCTGGGTCAATGAGTCTTTAAATATTCCATGTATCAAATAACAGTGTATTTTCTTTTTTTGTCTGGTTTCTTTCACTCCATGTTTTTGCATGTGTCAGTAGTTTATTACTTTATATTCTTAAATCGATTCCATTGTATGAGTATGCCACATTTGTTCTTTTAACCTCTTGCTGAGCATTGCATTGTTTCCAGTTTGGGGCAATTAAAAACAAAGCTACAAAAACATACATGTACAAGTCTTTGTAGCTGCATGCTTTGATTCTCTTGGTTAAATACCTATAAGTTGTACAACTGGATCATTTGCTATGTGTATGTTTAACTTACTGAGAAACGGGCAAGCTGTTTTCCAAAGTGACTGTACTATTTTACATTCTCATAAACACTGTATGGGAGTGACAGATTCTTCACGTTCTCAGCAGACATGCTATAATTTATTTAATTTTAGTTATTTGAATAGGTATGTAGTAATATTGTGGTTTTAATTTTTATTTCTATGATAATTAATATTTAGTATTATTCTGTAATAATATTAATATTTTCATATGCATTTTTGCCTTTCATGCACATTCTTTAGAATGTCTGTTCAGATCTTTTGTCCATTCAAAAAAAACTGGTTTGTTTTCTTGTTACTGAATTTTGAGAATTCTTTAGATATTCTTATGAGTCCTTTACCAGATATATGCTATGTAAAGATATTTTTCTCCCTTTGTATGGAATATCTTTTCATTTTTTAACTAGTTTCTTTCAAAGAGAATTTTGCTTTTTATAAAGTCCAGTTTATCATTTTTTCTTTTGTGGATTATGTTATACTTAAGATTTTTTCCTAACCTGAAGTCACAAAGATTTTATCTTAATAATTTTTTTAAATCTCAAACTATAATTGTCTATTTTTCCACTTTCCTTACAGTTGTCAGGTTTTGCTTTATAAATCTTGAAGCTTTGTTACTAGATACACAAACATTTGAGGCAGGTATACTAAGTTCTGTCTTTCATAAAATATGAAATCTAACAACCTCTGCATTTTACTTATGGTTTTAAATCTCTTATATTTAATGTGATTATTTATATGGTCAAGATTAAATCTGCATCTTGGAATTAGTATTCCATTTGTCCTATCTGTTCTTTGCTCCCTTTTCCCTCCTTTTCTGCCTCCTTTAAATTAAGTATTTAAATACTTTTTGTTATTCCTTTGTATCTCTTCTGATGGCTTATTAGCTTTTATTTATTTATTTTTACTATTGTCTTTGGGTTTTTACTGTATATATTTTAACATAAGGCAATATACTTTCAAGTGACTTCATAACAATTCATGTGTAGTATAAGAGCCTTACAACAGTGTCTTTCTCTCCTCTGAGCCTTCGTGTTGTTTTTATACATTTAATCTCTGCATATGCTATCAAGCCCATGCTATACTGTTATTCTTTTGTTTAAATAGTATATTGTCCTTTAAAGACATTTAAATAAAAAGAAAAAATCCTGTATATTTACCTGTGCAGTACATTTTCAGTACTCTTTATTCCTTGAGTAGATCCATAATTTCATCTGAATTCATTTTCCTTCCACCTTAATGGCTCTTTATAATATTTCTTCGATCTGCTGGTGATGAATTTTTTCAGCTTCTGTATTTCTGAAAAAAAAATCTTATTTCACCTTGATTTTGAAAAAAAAAGTTTTGTTGCGCATCCAGTTTGAGGTTGAGGTTTTTCCTTTCAGTGCTTTAAAGATGTTTCTTCACTGTAGTCTCACTTGCATTGTTTCCACTAGGAAATAAGCTGTCAGTGTTAAGGTTCAGTGAAATTCTTGGATTTGTGGCTTATAATTTTCATAAATTTGGAAGACTTAGCCATTGTTTCTTCAAATATTTTCTATGCCTCTCTGAGTCCTTGGACAATACTGCTTTATTGGCTTCTTGAATCTTACGTTGCGGCTGAGAAGTCAGACATTAATCTGACTCTCTTCCTTCTAGGTAATCTGTTTATTAATAATTATTAAAAGTTTTTAAATTATTATTTCTTTGATCTGGGTGTTCTGAAATATCATTACATTGTTTCTAGATGTGCTGTTTTTATTCATTTAGTACTTATAATGCTTTAATTTCAGAGGACTCCTGATTTCCCTCAGTTCTGGGAAATTTTATGGTATTATTTATTCAAATATTAGCTCTTTTCCATTCTCACTATTTTCTCCTTCCCAAACTCCTGCTTAACACATGGCAGAAAATCCAGGTTTATTCTCAATTTCTTTTAATGTTTCTTCTAGATCTCCCATCTCTTTTTCCCTTTGTGCTTCATGCTAAGGGAATTTTTTGATGTTCTCTTATAGTTCATGAATTTGTTCTTTTGCTTTGCCCAGTATGCTATCCAGCACATTTACTGGTGTCTTTAGTTTAAAATTTCTACTTCTCTATTCAAAATCTCTCCATCTTAAAATAATGGCCTCTGTTTGTTACCTGCATGTGATGTTCTTTCTATCCTCTGAATATATTAATTATACCTATTTTATTATAAATTAAGTGATTTGAGTTTGTGTTCTCTGTTATGATGTCGGCCTTCACGTGTGCTTATTTTTGAACTTGTGCTCATCTTTAATGGGTATTTCCTATTAAATTATCTGTTGTAGATATGCAATTATCTGGGGGAAGAGGCAGGAAGTTTTTCTGTTGCTGTACTGTGAACTGTTTTTGAAAGAGAATGAGAATTAGAGATGAGTGAGCTACTTGGACAGCTATTTCTTTTATTCTTTCTTTTTCTTCGTCTTCTTCTTTTTTGATATGACTGCTCCAGATACTGCCAAGCTCACACTTTCCATGTTTCCCACTTAAGAACAGTCAGTCCCATGATTCTTCCTCTACCCAAAAGGAGGAAGGGAGATTGAAAGAGGTTGCCTGAACTTCTTTGCTGGAATTTCTGTGTTTTTTGTTTAATCAAATTACGTTACTATACAACCTTGGGTTCTTGTCTATTTCTAGCATTCACCACTTTTGGGCATGGAACACACCATTGGTGTCATTTCATCCTATATTTTAGGTTATGGTCTCCTTCTTCATGCTCACCCCATCTGCTTTGTGTCTTTTAGGGGTTTCTTTTTTTTTAAACAACTATATTGGAGTATAATTGCTTCACAATGGTGTGTTAGTTTCTGCTTTATAACAAAGTGAATTAGCTATACATATACATATAATCCCATATCTCCTCCCTCTTGCGTCTCCCTCCCACCGTCCCTATCCCACCCCTCTAGGTGGTCACAAAGCACCAAGCTGACCTCCCTGTGCTATGTGGCTGCTTCCCACTAGCCATTTTTAAAAATAAATTTATTTTTGGCAGCATTGGATCTTTGTTGCTGTGCGTGGGCTTTTGTCTAGTTGCAGGGAGCGGGGGCTACTCTTCATTGTGTTGCGTTGGCTTCTCATTGAGGTGGCTTCTCTTGTTGCGGAGCATGGGCTCTAGGTGCATAGGCTTCAGTAGTTGTGGCACGCGGGCTCAGTAGTTGTGGCTCACGGGCTTAGTAGCTTCGTGGCATGTGGGATCTTCCCGGACCAGGGCTTGAACCCATGTCCCCTGCACTGGCAGGCAGATTCTTAACCACTGTTCCACTGGGGAAGCCCCCTAGCTATCTATTCTATATTTGGTAGTGTATATATATCCGTGACACTCTCTCACTTCATCCCAGCTTACCCTTCCCCCTCCCCGTGTCCTCAAGTCCATTCTCTACATTTGCATCTTTATTCCTGTCCTGCCCGTAGGTTCTTCAGAACAATTTTTTTTTTTTTTTTTAGATTCCATGTATATGTGTTAGCATACGGTATTTGTCTTTCTCTTTCTGACTTACTTCACTCTGTATGACAGCCTCTAGGTCCATCCACCTCACTACACATAACTCAAATTTGTCTCTTTTTATGGCTGAGTAATATTCCATTGTATATATGTACCACATCTTCTTTATCCATTCATCTGTTGATGGACACTTAGGTTCCTTCCATGTCCTGGCTATTATAAATAGAGCTGCAATGAACATTGTGGTACATGTCTCTTTGAATTATGGTTTTCTCAGGGTATATGCTCAGTAGTGGGATTGCTGGGTCGTATGGTAGTTCTATTTTTAGTTTTTTGAGGAACCTCTGTACTGTTCTCCATAGTGGCTGTATCAATTTACATTCCCGCCAACAGTGCAAGAGGGTTCCCTTTTCTCCACACCCTATCGACCACTTATTGTTTGTAGACTTTTTGATGATGGCCATTCTAACTGATGTGAAGAGATACCTCACTGTAGTTTTGATTTGCATTTCTCTAATGATTAGTGATGTTGAGCATCCTTTCATGTGTTTGTTGGCAATCTGTATGTCTTCTTTGGAGAAATGTCTATTTAGGTCTTCTGCCCATTTTTGGATTGGGTTGTTTGCTTTTTTGATATTGAGCTGCATGAGCTGCTTGTGTATTTTGGAGATTAATCCTTTGTCAGTTGCTTCGTTTGCAAATATTTTCTTCCATTCTGAGGGTTGTCTTGTTTATGGTTTCCTTTGCTGTGCAAAAGCTTTTAAATTTCATTAGGTCTCATATGTTTATTTTGGGTTTTATTTCCATTACTCTAGGAGGTGGGTCAAAAATGATCTTGCTGTGATTTATGCCATAGAGTGTTCTGTCTATGGTTTCCTCTAAGAGTTTTATAGTGTCTGGCCTTACATTTAGGTCTTTAATCCATTTTGAGTTTATTTTTGTGTATGGTGTTAGGGAGTGTTCTAATTTCATTCTTGTACACGTAGTTGTCCAGTTTTCCCTGAACCATTTATTGAAGAGGCTGTCTTTTCTCCATTGTATATTCTTACCTCCTTTGTCAAAGGTAAAGTGACCATACGTGTGTGAGTTTATCTCTGGGCTTTCTGTCCTATTTCATTGATCTGTATTCTGGTTTTGTGCCAGTACCATACTGTCTTGATTACTGTAGCTTTGTAGTATAGTCTTAAGTCAGGGAGCCTGAGTCCCCCAGCTCCATTTTTCTTTCTCAAGAAAGTATTTGCAAATGAAGCAACTGACAAAGGATTAATCTCCAAAATATGCAAGAAGCTCATACAGCTCATTATCAAAAAAAACAAACAACCCAACAAGATCATAGGCAGAGGTAACAGTACCTATGAAGGCACAAAGACTAAAAAGATCTTGGCAGATTTTTTTGGTGAACTGTTTGTGTGCAGTTGTAGTAGTGGCTGTGATGGTTAACTTTATGTGTCAAACTGACAGGGCTAAGGCATAGCTGGTAAAATATTATTTCTGGGTGTGTCTGTGAGGGTGTTTCCAGAAGAGATTAGCATTTGAATCCAGTGGACTGAGTAAAAAGATCCACTCTCACCATTGCTGGTGGGCATCATCCACTCTGTTGAGGGTCTGAATAGAACAAAAAAGGTGGAGGAAAGGCAGATTTGCTCTCTTGCTTGAACTGAGACATCCATCATATGCCCAGGAACATTGGTATTCCTGGTTCTGGGGGCCTTTGGACTTGAACTGTGACTTAAACCATTGGCTTCCTTGGTTCTCAGGTCTTCAGATGCAGACTGAATTACACCAGAGGCTTTCCTCGTTCTTCCGCTTATAGATGGCAGATTGAGACTTTCAAGTCTCCATAGTGATGTGAGCTAATTACTATAATAAGACCCCTCTTGTATCTATATCTGTATCTATTATCTATATCTAAACTATCCTATTGGCTCTGTTTCTCCGGGGAACCCTGACTAATATAGTGGCACAATGAGAGAGGGGAAACTGCCGTATAAAATGAAGTTGAGCAGCAAAAGCAAGGGAGCAGATCATTCAGCACCTTTTTTAATCCTTGGAAGGAGGCCAGGTTAAATTAAAAATGCAACAGAAATTTGGAATCTTTCATGTTGGGCAGTAACATGAGCTGGATTATAATAGGCCAAGACTAGTGGTAAGAACTGTTAAGAGGTTATTGCAACAAGAGATAGTGATGAATTGGATTGAGAAGTGACAATGGAGATGGAGAGGAGCTAAGGATATTGAGATGCATTTTTGGAATTAGAAGCAGCAGCATTTCATGATGGATCAGATGCAGGGAGTGACTGGAAGCAGAATATACTTTCTTGTTTGAGCAATAAAATGGTGTTTGTTAGCCTGAGGGACAGAACAAGAGTTCATTTTGTGATCTATGAAATGTGAGATACCCGTGAAACTGTAGTTAGGTATGTGAAGGTGGATCTCAGAGGAGAATTTTGGGCTGTTTTCTTCTCTGATTTTTTGGGAATCTTCTCACTTACACAGGCTTTAATTTTATGTTTTCCCATATTCTTTCTTTGGCCGCCTTCACTTCTCATTTGACAGATTCTACTTGGCTTATAACATTCACTCCTGGGTTTCATCCTTCAGCTGTTTGATAATGACATTTGCTTCTTCATCTTCAATTCAGTCTTCTCTCCTGAATATATATATGTATAATGTCTATATATTCAACTTCCTACTTGACTTTTTCTTGTGTGCATTTTATGTGTCCGCAGAACTCCACATATCTGATAAGACACAGCCACCCATTGAGAAACCTGAGACTATTCCTCAGCTCATCTTTGTTCTCACTCTCCACGTACAAACCTAGTCCTTTTGAATGATGTTTTGTTGTCTTGAGTATTTATAAACATCTGGTTTACTTGGACTTCTTTTAGTCCTAGAGTCCAGGATAGAGCTGGACCTTGAGGTGAAAGTTAAAAGGTGCCTCTGCTGTGAATGTCCATAGGATGGAAAGCCAAACATATTGTGAGGTTAGGCAAAGAGCAGAGAAATGTCAGGATTCAAGTGGTGTGTTAGGGTAATTGTTCTGGCAGCTGTGAGCTAGACAGATGGGAATAAGGAGAGATTAGAAGCAGAAATATTTCAGAATGGGAACTATGACACAAGTTGTTTTTTAAGAAATCATAAAATGAAATTGCACAAAGTAAAACATGCTATTATGTTTTCCTTTTCAAATGCCTTAAATTTTTTTTCTTTTAAACCTCTCTGAACAATCACTTCAAGGGGGGTGAGAAATGGAAAAGACCACCCTCATCTGGCACAACATGGGTCCCTTAGGACTTTCCCTGGAGTTCAGAGCCCTGCCTCATTTGAAATGTGTGTCATAAGAACACCCCTTATTATGACTCCAGAAAATTAATCTTTCTAACGTGAGAACTATTGTTATAATCTGTTATATAAGGTATGATGTCACTCTCTTCCACACATAAACACGAACTCTCACACCTTTAATTATCTTTTGTTTTTAGCACATTTGTTTCTTAGAACGTAGATTGCCCAGACCATTTTCAAAATCATGTATTTGACATTAGAAAATATTTTTTAAAATACTGTGACCCTAACATTTATTTTTAATCCTTGTTATAGTTGATGGAATGCTTAGTGTAGAGCAGGTGTGTCTTTCTGGATTTCTATCATCTGTACCAAGGTGAATAATGGTTTCAAATGGAGCTCACGGGCAACCTTAAAAGGAAAAAAATAGGTCGCCAAAGGAAAACCATTCAAACGAAGATGGAAAGCTGAGAAACCCATGCAGTGGTGGCTGTGAGAAGGATTTGGGCTCAGTGCATCTAAGAGCCCCCAGGAGCAATGACAGGGAGAGTTGTTTTACACTCAGCATTCTCTGAGATACTGTCACATTGAATCACTAAGAATTAGTTGGTGCCATTTGCCTTATTCATAGAATGGATCAAAATACAGTGGAATGCCAAATAGTCAGTGAGGAGTTAGTAAATTTTCATGTTGTTTGAAACTGTGGTGTTTCAAATGAAGGCTGAGAGGTTTGGAGTTTTAAGCATTCCAAAATAAACATTCCAGATATCTGGGCCTTCTGCATGGTGTGTATGTCTTAGGGAAGGTAGTTCCCACTTTAATAGATTAAGAAAAGTGTGAGCATGGGGAGTATAGAGGACAGGTAGAAAAAGCTAGCTTTTTATAAATTCAATGTATCATAGGTTCTCCACGAGTTCACTTCACGTTGACCCCTCTAATGCTGGTTATCAATAGATATCAAGGCCAGTCACTCTTCTTTTGGAACATCAAAGATGAGAAGTATAGTATGATATGTCTCTAAATACATCCCTTCATCCTTCCTAGATACCTCTGGATCAACGTGTCACAATTTCAGTTAGAACTCCTGCTTTGGCTGGTGGTCTCACACAGGCCATCATGAGACGTCATTTTGCCTTTCTAGCTGTCCATATCATTTCAATTAAAATGGTACCACTATGTGACAATAGTGCCTAGACCCAAGATTATCCTTTATTTGAATGTCACTAGCACTGAATTTATAATTTTATGATTCCTCTGCTGCATGGACCATGATCACCAGAGCAAAACGTGACACTAGTACCTGTTCAGCATATCTATTTATTTCTAATTCTTCCTTATGGGTATTTCTTTCAATACATGCAAAAGTAGAAAGAAGGGTATGATGATTGACATATCTGTCAATCAGCTTCACCCATTATCAATAGAAAACCAATCCTGTTTCTATTTATTTTGAATTTCTAATTTTGGTCTCCTATCTTTTAACACTTTTCATTTTAAATATGTACTACTAGTTGATATTATAGCCACATCTACTTTTCTTCTCTTATGTCCAATTAATGAGCAAATTGCTGACTGAGAGCTTACAGTTTGACATTTTCTTTCTCCTGAATTTGTGAAGCAGAATGTTCTTCTGCACGTTACTGGGTAAACATCTTTCTAACCATCTTTCTTTCATTCACTCACTCTGTCAGTCACTTATTTGGTAACTCAATATTAAAGAGCCCCATGTATACTGAATATTCAAGGACAAAAACCACAGTCTCAAAGCAGCTCCTGGTTTAAAGGGGAGATAAATGTTTAACGGAGCATTTTCTGGGGACAGGGTAAGAGATATTTGGCTGCAAAAACAAAGTTATGAATCTCATCTCTTGGTCCTACATTACGAGGAACATTATTGTTATGTGGCTTTCCCATTTATAATAATGGTTGATACAGTTCACATCTACATCTTTATTGTGGTGACAATAATAGAATTTACAAATACAATGCAAGTCTTTAAGATTTTTCCTAACAAAAACACCCCTCCTTCAATATTAAGCAAAATGTTGTAAGCATAATTAGCATTTACAAAGCATTTTAAATGACCCATATATTGAATAAATAAATGAATGAATGAATACATGATTAAAGAGTAGAATAGTAAAATAATTTTAAAGTGTTTATATATACATAAACTTCAAAAATTAATTTATAATATATAATATATAATTTGAAATAAATTTCAGATATTAGAATTACATTCTCATATGATTTATCCAATTGGGAGATTCTTAGACTCAGGACACTGGGGACTTGAAAAGCTGATATCAAGCATTTATTCAAATCCTATCTTTTTATAGATGAAAATTAAGTCAAAAAAATAAGGTACCATGACAATAGTCTACTTCTTATACTTCATAAGAGATAGAACTAGAGCCTATTTATGTGACTTCTTGACTACTGTTCTTCATAACATACAGGAAAAACTCAGAATTTGATCCAGTTATAAATAAGATAACATGACTGGAAAAAACCCACATAGTTTCATGAGGTCTTTGTGCATTTGTGCTCTACTTATAGCATTGTGAAAACATGATCTGAATAAGACTTCCATATAACAGAATTTTAAAATGTTCTTGTCTTGATGTTCCGTGTACCACTAGTTCTGTTTAAGGGCAGAGATTGCCTTGGTTATTATTAATCCCTAAAAATATAGGCTTTGGTTGAAACAGTGTCATCTTGTCCTTAGCTGCAGCAATAGTCATAGTAATTGGCCTAATAAGAAGAAAAAATAAAAGTAATTATAGCCTCAAGGAGCATTTAGGTATGGTTAAATAACAAAGGGGCAAGATGAAATTGCAAATGAGTTCCTCTCTTGGCAGGATTAACAATGGTGGAGCTGCCTTCCTTTTAATCCTGAGAGGGGGTTAACACAAAAAGACAGGCATTATGCCTCCATCAAATGGTTAGCCTTAAAGATGCTGGGGTAGGTCTTTGTTTATACCTAATTTCTTTGCCCCTTGTCTTTTCCCTCTGAGAAGGAGCTTTGGACCACAAAATATTCAGAGCCACAGACTTAATGAAAGGCCATTTCTCCTTGGAAGTTTCTGTGTGAATGTCAGCTTGTGAGTAGCACCCCCAAATAAAGGGGGGGTTTGCATTCTTTAATGGTCTTCAGAGCCCCAAAACTTTCTGTCCATTGCTCTCACCTTAATCCCTTGCACCATCCATTTTTACGTACAAACTCAAACCCATGATACAGCAAATGCCATCTCAACCAGCATGCCTTCCACACAGCCAGTCGTGCCTGACCTTGTAAGTTCTTGTTTACACTGTAGACCTGACATCAGTGCTGGTCCTTAATGTTTTTCCCAACCCTCACTTGGACCATCTCCTCTGTTTCCAGTGGATACTGTGCCCAATCCAGCCTCCTTTGAGGACACTGCCTCAGCACAGGACCTTAACTGTGAGCCTCGCTCTCACTCTTGCACAAGCATACACAAGTTACACTGTTATTTTTTCTGTTTTACACCTCAGGTTCTTGTACTAAATGACATATTCCTTGAGAGCAGAGACCATGTATGTTTATTGGAACATCCCCGAGATCACATATATGCGATAATATCAAAGATAAATAGCAAGTGGAACACCTTCTCTGTGTCGGGCAGGTTTCTTGAGTGCTTTTCATACATTCTCTCCTTTAAACCTCATGACAAGTCTTAGGTCACCTGTTAGTGACCTTGAAGATAGGCTGATGGATTACTGACCGAAACTCAAGAATGATTTTAACAATGCCACCCCCCACCATAATTCATTGAGGGGGTCACGGTCTGTCAGAGACCCCGTTAAGTATTTGATATACACTACTTCATTTCGTGTTCACATCCATCTTGTAAAGAATTCCCATCTCTACTTGGCATTTGAGGAAACTGAGATACAGCTGAAGAGAAAGAGGCACAGTCATGCCGATAGTAAAGGCAGAGCGAGAATCCAAACCCAAAGCCAGTGCCGCTTTCCCTACAAGATACTGTTTTTGTAAGGTCAGAGGGCACTTTCTCTTTTGCCCATCATTGAATCATTAAATGTCTAATCACTATATCCAACTTCAGCATACTCCCTATTCACGTATAAATGAGCAGTTATTAGCTTAGACTTGGACTAAGCTGTGCTTTTGTATATGATGTCCCCTAACTGGAATGTCCTTTCTTCTGTCTGTTCTCCATCCAAAGCATTCACCTTTTACTTGGCTCATGACCCGAAACCTTTCTTGACTACAGACGGCCCTTCATATTGGTGGGTGGAATCCACATCTGTGGATTTTTTCCCTAATATTTTTGATCCACATCTGTGGATTCAACCAACAGTGAATCAAAAATATTAGGAAAAAAATTCAAGAAAATTCCAAAAAGCAAAACATGAATTTGCTGCACACTGGCAACTATTTACATAGTGTTCAAATTGTATTAGGTATTACAAGTCATCTAGAGATTATTTTCAGTATACCAGAGTATGTGTGCAGGTTTTATGCAAATACTATGTCACTGTATATAAGGGACTTCAGTATCTGTGCATTTGGTATTCACTGGAAGTCCTAGAACCAATCCCCCACAGATACTGAGGGATGATTGTATTCCCAACTACAATGATTTCCTTCCTTTCAGTCTGCAGTAATGGCCTTTACTGTCTCCTCCATACATTTAGGTGTTTACTGTATCATTTAATCATTTTAATATGAATATATCATATCTGCATAGAAAGACTTATAAGTTCTTGGACCAGGAGTATTGTGGACCATGCTTTTGTGTATGTTCTCAGTTAGAACAATTGGAAAACTTTTCATTAAATTCAAAGGTTTAGACAAATATCTGAATGGTCAGAGATGTATCAGCTACTAAGAGAAATGACCCTCATCACAAGATTGGGTTGAGTTTGGACAGAAGCGACATGCACACTTAGAGGCTTGTCTGTGGAGGCTGCTGTTGGTGACAGAATGCTGGAGGTTTGAACCTGACAACAAGTTGTGCGTTTGTTAGGAGAAATCTAGGAGAACATAATACCTTTTAACTGTTTAAAACAAATATAACTTAATACAGGGGTGTAGTTATACAGGTGACATAAACATGAAGAAACCAAAAGGGAGCCATGAAGCAACCAGAGATGAGCGGCAGCAGGAAAGTGTTACCACAGCCGAGGGGTTGATACCAGGTAAAAGAAGCTGGAATCACGGTCAGTTTTTCCAGTGGGAAATGAGCTGGAACCATGGAGGAGAAATGCTCACTGCCAGAGATGCTGCCCAAGGTAGAGGGAGGGACAGTGAGGGCAAGGGACTGGGAGTACAGGAGGTGTTGCTCTTTTGTCCTCTCCTCAGCACGTCCTGTGGTGGGCACTGAACAGCCGTTATGCTGCACCTAGGAAAGAGAGCCTGCAGGGCGCAGCGCCTCTGATGTGGAACAGAGCAGGGGGAGTGCGACAATGGCTCTCAGAGCAAATGGGTCACAGTGTGGCACGTGTGGTACTACCTGAATACCTATGGATTGAAGTGATGGGAGTACTTAGGAGACTAAACCTGCCCACCTCAAAGGACTATCAGACTGCTGAGGAGGCCCCCAGAAAATTGTCTTGTAACATATCTCATGATACTCAAGGCTAATTTTTGTGTTTTAGAGGTATTGATGGGAATTGTTGTCCTAGAACTAGTAATTTTGTTCATGGTACTGTAGAGAACAAGGCATTGTGTGATTTAATGATAGAGAACAGGCCTCTGGCATCATTTTATGGTATAACAGTGATCATTTCATTTTATTACTCTAGATATTTCTGTGAAATTCCTTTCCTGAGAGGCATTTGGAAAATCTCCTTTGACATAAATGGATATCATGCTTCTGTAGCAAACTCTGGTTTTATCTTTTCTGTGTGAAATGACAAAACAGGTTGGACATGCACAAAGCTATAGATGGGAAACACCACGCCTGCCATCTAACCCAAAGCCTTCCTTTGTCCAGGACGGAGCTGAGGACCAGGGAGATGAAATGATTCATCTAAAGTCACTATAAAACCTTGTGCAGCCTGGAGGTCACCTACTTTGTGACCATGGGATTATTTTCTAACCTCTTGAATTTCAGTTTCCTCATTTATGGGAGAGTAATAATGGTACCTAACTATATCACAGAGTTCTGACAAGAGTTAATTGAGATCATCTGTATCAGTGGTCAGCGACCATTTTCAGTAAAGGGCCAGATAGCAATAGAGACCATATGGTCTCTGTTGCAACTATTCAGCGCTGCCACTGTAGAAGAAAAGCAACCACAGACAGTATGTAAGCAAATGAGTGTGGCTCTGCTCCAAGAAAACTTCATTTACAAAATGGGCTGTAGTTTTCCACCTCTTGATCAATGTAATTTGAATAATGCTTGATACAGAGTAAGGATTTTAAAACCTTACCTGGAATTATTATTGTTATGACGATGATGATGTCTATGGAATAAAAGAAATCATTCATATATTTAGCTTTTAAAAAACTAAACTTTCACTGGTTTCCCTAGGGCTCTATCCTGAGATTTCTTTACCACCCTTTGCAAGGTAATTTCCCCCATGCCTGGGCTGTCCCTCTCCTGGACACTGTGAGGCATTCTGGGAAAGGCAGATAGGCCTCCTCCTGGGAGTGAGAGACCCTGTAACAGATTTGGAGGCTCTGCAAACCCTAAGAACAGGTTTCAACACTTCAGCTCCTTCTCAAGATCAGAGGGGCTGAGTGTGTAAAATTAAACTGTTGTTTGCTCCCCTCATCCAAACAATACCATAAGGTTGTGCAGCCAGTACAGAGAAATGCCAACCCAGGTCTGTCAGTGAGGAGCCAGAACAGCAGAGTAGAAGTGTGTGGGCAGGATTGATGTAGCGATCTCACTCCCCTGAGACCCAAATGTAGGGCAGACTAAACAAGTGGGGGTATGGCAGAAAAGAACGTTAGGGCAGTGTCTGAATTATCCTTTAGGACAAATAGAATTTTCTACTCCACCTATTGCATGTTACAGCATTTCTGATGGTACAACTATTACAATAAAAAATTAATAAGATATATCAGGAAGAGATGAAAGTCTGGCCCTAGCCAGAAGAATTTATGTCATGGGGATCGTTGATAAGCTAAAGTTACAGCAAGAAGCAAACCTGTTCTCAGTGGGGGCTCTGAACGGGTAACCCCTTCTGGGTTCTATGTTTGGCTTATTCCTCTGTGTTCTTAGGACAGTAATAATTACTGATAAGACCCCCAGAATAATAGCCAGCTCCCTAATCATGTCCATAAAATGGCTGCAGTATTGACAACAGCACTGAGTAAATTTGTGCCCCTTGGTCTGCTGCCACCCTCCGACCAAGGGGTGCTTAGAGAAGGCAGTGAGGAGACCATCCTCACTGGAATTTAGCACCTCAAAACTTGGTGAGGTAATTTATGGACCTCGAGTCCTAACATAATAGTTCTTTTTGGGGATGAAAACATTAATTTTTAACGCCACTTGAAAATTCTTGGAGCAATGAGGAAAGGCCCTGCTTACTCTACAGTTTTAGGGAAAAAAAGCATTATTTACATTTAATGGCTCTTCTTTTATAAAGCATAGGTTCTTTCTGCTCATTCAGGAATGTGATACCCAAAAGGGAGCATTTATGTTGTAGTGTTTATATTGTATTCAATTTTGACATATTGAATACAGTTTATAAAAATACATTAACATTTTTTTCTTTTAGTCTGTTTCTGTGATCTGTTTTAGTGTTTCTATGTTGTGAAATGGGTTTCTGGAAATAAAGCTCAATTTGTAGCCTGGGTCCTATAGAAGAAGGGTTGTCAAATTTTGTAAAGGGCCAGGTAGTGAATCTTTTAGGTACTGAAAGCCATACAGTCTTTTTTTTTTTTTTAATTTGTTTAACATCTTTATTGGTGTAAAGTTGTTTTACAGTGGTGTGTTAGTTTCTGCTTTATAACAAAGTGAATCAGCTATACATATGCATATATCCCCAAATCTCCTCCCTCTTGCATCTCCCTCCCACCCTCCCTATCCCACCCCTCTAGGTGGTCACAAAGCAGGGAGCTAATCTCCCTGTGCTATGTGGCTGTTTCCCACTAGCTATCTGTTTTACATTTGGTAGTATATATAAGTCCATGCCACTCTCTCACTTCGTCCCAGCTTATCCTTCCAACTCCCCGTGTCCTCAAGTCCCTTCTCTACGTCTGTGTCTTTATTCCTGTCCTGCCCCTAGGTTCTTCATAACCAACTTTTTTTTTTTTTTTTTTTTTTTTTAGATTCTATATATATGTGTTAGCATACAGTATTTGTTTTTCTCTTTCTGGCTTACTTCACTCTGTATGACAGATTCTAGGTCCATCTACCTCACTACAAATAACTCAGTTTCACGATTTGTATGGAAACACAAAAGACCCCGAATAGCCAAAGCAATCTTGAGAAAGAAAAATGGAGCTGGAGGAATCAGGCTCCCTGACTTCAGACTGTACTACAAAGCTACAGTAATCAAGACAGTATGGTACTGGCACAAAAACAGAAAGATAGATCAATGGAACAGGATAGAAAGCCCAGAGATAAACCCACGCACCTGTGGTCACCTTATTTTTGATTAAGGAGGCAAGAATATACAGTGAAGAAAAGAGAGCCTCTTCAATAAGAGGTGCTGGGAAAACTGGACAGCTACATGTAAAAGAATGAAATTAGAACACTCCCTAACACCATACACAAAGCCATACAGTCTTTGTCACAACTACTCAACTCTGCCATCAGGGAAAAAGTGGCCATAAACAATATGTATATGAATGGACATGGATTGTGTTCTAATAAAACTTTATTTACAAAAGCAATCATGGGGCTGCATATGGCTTGTGGGCTGTAGTTTGCTCACCCCTACTGTAGTTGTTAAGCATTTATTATTTTAAGAGGACTCCAATAGTATCTGTTGTCTAGGAGCCAGTTAGTCATGTAAAAAATAACTGCATTAAATATAGTTATTTCTAAAAGGAGGGCAGAATTGACAAATGCATCCATGAGGGATATTATACATGTCTATTCTTAAAAATAAATTATGGAGAAATAGAAGATAATTCTTAAAATTAGAAATGTTAGGACTTAAAGTGAATTAGAATCATAAACTATAATGCTTTGGGATCTGAATTGTATTGCAGTGCAAGATTTTTGTATTTTTTTCACATTACTTCACTTGTGCTTTCCTTTGGTAGGATGTTTCAACAGCATGTCCACTCCCCCAAAGATTTTTAAATGGTTACTAACACTGAGGTTAGCCAGTCTCCTGTTCCTGGAGGGATTAAGTGGGTCCTGTGTGACTGTACTGGAAGTAGACCCTTGGAAGCTTGTGCCTGGTTTCCTCCAAACTTTTCCCCTATGTGTCTTTCCCTTTGTTGTTTTTGCTTTGTATGTTTTCACTGTATTAAACCTTAGCCATGAGTATAATTATATGCTGAGTCACATGAGTCCTTCTAGGATGTCACTGAACCTGGGGGTGGTCTAGGGAACGCCCACCACACCATCCCACCTTGGTATACCATGTTTTCTTTATGTATGAGACTGAACTAGAGGAAGGTCTTGCCATACTGTAATCTTCCTTAGGAAGAGGATTTATGCTCAGGGCAGTGGAAAAATTATACAGGAAGTAAACAGCACTTCAGTACTCTCCAGATACATTACTTTTGGAGTCTTTTTGGCTGTTGAAGTATATCAACTGTCACTGGTTCCATTAAAAACAATATTTTTTATAGAAAATCAGTGCATGGTATATGTTAGGTTCTCAAAGAAATATTTGTTGAATGAATGAATTATGATCACCCTAGCCTTTGAGTCATTGGTATGTTTTTCCACACTAACATATTGCTTCCTAGAACGTCAACACAGGGTAACCGATAGCAGCCCTGTGCATTCTTTGTTAGACATATGCATTTTGATAAGCAGAGCAGCAAGATCTCCCAGAACCAGAACAGGCTGGGTGCATTTAAAATCACTGAAAACTCATTTTGACATTTCTTTTTTGGTATAGTAGTTATTATTCTTTCCAGGCTTCAGGTTTATGTGTCTGCAGCGTTTCCCCTTCACAACTACTAGCCCTTCTTTTATGATTACGCCTATGACACATGTCAGTTTAAATAAATGAGTGTTTGCATTTACACTGGCTCATTCCTTCACGTGTTTATTCAGAACAGGCAGTAAATCTGGCAAGATGCCAGGTGCTGTGCTAGGTACTGACGTTTCAAAGACAAAAAGCACATGCTCTTTATTTAGTTAGGCAGAAGACACTTAGATCATTACATACAGCTAGAACAAACTTATTTACGAGTAGCTTAGGATCATAAGACTCAAGAGTTGACCCTGGTGGAATCTTTCAAAGAATGATTTAAGTTCAACAACTCAGTAGCGGAAAGGAAAAGCATTTTAAAGGAAATGGCATGTACAAAGGTCCAGAGGCTGGAGCAAGTGTGACACATTCAGGATGTGTGACACATTCCGGAAGTGTGACACATTCTGTTAAGAAGTAGCGGAAAAATGAGGGTAAAACAGGGCCAATAAAGATATTGTATATACCAGGCTAAGAAGCAGAAAATCGTTGTATAGGCTAAGGCGGGGGTGGGGGTGGGGGAGTCGTTGAATTATTTCAAGGAGGGCAAGTATGTGGTCACATTTGCAGCTCAAAAAGATCACTCTAAGGAGAATTGGGAGGGTGAATTAAGAAGGGTAAAGACTGGAGGCGGAAAAACAAGTGAAAATTGTGGTAATCCAGAGAGAGATTGTGGAGATCTGAACTAAAGCAGTGGCCATGGATACAGAGAGGAGAAGGAGAGAAAATATTAAAGCTGTTTTGAAGTGGACCCCAGACTGACTAATTGATTGGATATAATGTAAGAGAAAAGGAGCAGCCACTGATGATTCACAAATATTGGTTACGAGGTATTTTTCTTAAGGGGAAGTGGTTTGGAAAAGAGATAACAGACTCATTTTTGGTCATGTTGCATTTGAGATATGGTCAAGCAACCAGGTAAGACTGTCCCTTAGGCACTGGGCAGTGACCTCTTTGGCAGTAGAAGCGGCAGACACCAAACATAGTGTTAGATATTTTTTATTTGCCTTCTTGTTTAATTTTCCTAAGAACTTTACAAGGCAGGGGTATTATGTCCATTTTTTAATTAAGATAGTTGAGGTTCAGGGAAATTTAAGTAATTTGCCCAGTGTTATAGGAGTAATTGGCAGTCCCAGGATTTTAATCTATATCTCTTTGACTTCATTGTGTCTTATTTACTCACCTATGCTGACTCACCTTTTTGGTAGGAATGAAAAATTTGTGTTAATAAATTTTTTTACAATGATATTAAATCAGGCTCACCTGACTGATCGGACATAGGTTTAATATCGTTGTATTTTTGCAACAGAAAGCATTAGGTAGTGGTAAGCCTTTTCTCTTTTTAATGGCATTGCCTATTGACCACACATAACATCCTGTGTAATGTAAACGTGCTTAAGGTAGGAGTAGTTTAAATGGAAGATAAAATGCAGAAATAAAAAAGAAAATGGAGAGGGAAATAAATGTGATTTTAAAAAACATTTTTGTGATATTATAACAATATAAATGAAATCATCTCTCCTCTAGGCAGTAGCTGCAGAGTAAGAGGGCACCCTGGATGTACTTTTTCTGGTCCTCCCAGGTTGTAATACCAGCCATTAGCTGAATTTTTGTGAATCTAATGGAGGAGATATTCAGGGATTCTGTAATGTTTTATGTTTATTTCTTAATCTTTGCAGTTTGAAGGGGACATACTGTGAAAACAGAAGAGGGAAATGCAACTGACATCCTTCACTATAAAATATATAGTGTGCTACGTCCACTGTTTTTCTCTCTCCTTTTGAATTTAGACTGTGCTATTTGTGAGAGTGATGATTGTCTTGAGATGGTTTTGTGTTCATGTGCATGTGAGGATGTATTCCAACAATTATTTGCTGGATGCTTTGAGAAACAACAAAGTCAACTCCCATTGATATGTCCTCAAAGGAGCCTGGATTTAATACACTAAAATCCATGCTGGACTGCTCAGCACTCTCTTTCTTCTCCATCCTCCAATGATATTTTAATAATATATTAAATAAATCAGACTTGGGAAATGCACAAATAGGTACTACTCTGTTTAGTGAGTATTTCTAGGAGAAGAGAGATGGTCCCTGGAGTGAGACCATCTCCCATGAGAAGCTGGGTGGGGCCTGACATTGTGGAGAAGTCATGGTGCTCTCAGAGCAAGTGTGGAAGGTGGAGGGGACAAAGTTCTGTGCAGAAGCATCTCATTGTGGCAACCTGGTTGGAATAGGAGCCCCTGAGACCTGTCTTAAAGTTGTGTCTGCATTCCATATATGATAACATTTCATATATGATAGCATTAAGACTGTGTATATATTTAGAATAACTTGATAGGAGTGGCTCATGGAGACCAATCCCATTTCTACTTTCACATGTGCACATACACAGAGCGCTGTGTGCAACTCAGGATGGGAGAAATATTAGGAACTGGGGTACATCCATGGGTAGACCCTATAAAAAGTAGAATATATTTAGTCTTTTTCTGTTGGACTATAAGAAAAATCATATGTATCAGATTTTGTTTGAAATTCTTTAACTTACTCTTTATAAGTTCCTCCAGTTACTCAATAAAATCTGGAATATGTTAACAGCTCTATGTGGTGGTGGTGTAGGTAGAAGTGAGGAATGGCAGTATAAAGGGAAATCAGTAGGGTGACCATATATTGATACTTTGTTTTTCAAGCAGAGATAATTTTACAGAAAGAGAAGAATTACTATTAATAGATATGTCAAGGCAACCAGCAAAAACCAGGCCAGCATGTATGGTCATCCTAAAAATGAGGCCTGCCTATCTGGGGATGTCAGCCCTGCAGAGGACTCTGTCTTATTACAGCGTTGCATGGAAGCGTTCTGAGTCTGTGAGTCCTAGGCTGTGAGTAGCAGTGAAGAAATTATCTGTGGCTGAGCAGAGAGCAATTGCAGTGATCTGGGATCATGATGGTCAATCCTAACCCCTCTTCTCATTCACTTTCCCTCATCTATTAATATACTAAAGGATCATACAGGATTTGTCTCTGTCTGACTTGTTTCATTTAGCATAATGCCCTCAAGGTCCATCCATATTGTAGCAAAAGGCAGGATTTTCTTCCTTTCCTATGGCTGAATAGTATTCTACTATATATATATATTCTTTTCATATATGTATTTATATGTTTTCTTTATTCATCCGTCAGTGGACACTTGGGTAGTTTTCCATGTCTTGGCTATTGTAAATAATACTGCAGTGAACATGAGATACAGATATCTTTTGGGATTAGTGGTTTTATTTCCTTTGGTTATATATTGAGAAGTGTAATAGTTGGATCATATGGTAGTTATATTTTTAATTTTTTGAGGAACTTCCATACTGTTTTCCATAGTGGCTGCACCATTTTACATTCCCATCAACTGTTCATGAGTTTTCCTTTTCTCCACATCCTTGAATGCTTTCGTTATCTCTCCCCCTTTTTTTTTTTTTTGATGATAGGCATTCTTACATGTATGAGGTGATATCTCTTTGTGGTTTTGATTTGCACTTATGTTTGATTTGATTTGCATTATGCTAAGTGAAATCAGACAGTGAAAAACAAATACTGTATGATATCACTTATAGGTGGAATCTGAAAAAAAAACTCATAGAGATCCAATTTGTTGTTGCTGGAGGCTGGGGATGAAGGTAGGAAAATTGGGTGAAGGTGGTCAAAGGATAGAAACTTATAAAATAAATACGTTCTGAAGATGTAATATATAGCATGTTGATTATAGTTAACAATACTATATTGTATATTTGGAAGTTGCTAAGAGTTCTCGTCACAAGAAAGAATAATTTGTGTCTGTGAGTTGATGGATGTTAACTAAACTTACTATAATTATTTTACAATACATACAAGTATTCAATCATTAGTTTGTACACCTTAAACTTATAAAATGTTATGTATCAATCATACCTCAATAAAACTTGAGAAAAATACACTTAAAGGGAGGTCATCTTTACGTGGATTCCAAAGGGAAGAGCTATGGTGAAAATCTTGAAATTATAAATTCCACAGGGAAGAGCTATGGATTCCAAAGGGAAGATTCCAAAGGGAAGAGCTATGGTGAAAATCTTGAAATAAGTAACCAGGTAGGCCAGGAAGTCAGAAAAAATATTCATAGAGAAACCCTCATTTCACTGCACAGATTCTAAAAATAGAATGAAGGAAAATCATTCCTTACACAAGATTTCTTTTATTACTTGCTCCCCAGAGAGAGAGAATGAGCTGTGGTTTTCGAGAAGTTGGTGATTTAGTGGAGAAGTTGGTAAACCATGTACAAAGCTCTTCTCCTTTCTCAGTAGGAGCCAAGGGTACTGGAGCATCTGGCAGGGGTGGGTCCTGACATCTAGTGACCCTACTGGAGTGTGATCACCCTCCACTTGCTACTCTGAAGGAAAATACTTGCAACTTTCTCGCTAAAAAAGAATTCCATTCTTGCAGGTATAGTCTGTCTCAGCAAGATAGGATTATTTTGCTTCCTTGAATTTAGATTCCAGAAATGGCTATAAAACTATTATTTATAAGAACATGCCACTACGATTTAAACAGACAGAGGTCATTATAGTGATTCAGTGTTCCAATCATCTTGATAATGGATCCTAATTATTATACTCTTCTAGTACCTAAAAACAATTGCAAACTAGAATGAAACCCATTTGAAGAACAAGAATATTATAATATTTCTATTTTTATCACAACTCTCATTTTTGAAGGAAAAAATAAATTAGAACTGCTAATTATGCAAATCACAGATGACCTTGGGGCTGTAAGATGGACTGCAGAGGCAAGGCTGTTTTTAGCAATTTAAGGTTTATAGCTCTGAGATCTGTAGAAGAATCTATTGGGAGAACAAGTCCCAGTTGCCAAAATCAGAGATTAAGAAGTGATTAGATTTCTTTCTTCTTTGAAAACTGAGACCCAAATTCAGCCTTCTTACTTATTCTTGAGGGAACCTTCACCCATCAGCCCTTGCTTGCTTATTGTCTTTCCAATATCAGTGCTTCTGGTTAGAGACTCAAAGACAAGAACATGTGGAAGGGCTGCTAAGTCCCCTGGCACCTGCTGATAGAGGAGAAGACACTTGTGTTAGGAATGACGGCCTCTCGGCAGGGGGAGAGGGCACATTTCCCATCCTAATCAGAATCCCCTCCAAAAACAAGAAGAGTGATTTCCTACCTGTACTGCCACTTAGCCTCTTCCCTTTCTGTTTTTTCTCCTGCTTCCTTCTAAAATGTTAAGTTTGGGTTTTTTGGGGCACTCTACCTTCAATCCTTTGGTGCTTCCTCATTGCTCAGTCTACTGATAGCCCATCACTTCTTGCTACTGCTGCTGTTGTTTCTGAACTTCCCTCTTTTTTTCTTTTATTTTTCCTTCCACATCAAGTACTTCCAGGCCTCTTACTACTTCACTGTTAAATCTACTTCTAAAATCACAGGAGTATTTAGGATTGAAGTATAATTCATCAAACACAGAACTTGCAATGTTTGGTGCACCCAGGAATTACTTATTCTTAAGGTCGTCTACAAGACTCTGATGACCTTCTCTGTCCCTATCTCTATCTTAGTCTGTCAATGTCCCCATCCCTGTCTCCATCTCCATTTATCTCGCTTTCAGTATACAGCTTGCCAGGTGTTCATATAAAATGCAGGTTTTAAACTTTTTAGAACTTATTGCACTTTCCTCATAAGAAATCATCCTACTGGATGTTGAAGAAATGTAAACTTTCCAATTAGTAATATCCTCATCTCTCTTGATTTATTCTTTTTCTATGAAATTTACAGTCAATTCTAAGTTCACCTCCTTATTAGGGCTGGTTTAAATAGCTGCTGTCTGCATAACTCCAGCCTCTTTTAGAGAAATCTATAGTCTGTCAGAGGTCCTTCCACTCACTTGGCTATTCTCCAAGATGGTGACAACAGTCTTCCTAGCATATTAGAACCACCTGGCTGGGAAGCTTTTAAAAATTCTGATACCTAGGTCACCCCTGACATCATTCATATCAGAATCTCTGAAACTGTGACCACTGGATCAGTTTTTATAAAGCTCCCAAGGTGTCTGCAAAGTGCAACCTATAAGGAGACCCACAGTACCTGGAAAGACCTTACAGCTAGCAGTTGCCTGGGCCACTCAACCTGCCCCTAAACATAGTTGGAGTCTATTAAGTCCACAGAGCCAGGGGTTATCCCAGGCTTGGGATCAATCTTGTCTTAATTCTCTGTGATTTGGGCTGATGTAAGGAGCACAAAGACAATACTAATAGAAGTTAATATTATTGTGCATTCAAAATATGCCACTTATATTAAGTGCTTATGTAGCTTCTTCATTGCGACCCCAACACGTATGATTCCATTTACAGATGAAGAAGTTGAAGCTTAGAGAAGTAAAGTAACATGCCCAAGATCATAAAGTTAATACATGAGAGAGCTTAATGTTCGTCTGATGTTAAAACCTCTGCTCTTACAGCCATGATCTGTATTGACTTCCTACATTTATGACACTTAGAATCAAGTCACTCTGCTCAAGTGGCCCAAGACAGCAACTAGTTAGTCATCATAGCTCCCTGGTCCCATATGCCTTTCCCCTGCACATTTCCCACCCCTTTGGACTTGCCTAGTTCAAGGTTTGACCACACCCAGTCCTATTGCTCTACACCTTCCACATCCAGATGCTGCTCAGTCCTTAATCCTGACACCGGATTATTAATAGCCCACCTAGCTTTCATGAGTCAGTCTCCATTCCTTTGGAAGAGTCACTGGGCACTGGACCTACTGCTGATGTTGGCTCACGCTCTCACAGGGTCTTTGACATTGCCCTTGTGCAAATATGCTTCATTCACTGAAGTTTGGCAAGATCACACTGTCACATTGGTTTTAGTAACCAACTCCACAGAGAGCAAGCATCTGGTAATTTCTTCTACCTTAGGAACACGATTGTCTCTTCCCTCTGTATTCTTTGTCATTATCCCAAATGAACAATTTCAGAATATCTACATTAGGAACTCTTAAGATTGAGGTGTTCTGTTTATGAGAGAGAATATTTTAAGGCAGTGTTTCCCCTACTTCAAATAAAATGGACTTGAAGGAAAATAAGACCCCATCAAATCATCTGCTCTAAGCCTCTCTGATCTCATGACATTTTAATGCAAATTATAACAATATTTTCTCCAAATTCTTTATGGTTAATGTTATTTAAATTATTCTCCATTATATAGTTTATGGAAATACATTGTCCTGTATAAAAATGGGAGTAATTTTTAGCAGCAGACTGCATTTAATATGTTAGATTTAATAAAGTCACATTTGTATTTGGGACATTTTCCCAGAACATAATCAAGTATGACAGGTTGGTTATGAGGAGCTCAGTTCCTTGATGTATGTATCAGCTTAAGAGCTTGTCACCAATCTTGACGCATTAATTCTAGTACCTTGTGTAAGTGAAACTTCCTGTTGTCTGTGAAACACTGTGAGTCATTTAACACACAAGCTTTTAGATCACGTTGCTTCTGTGATTGCACATTCTGAATGCAAATACATGTCTGTAGTGATTGCTGGCATCAGAATATTAACATAAGAAATGTTTCCTGCACTATCATGCCAGGCTGTGTCTAGGAAACGTGTCTGGTGCTCATAATCTCAATTTCTGCTAAGTTTCTAGTGGATTTACTGGATTCCAAGATGATTTTCAGAAAATGACTTCACACCCAAGGTCAGATTGCTTTTTAGCCAATAAATGATGAGTGAACTGGCATTTTGCAAAAACCTGCTCTAGATAATGGGTTCTCTCTGCCCTGCTAACTGTCCTGGTTAGATAATTAGACTTTGTGGTTAAGGTCAGATTCAAGGGAAAGGATTTACATTACATTGGCTGAGTCTGGTCTAAATTGTATGTAATGCTAAAAAATAGTAATTACCCGATGCACCTCTAATGTGCACCCAATGTGGTAGTGACTGTGAAATTTTAAATTAAGGGTAATTTTATCAGGTTAACTTGGAAACAGATTCATGAAGACTCACAGTTCATTTTGCTTTAAATTCAGCAGGCTGTTTCTATAATTTCTTATGGGTCTATTATTTATAAACCTTGCTTGGCGACTTGTCATCTCAGAAAGACCAGGTAGTATATTTCTTCCGAAGGCTCACCCCTTACTACTTTGTCCAGTAAGACAAATTTATCTCTGGTGTGTTTTCTTTCACCTTCTTCTTACTGTAACCCTTCCTATAACTCAGAGATCCTCCTTCCATTTCCTTCTGGTGTTTTCTCTCTGCTAATTCCAAGTAAGACTTTAGCTGATTCTAGTTTAGGTTATTCGATCCTGGAAGCAATTGGTTTAAACTCAACAAAAGTTCAAGAATAACCCTAATTTTCTCAAAATGTTTGTGGAAAATAGATAAATATTTGACAATATCCATGCCCTAAAAACAGATTTACAAACTATTTAGAGAATTAGGACTTGCACATATTAAAAAACTCATAAGAAAATGCAATAATATAATTGAATATAATAAAATGATGCCACTTAGTTACCTGTGACATAGAATATACTAGTTATTTTACAGTAATTTATACTCTCTTCTTAAATACTCATCAGAACACCCAAACGTCTCTTGAATGGGTAAACCTATTTAGCAGGCTTTGGCGAAAGAAAGTTTTATTAAAACAGAACCTCAGATGATATTAAATCTCTGAAGACACAGTGGTCTAGAGTCCTATGGTGTCTTTCAGTTTCTCACAAAGTCTCTTCTCTGGCATCGTGTACATTCTCTGGATGAAGAATTCTCTACTGATTGGGGTCATTTTCCCTTGCATCACTTGTGGCTGGAGTAGCAACTATTGGCATTGTCTCAGATGACTTATCCCCACTGGTGTCCCGGGTGCTTACAGCTCCCTTGGACCTGACACATATTAATAAGAGGTGTCTTCTGACTAGTAACTGGAAATCTTTGAATAGATCCAAAGAACACAGTATCAAAATAGTGTACCGTCCTTTTCAAGCAAGGACAACTGGCAAACGTATCACTCAATTGAAAAGGATATACACACAGATATAGAAGTCCTAATGTTTCATTCTTTCTCTGGCCAGTTAAAATTTTATCAGAGATTGGTATTGTTCTAATCATATGTCCTTGAAAAAGGCTATTATGTCACATGCTCAGGGATTTAGCCGTAACTCACAAGTTGGGAGTCATGACATTTTTATATCTGATTTCTGTTTCACGTAAGTATATAAATACATCCAATCCTTGATTTATGAAGACAACTGTGGCAGCAGCTTGCAGCTTGATGGGAATGGGCAGAGAAGAGGAAACCTGGGGGCAGAGTAGAACATTGGGGGTACTAAGCAATGGTCCATTGAAGATTCTGAGCACATCTGGACAATGTCAATTGCAATATAGCAGAGGGTACATATTTAAGAGACATTTTAGAAGTGTAATCTACACAACTGGGTATGTCAGGCTGGATTTGGTAGGTGAAAGAAGTGGAGAAGTCCCAGATGACTACAGCATTTCCAGCTGAGGTCACTAGAAGTTAGGTCATGCTAAAGATATAAGAAACACAGGAGGAAGAGCTTCAAAAAGGACTTCAGCTTACTGTCATAATTGGTATACTCAGAGTCTCGGGTAGATCTTTGTGTCTTTAGAATGGTTGGACACTATCTGTTCTTCGAAGCTCAACATCAAACTAAAAGCCTAGAACTTATTTTTGTTTTCTCATTTTCTTTCATACCCACATCCAACAGATGACAAGGTCCTGTCAATTCTCTCTCTGAAAACATCTTGAATTCATCTATTTCTTTCTACTGTTTTAGACAATGCTGCCATCATCTATCTCTCAGACTACTGCAATAGCTTCTTAACAATAGCTTCCCTACTTCTTCTCTACATCCTTTCTTAAAGTGAAAGTTAAAGTGTTGGAAATAGAAATCAAATCATGTCAAACCTCTGCTGAAATCGTTTAGTGGCTTCCCATTTTAGGGAGGAATATATTCAGACTATTTATCCTAGCCTGCACAGTGTTTCAAAAAAGAAAATTGTTTTGTGTCTTCTCATTTGCCCTTCTCTAGTACTCCTTTCTCCCTCACTCACTGTGATCCAAGCACGTTTCCTTTCTTGCACGTTCTTTCCTGTGCTCCAGCGACACTGCAAGCTCATTCCTTGCCTGTTACCTCTGCCTTGAATGTTCTACATTCATGTTGTCATGTGAATGGCTCTTTGGTATCCATCAGTTCTCAGCTCACATCTGAGCTTCTCACGGTGCTCTTTCTTGACCTAATCTACACAGTCCCTTACCATCCCCACAGTCTTCTTTTTAATTTTAGCTTACTAACTTATAAAAGTACCTTCTAAAAATTTTATGTGTATGTGTAGTCATTTAGAATCTTTTTTTCATGGTCAAAATATTGAGTTCCATAAGAGTATGGATCTTGCCTCTTGGTTTACTGTTGCACCCAGCACATGCAACAGTGTCTGGCATAGAGTCAGCTCTTTATAAATATTTGTTGAATGAATGAGTAATATAATGCATGAGTTAGGACAAATCTAACCCAAAGGAAAGGATGCTGAGAACGTATCCACAGGTTTTTCTAAACTATTTTTCAATAACTTCAGATGCCTGTCTTGACTTATAATCTTGATAAGAGGTCTTTCTGAGCCTGGATGCCATGAGAAACAATAGGAGACGAGAGCAACCAGCCACCTGGTAGAAAGAGGGTAGGGATAAACCTAAACAAGTGCTCGTCACAGACAACATGCTAGACCCATTCTACTCTATGCCTAAATATTATCTAACTTGCCGGTTGACATTCTGGCCAAAGAAACTCAAAACCTTAAATTTCCAGTTTAAGCAGAATAAATTATGCTTAATTTATTAAGCATAATTTCCTCATGGATTCCCACAGCCGGTCTTACCAGCATGCTCAAATCCTTTAGACCAGCAGTCCCCAACATTTTTGACACCAGGGACCGGTTTTGCGGAAGACAGTTTTTCCATGGATGGGGTGGGGGGATGGTTCAGGCAGTAATGCGAGTGATGGGGAGAGATGGAGAGCAGCAGATGAAGCTTCGCTCTCTGGCCCACCACTCACCTCCTGCTGTGCGGCCAGATTCCTAACAGGCCGCGGACCAGTAGTGGTCTGCAGCCCGGGGGTTGGAGACCCTTGCTTTACACCCTTACCATTTGCCCTACCAAGAACCAGACAAGACAATTTTAAAGCATTGCCAGTTGATATCATTACAGATTTAAGATGTCAACCTTTAACTGGGTCCTTATGCTGCTTATAAATTTTTTGCTCCACCTTAGTGTATTCTCTCACTTGGTTCCATGGTGGTTATTCGGAGGAAGTTCTGGCATTTCTATAGAGGAAGAACATAAGGCTGATAATCTATTTGGGAAGAGAAGTTAGGAGACTTGCCTTGAATTTGCATAATAGCATTCTTTGTTCATTTAGTTTGCATATTACAGATTTAGGAAAACAGCAAAAGTTTCTGAAGATACTTTCAGTACCTTAAGATTGAAAGACAGTTCATAGTCAATACCTGTTATTATTACTATTATTACTTGAACTTTATATGGGTACGGGATAGATATTAGGGAGAGCTAAACTTCATTCCACCCAAGCCTTCACCTGGATGCACAGCTGTAGATTCTCCAAATCTTTATGATTCTCTTAGGTCCTCATACTCCAATAGTGAGCCTCTGTTTCTTAAAATATAGTTAATAATCATTTGGCAAATATTTATTGAACTATTATTATGTTCCAGGCAATGAAACAAACAATAAAGACATAAGGCAGAAGTGCAAAAATGCTCAAAACCCATTTCTTCTACTTGTGACGTTACCTGTTTCTTCCCTTAGTGGTGTACTGCATTACCACTTGTCTAAGAAGTCTCTCTACTCTACAAGAAAAATCTCTCCAAATGTAGTTTGATGCTATTCGTTATCTCCATCGGATTCATTTCCCATCAGTTATCCCATCTGTATTGTATTTTCTATCTTTCTCTTTTTATTAATTTCTTCCTATGTGTCTTACAGATATGGTCAATTTATAAATACTGTATAGGAGATCTCCTGTGGCCACTTCCTCATGACCAATTCACTTCTCAACCCACCTTGATCATTTGAGAAATTATTATTGAAAATATCATTAATAACTTTTACCCTAATTCTCCTTGACCTTTCTGTGTAAAATGACTGTTGACTCAGTCCCTCCATTTTTGAAATTCTCTCTTCTTTGACTCAAATATTAATGTTCACTCATTTGTTCATAAAATAATCCTTTGCTATGGACCAGGAACAGTTGCTAGCTCTTGGTGAGGTAATAATGAACAGAATGAACTATTTAGCCTTAAAAAACTAAAAGGTAAGGAGAGGGATAAAATATATATATATATATATATATATATAAAATCACTGGGATAGATGCTTTCATTGAAGGACATACAGAGTGCTGTAAGTACAGAGAAGAAGAAGAAGAGGCTGTGTGTTTCTATTATTCTAGAAAGCAACCCCGCCCCCAAAGAAGACCCTCTCCCTGAAAGTACCAGCTTTCAGTGAGACACAGGGGTGAGAGGAGGGTTTCTCGAGTTTAGAGATGCAGCACATGCTATAGCACAGAAGTATGAAAACATGCTGAATTCAAGGATTGCAAACTAGAGATCCCCTGAAGATGGAACCGGAAAGAGAGCAAGTGCCAGGTCATAGAGGGGTATGTATGACCTGCTAGAACACATGGGTTAGAGCAGTTGGGAGCTACAGAGACACTGAGTGCCATGATCAGGTTTACATCTTACATCACTCTGCCCATGGGGTAAAAAATTGTATTTGGATAAGGGAAAGAAGGAAAAAAGCAAGTGACTAGTATGGAGATAGGAAAACCAGTCTAAATAGGCATCCTGAGAACTAATAATGCTCCCTATGGTTTTGGGAAGGGAATACATAGGTCTGGGATGATTCCAAAAGAACAAGACCAAGAAGAATCTATAATTGGTTTTATTTTTTTATTTTTTGCGGTACGCGGGCCTCTCACCGCTGTGGCCTCTCCTGTTGTGGAGCACAGGCTCCTGACGCGCAGGCTCAGCGGCCATGGCTCACGGGCCCAGCTGCTTCACGGCATGTGGGATATTCCCGGACCGGGGCACGAACCCATGTCCCCTGCATCGGCAGGCGGACTGTCAACCACTGTGCCACCAGGGAAGCCCCTATAATTGGTTTTAAAGAGTCCCTGATTCCCTTTCCAGCTTCTATTCTGGCTTTCCCTTTCCTTTAAAGCCCTCTACTTTGGCCACTATTTCCCCAAACAGATCCTGCTCTCCTCTATATCTCTTGTACCCTAAGAGAAATTCACATCTTCTAGCTTGAGGTTAACTACCTCTAGGGAGGCTTCCATGCTTCTGTTTCCCTCAACAGCTATTATAGCACTCATCACTTTGCGGAATATTCTATGATTGGTACATCTATGTGTATTACAGTTGATTGATTTTTTTGAAACCCTGATCCCCTAGGGTAGTTCTTGGGTTATAGTAGTGCTGCAATAAACACTTCTTGAACTGAACCTCTGTTATCTTGAATATGATGATATAATATTGGTGAATATTTTAAGAAAATATAAAATTAAAAACCTTGGAAATAATTGAAATAAAGAAAGCATAAGGGGGGATATCATAAGGTTACAGGTATATAGCTAATATTGTAAATTATTAGGTAATCAGATGGCAGATCCTTCAGTAATCCATAATTTGGCTAGCCTTCAAACAAAATTTCAATTTCTCCTACAGCCTGGATGGTGATATTATTCAGTCTATGAATAGCTGACTAAGTCACAGGGGGATTAAGAATTGCACTTTGGCTATCATAAAAGCCTTAGAAGGAAATCTGCAATTAGTAGCATGGATGCCTCAGAGTCATATAGTATAAAAACTTAGAGTGATTTATGGGCTGACAATTGGACTTTAATAATCTCTGAAGCTTTCAGAAATGCACATTCAATCAGGTCTTCTAGGGAGATGATAAAGACCAAGCCGGGATAGTTAGACAAATGACTGAGAGGCTCAGGAAAACATTACTTTGCAGTTAAAAATCAATCAGCCCTTGCCTATCCTTTTTGAGCATGCCAGGAACAGAAGTCAGGCTACATACTTCTGCATACCTCTGTTTGCCTCTCTATACCCCTCAGTCTCATAGCATATAGTTATCACTCTTGATCTACTGGTTATCAGTATCTCCTTTAGCATAGTTAAAGAAAAGAAAGCAATTGGGTGCCCGTATATTTTGAATTCAATAGTTAACAACCAGAAGAAACATAGCCCAACTGTTATAATTACCTATGTAGAAAATTCATTCATAGTAAAGCCTTTAAAAGTTCAAACAATATATCAAACTTGAGAAATGGGATGCTTATACCGACATTTAAATTCCATCCCTGGTGCCTAAGCACTGTGTACGAAGATGTGTTAGCTGTCACAGCATATTAGAGTATACAGTGACCTTATTCCTATTCTGGAATGCTCCTTGAACAGGAACAGGTTTACTGAGATAAATAATTGTCATCTTCATAAATATGTCTGGCACATGGGATAATGAAATGAGCACTGACAGGTATCAGTGATTAAATTGTGTTTTTAATTGCTTTTTGACAAACTTGTGACATTTTGTTGAAAATACAGGAAAGCTAAGGAAAACATTAACTACAAATACATCTGAGTAGGTAGAGTTACCTGTGTTACATAGAAATAGAGCCACCTGAGAACACCTGAAGTTCTACTTAGTTTCACATACAGACCCACTGATGGAGTTTCTCCTTCAGAGCGAATGACTTCACAAATGAACACCCAGTTCATATGTCAGCAAGGAAAACAAATTCACATACATGCTTTTCATTGTATCGGTATTTGTCAAGTTGTCCAAGTGAAGTATAGGGATGAAGACATCCTTATAAATTTTCAGATTATTATAAACTTTATACAGACAGATTCACCAAGGATGGGGAGTGGCTCAGGAAGACACCAGGAAGCAGAAATTGGGTGCTGATACACATACCATCAGTCCATAACCACAGTCTTCCCACCATGTATTCCTGTGAAGAATTGTTTGCTAGCTAACTAGCAGAAATACCCACCTACTTCCCTTCATATGTGGAGGAATAGTGATTACTCTCTAGTAACTTCTTTTGTCTTCAAGACTTACTTGGCTTTTTACTTTAACAAAGTTTCATATTAAGGATTATATTGGGGGGATAAAAATGCTTAATGTGAATTTCCTTATCTTGGGGGATCACTTAATATAAATTAATGAGGAAATTTAGTATAAATAGCTTTTACATGTCCTATTTTCTACCTAAAAAAGAAAATAGGAAAAATGTCAAAGTTTTATCGGGCGAGAGGTTAGTAATGTAGTATTGACTCAACTGTGCATGACTTGAGAGCTTGGGCTATTAAAAGAAATTCAGTTATCCTATTTGTATGGGAAGAGATGGAGGTTCTCCACTGAATCAGAGCTACCAAAAGAAATAATGTATTAACTGGCAGTCTACATCGTTTTGTTTACTTATAAAAAAAAATTCAAAGAATCTATTCCTGTACAATTTACACCCAACTCGAAACAGATGAACTAAAGCTTTAAAGAAAACTTGGGATTTTCCTTAAATGCTGTTGAATTCAAGTTTGTTTCTTTTCAGAGTGCAGGACTACACACATTTTAAGCTGGAAATAAAGACCTTTTGAAAAAGTTATAAGCTCTTTTCAGCTCCAACTTGTTGTTTCCTCCATGTTTCTTCAGATAAAATTTCTAAGAATCAAAAATTATTATTATTATTTTTTTTAAATCTATTTTATTTATTTATTTATTTGACTGCGTTGGGTCTTCGTTTCTGTGTGAGGGCTTTCTCTAGTTGTGGCGAGCGGGGGCCACTCTTCATCGCGGTGCGCGGGCCTCTCACTGTCGCGGCCTCTCCTGTTGCGGAGCGCAGGCTCCAGGTGCGCAGGCTCAGTAGTTGTGGCTCACGGGCCCAGTTGCTCCACGGCATGTGGGATCTTCCCAGACCAGGGCTCAAACCCACGTTCCCTGCATTGGCAGGCAGATTCTCAACCACTGCACCACCAGGGAAGCCCCAAAAATTATTTTTGAGGTAAACTCAAAAAAATACATGTGTTTCTCTTTGAAGTTTATTTACCCTAATGGAATCTATGAATCTACTTTAAGCAGTAAGGCTGTCATTGAAATGACATTCTTTATCTTAGCACCAGAAAGAAAGGAGTTTCTGAGGAATGTTGTCTGGGACCACTGCAAGGCAATAGGTTCAACTGAAGTAATGAGGTAGTTGAATAGTTTATATATGGGCATCCAGTCTTTGCTAGTCCTTTTAGGATTTCTCTGGTCTCCAGAAAACCAGTGTGTGTTTTGCAATGTCTTTCTTCTCATGGCCCATGCATAGCACTTACAATGTCAGTTCTACAAGCAGAATAAACCTACAAGAGCCACAAATGTAGATTATTTAAAACCTTACATAGAGAAGCTTACAGACCTTGGATTTAAAATACAAACTTCATCCACAATAAAGATTAACAGTTGTCAGTACTTTCAGGTTTCAGGATGCTAATTGAGAAGGAAAACACTCATGCGATCTTGGAATTTAAAGTGACTAGAACTTCTCTGAGAGAGGCATGTTCCTACCCTACAATGAAATGAAATCTGGGGATCTGGAAAACTACACAGGGCAGATTCTCTGGGACTTTCAAAGCTATTTGGATAGATAGTATGGTAATTTGCATTTATTGGTTGGTGCTTTATGTCAGGTTTGCTATATGGACGAAGATTCAGTATATAATAAAATATGTATGCTCTTTGTTAGGATTTGAGAGGAAAGGAAAATTTAAAACAGGTTGGGTTAAGGCAGCTGATACATGTATATGTGTGATGGGAGTGAGTATGATGTGTATTTGCTAACGGCAAACACAATTATTCTGGCAAAGCATGTAACATTTCAACATGTTTCTGAAGTCATGTGGCATAATTTCTCTGCTGTCCAGTACTTATTAAACACCATCTCTATGTATGGGGAGTTTCCCACTGTAAGAGTCATTCTTGTCTAGGGTAAAAGACAAACTCGCTCTTGCAGTTAACACATAGGGATGTGACCTAGGCAACACCAATTAGGCGTAATTCAAGATTTCAATTTAGAGAAGAATCAGAGAGGGTAGGACGCTACGCACAGAATCCTTCCTGGCGAGGATGGTGGAAGGTGGTTGAGAGACAGGATCTTGCAGAGGTGGCAGTGGTCAGTGTCTATTAGAGGGCTCCACTCCCTGCCTGGGCCATCTGCAGAGCTTCTAGTGCCAGTGGCACTGTGGTCTTCACTGTCTAGTCATAATGGTGAATTTTGGGATTACTCATTGCTCTGCAACCTCCAAACCTGATTTTCTTGCTCCCTGGATTTCCTGTAAGATACCTAGTATTTCTGCATTCCTTTTTGGCTTAAATGAGGTAAGAGGTACTCTGTTGATTACAACCAAGACCCTAATCCCATCTAATAATGTGTGTAGCATTGTTTCACACGCCCTCATGAGATCTCTGTGAACATAGCCTCTTGCAAATGGAAGGCAGTTTAACAGTTACCTGGCTTAGATCCACTCCTCCCATACTTTTTAAGTTTTTTTGTGAAAATTGAGGTTCAGAGAATCTAAGCACAGTGGTAGTATAGGAAAAAACAGACTGGATTTGGAGTCAAAAGAACCTGATGACTTTGGGTAAAATGCCTATCTCTCTCAGCCTTGACTTCTCCAAATACAGAATTGTTAGATTAGGCAAAGGAAAATGTAGCGTGTCCCATACTTGGGACATACTTACACTAAATAATTATTATTTTTTATTTTATTTTTTTATTAAAGTATGGTTGATTTACAATGTAGTGTTAGTTTCTGGTGTACAGCAAAGTGCTTCAGTTATATACATATATAGTATTTATATTATATATATATTCTTTTTCATATTCTTTTCCATTATGGTTTACTACAGGATACTGAATATGGTTCCCTGTGCTATATATATATATATATATATATATATAATGAAATAATGCCATTTGCAGCAACACGGATGGACCTAGAGATTATCATACTAAGTGAAGTGCCAAAAAGAGAAAGACAGATACCATATGACATCACTTACATGTGGAATCTAAAATATGACACAAATGGACTTATTTACAAAACAGAAACAGACTCACAGACATAAATATTTTTTTAATGAAATTCCAGTTTAACTGTACATCCTGTATTTCATCTGGCAAAGGCAGATAAAATGTGCAAAGACAAAGATAATGAATGAAAAATTACTTTTATACCATAAAACATGTTGCAGTTGTTAAGTTTATTATTATTGTCAGAGGTCAAACATCTAGTTAGTAACAGCAATTTTAACTTACCTTTATATTGAGGTTGAAAGAACCTAAATAACTTACGTGAGGTCACAGATACTTAGCTCAGCAATATAAACTATCTGGTAAATGAATTAATCATTATTCTGAACTTCCAGTTTATTTTAAGTAACTTAATGCTTATAAGACAGGCTGAATTGAAAATTCACTCTTCTTTTAATCGATGCCACCCTGAATATCTTTATCTGTCACTGACACCAATTTTAGACAGTAAATTATGGTATGTATCCTCAGGTTTAAAAAATGATAGTTCTATAGACTATAGGCCAAATGGTCAAACTTTAGGACAGACAAATTTGGTTTGAATCTTTTCTTGGTCATTACCACAGAAATATAAAAAGCCACAGAAAGACTAGGTCATGGGCAGAAGAGGTTTTACATATCATCCAAACCTGCTGAGAAATATTTTTCTTAAGACATAAAGTAATAGCAGTGGCTTACAAAATCTGCATGCATGAGTTGTTGGCATTTCTGAAGATATAACAGAAAGAAACAAAGGTAAATAAAAATATGAAGTGTCAGCTCAGTTGAAAAATGAAAAATGTAGATAGTTCTCTCTAAACACCCAATACTCTCCCTCCCATTTCACCTCTGTTTACAGAGACGCCTGATCCCCGTTACAGAATTGAGGGTTTGTGAATAGGGGGTTTTCTTTAAATTCCACCTATTTTTAGGGAAAAGCAGTTCTCTTTAAGTCAACATAAATACATTTGCAATATTATAGACCCTGCTTTGAAACCTGGAAGGGAAGAAAGAGGGAAGCAAAAAAAGATGACAGATGATGGTGCTTCTTATGTAATGACAGTGTTGCTTGATCCATGTAAACAAGTTTGACGATGACAAATTTCTTTTGAAATTCTTAACAGCCAGTGCTGTCCCAAATTTAAAGGGTAGCACTTAAAAGCATTTTTAAAGGAAATGATAGTCTTACACAAAACAAAAGGACAGGGCTTCCCTGGTGGCACAGTGGTTGAGAATCTGCCTGCTAATGCAGGGGACATGGGTTTGAGCCCTGGTCTGGGAAGATCCCACATGCCGCGGAGCAACTAGGCCCGTGAGCCACAACTACTGAGCCTGCGCGTCTGGAGCCTGTGCTCCGCAACAAGAGGCCGCGATAGTGAAAGGCCCGCGCACCGCGATGAAGAGTGGCCCCTGCTTGCCACAACTAGAGAAAGCCCTCGCACAGAAACGAAGACCCAACACAGCAAAAATAAATAAATTAATTAATAAACTCCTACCCCCAACATCATCTTGAAAAACAAACAAACAAACCAAAAGGACAAAAGATTGTGTAAGGGTGAGGCTTGTGAGCGTGTGTTATGTGTGAGTGTGTTTATGGTTTGGAAAGAGAGCAGTATTCTCCTCTCCTGTCTATAGGATCTATTGGGGGTGGGAGGGAGTTGGAACAATCTGTAGCAACCTATGAGCAGTCTTGGCTCTTTTCAGAGCTCATCTTCACAGGAAGGCTTACAGCCTTGACTGAGGCTTAGAAAGCGTGTAATTGTGGTTGTCATAATAGAGCCTGAAGGAAACAGCAAGTCTATGAGCCTGCCTGGCTTTTGACATGGTAGCCAACTCTTTCTATCACGTATTCATAGACTTGCTTCATCCTTCTAAGGAGAGCGTTGGATTTTGACAAGCAAAGTCTATTTCCCTTCACGGCTGACATGTATTTAAGCTGTCATTCTTCAACTCTTCATTTTGGTTACATCTTCACTTTAGCAGGGTTACTACCAACAAATGAACAACTCAGAATGTACATTAGAGAGGATTTTTATTTTTAAGTATATGCACAAACCTCCTAGTTTAAAATAAGCTGTTTGCAGCCAGTGATTATATAGATATAGGTATAGACAGATATAGATATAGACAGATGGGAGACTCTGATATAGACCATGACAGTGTCAATGGACGTACAATGGTTGTTGGTGTTCCCAGCACGAGACACAGAAAAAAAGTCAATAGGGTATGAATCTCTTACAAAAACATGAAATCCTGTGGCAGACCTGTCTCCAAAATAGGAAGCCAAAGACAGTCACTTATGGTGTTCAATTAGTAGTTATGTTTATTTGGACCATTCCAAAAGTTTAGATGAGTATCTGAAGCTGGTCTGAGTTAAAATGAAGCTCTGCTCTGATTCCCTCTCTTAGTGTAGGGCAATATTTCTAATGTGTGATCTGAGATCCCCTGGGGAGCCTTAAAGCACTTTCAGGGGGTCTATGAAGTCCTTTTTTTCTTTTTCCAACTACTACTGTGAGTCCAAAATTTTTAAATAAGTGTCAGTCAAGTAACAGATTGAACACAGAGCAGATATGAGAACCTAGCTGTCTAAAGCCAGATTTTAAAGAGATTTGCAAAAATTTAAACATGCAACTCTTCTCATTACTTTTGTTTTGGAAAACGTAGTTACTTTTTCTAAGCTGTGTTATTTGCATTAGTGTGAATTTTATTTTTTATTAATTTTAAATATACCAATAATTTATATTTTGTGGTTTCTTAGTTTTAATTTATAGTAAATACAGTGGACCCTCTCTATCCGTGGGTTCTGTATCCGCAAGTTCCACATCCCTGGATTTTGTTCTGCAGTTGGTTGAATCCCTCGATGTGGAATCTGGGAACATGAAAGGGCGACCATACTATGTCTTTTTATATAAGGGATTTGAGCATACCTGGATTTTGGTATCTATAGGGGTCCTGGAAACACCCTGGGAATACCCAGGGACAACTATATTGATAGAGCCCACATAAACAAAAGCTTTATGGAATCCTCAGTAATTTTTGAGTGTAATGGGGTCTAGAGACCAAAAAGTTTGAGAACTGCTATTTGAGGACAGCAGTCTATGGCATAAAGTGAAGATCATCTGTGAAAAGTGTGTATATATGTATTCTTCAGTTTCCCAAGGTCCTATCACTTCCTTCTTCCTTTCTATTGGCATTACCACCCATTTATTTTTAACCATCCACAATTTTTAACTCTATGGCCCCATGGACATTTGAGATACCCTCTGCCTCAATTTCCTAAATAATTTTGGGATAATGATCTCCTAGTGGTCTCATGAGATATTTGGGGGGCTAAAAGCAAATGAAGGATTCCAGAGACATGAATTCATAAAGGAAGCATGATGTCATACTGTCAATAGAAATAAATGATAACAGCCATTCTATCATTACTATCATAATCACATCACTTTAAAATTGGGGCATGCAATTCAAGAGGGCAGAAGTATAAAGAAATTATGTATAATACAGCTGAAAATTTCCAATTTTTTCTTACAGTAGATTTGTTTTCTTATCAATAGAACTAAGTAGAAACTTGTGAACTAAAATGACAACTATATATAAACTAAAATAAGGACCTTTGACGAAGAAAGACTAGAAGAATGGGAGTCATAAGATTGACTTGGTCTTTTGTTACTAACTAGCTATGATAACATGGATAAATTACTCAACTTCCTTTAGCTAGTTGTCTTATTTGTAAAATAACGTTATTGGGCCAGGATGTTTTCTAAAGTTTTTTCCCACTTTATGATTCTGTAAGTATAGGAGGATGTATCTGCTTTCTCAATAGCAAGCTTAGTTCTTGCTTTTCAGAATTGATTTGTATTGTCTGGAAATTTGGGCTGTATCTGGAAATTGCTGTAGATGTAGCAAATTATCATTTCAGATGAGCAAATCTATTAAGAAAGCATCATTATATGATGGATGGCTTCAGTAAACCAGCCAGCGAGTACAGCAACACTTCATTTATCCCATGTTGGTAGGAAATGAAGCGTTTCACATACATGCATTTTCCAAATAATTGACACATACCCCTTTAAGTACCAAAAACCTGTTTTTATCACTTTTTATGGAAATATTTCTCAAAAATATGTTCTGTATTCCCATCTCCTTTAAAGCACAAGTTATAAGGATATGTAAACTTTTCTTCATGATTCAGGTCTGTTGAGAGCTCTTTACCGCCCAAAGGCTTTTTGTGCTTCCAGGAGAACCTTCATAAACACTTTGTATCTTCATTTATGGTCAGTGAATTGAGCTGGTAGATTCAGTAAACAATTGTTTAATCATTAAAGCATGATAATTATGTAGCTAATGAATCAGTTTCTCTTCAGTCTTTAAATTCTGGTTATTAAATTCACTAATTAAACCCTACTGAATGAAAATCACACAGATTCTCTTTAACTCAAATCAACTTATAAAACTATCAATTAAAGTTAATTATGAAAAATATATTCCATAAAGTTAATAGGCTGGTCTTATAAAACTAGTAAACTACATTCATTTAAGTATTTCAAATACCTGAAAAGAAAATGTATATAAATCTGAATAATTTCAAAAGCATAATCTAGGACAAAAATACTGCCATCAGATTTTATGTCTGTGTGTGTGTGTGTGTGTGTGTGTGTGTGTGTGTGTGTGTGTGTGTGTGTGTGTAAACTTAGTGTTACAGTAGTCTTATCAGTCCCCAAATAAACTAATTTTCTTTATAAAATAGCTAATGTTAGATCAGGGATGATTTCAAGATGATTATTTGTATATCTGACCTCCTTAGTTACAGCAAGATAAGCTTTTAAAGTGAAACTTTTGAGCTGATGACTCAACTGGGCTTCCCAGTAACAGTCAATCACATAAGTTTCTATTTCTTGAAATGATAAATTTTTAAATTTTACTTCATCAGGGTTACGTAGCCCAGGATCCTATCAGTTATAAATAATGCTGACCTAATGTCTAAGGCTTAGTTTAAAGCTTTTACGTTGGTTTAACTATGATTACAGACCTAAGTATCAACCAGAAAGTGAACAGTACATATTTATAATTTGAGTTGCATATCATTCTGTATGCAACTTTTTTCTATATGTATTTTTGAAAACTTTAACCTGCCCTTTCTTTTGTATATATTATTAATCACTTTGACTAACGGTTTGTTGTTTTTTTCTTTTCTTTTTACCTAGATAACTGTTCTAATTAAGTGTATGTTCAAATTGTCAAAAATTGGCCAGTAGGTGCACATTCATTTTCCCTTCTTTCCCCCTTTGGCACCTCTCCAAACATCTTTCAGATTATACTATCCTTACATTATGACAATATTAAGATACTCCAGGACCATCTTGACTTTTCTACTTACCAGGATATATATGGAAAGAACTATTCTCTAAGGATCCCTGATATTTTTTAAGTAGAAAATAGAGTTAAAGACAAAATCTGTGTATGAACATATGTATGAATGCTGGTGCTAGACAAAATACTATGCTTCTGGGAAAATTCAATGATGGCGTTGTTAAAAAAAAAGTCTTTTAGGTCATCATGTACATTGATATTTATTTCTAAATATATTAAGTTCTTGGTATAACATGGAATGTATACCAAGACCATGTTTACATTATTAAAGTTTTTAAAACCTTAATTTTCTAGAGCGTAAGTTGATTTGGAACCTACATTTGACCTTCAATACCTCTTCTCCAATTTTACAACTTTACATCTCATAACCCTTATTTAGAAGTCATATTATTGTCAAAGTGTTATTTTGCTGCTGTGATACTGTTAATATCTAAAGATTGTTTTAGTATAGGAGATCTTTCTCGTCTCAGATGAAGTGGTCTAAGGCTGCTTTGCTTTGTGAGCTGATATCTCCCTTCATTTATGTATGAATGTATGTATGTGTGTATGAATGTATGTATATATGCTCACTTTAACTGCAGGATCAGTCTTACTTCTTCCCTGAGTCAGTTCTAACTGGGCAGCATCCATGGGAGGTCTGACACTGATCAAGTGGTCATAAACCTGGAGAGGAATGAGTGTATGGTGAACCACTGGAAACTGATCTGCTCTCTGCTTGTGAATTAGACTACACAGTTCAACTTCTTCCTGAGTTATTTTGCCTTTTATTTTAGTTGCTGATTGGAACTGAAAAGCTGATTTGACCTTCATCACTGCCGTATGCAGGCTTACTGGATCTTGTCACATATAAGTCAATGTTGCTCTGCTAAATAGGAGGAAACTTAAAATAGACAAGGTTTGGCACAAGATGAAAGACCTACTACATCAGAGTCACTCACTCCATGACACCTGCCTCCTTGAATTTTGACTTCTTGAGGTTTTGTGACACTGTTTTCCTAACTACCATGCTGGCCTCAGGTGGTGAGGTTCTATTTTTGTTGTTGTTTTTATTGTGGTCTTTGGTTCTCTTTGGTGTGTTGAAGACAGGATGAGACTACTAAAATGTAGGGCTTGTTAAATGATAGATTTCTAGGTTCTAATTCCAGAAATCTGGAGTCAGTAGGTCTCAGATGGAGTCTGATGTCAAGTTCCCAGGTGATGCTGATACTAGTCGTCCAAGAACCACACAGGGAACCACAAAGAACAATTCCTATTTATACTGAGCTCACAGTGAAGCCATCACTGGGGGTTTCTAGCTGTCTTGTGGATTTTGACTGGGAAAAAAAAGAGAAAGGTTTACTCAGAATACTAAATAGAAGAAATAAAAAGGGAGGATGAATGTCAGGCTATTTGAAAATATTAGTGGAGATAAGTCGCTCTGTTCTGATAGTCTGCCAGCCCTTTTTGTGTTTGCTTAAGGTAAACTGAGCTCCGAGACTATTAGAGTTTTTCTCATTCATTTTACCCATTATTCATAGGGCTGCTGCCAGAGGATAAAAGTATCAGCTCTAATGGTCCATATTAGAATAACTCACATTTAATCAGTTTTATTTGGAAACTGGCAGTTGCTTTTGAAATTTCAAGGAGAGGATATCCAAGAAAATAAGGGACCTGCATGTCTTTTTTTTTACTAAGTTGCTATTCCAAAAGGAACCATTCTGTGTCTTAAAAGCCAGTAAATAGGACAATTTGAGGATCTAAAAATCATTACAGACTTATGTTTTGAGAAGGAAGTTGAGAATTGTTCATTTATTGTTTTCACTGATGAGCTTCAGAACCGTGTTGTCCAGATAAGGTTTCACAGCCATGCAGTCTCAGGGTCTGGAGGACAGCATGCTTGCCTCTCAGATATCTGAGAGGAGAGCTCGCCCTCTCTTTTCTCTCTCAGCATGAAGAGTGCACAGCCCAGTTAGCAATCTGTCCCCTGACAGCCCGCAGCTCCTTTTTATTCACAGAGTAATGCCGATGTCATTACTCTCAGTTTCTGTCTTCTGCGAACACTGGAGATCCTCCAGAAACATGTCATCTCCATCACCATAAGTCAATATTCATATGCTTTCTTCAAGGTCCATAGTCCGGCCTGTAATGCAGCATCAGAGACAGTCTCATTGTCAAAGTGGTTAAGTGGGAAGTATAATTCCTGGTCTAAGAATCATTCCACCTCCAGCCCCCTTGAGCCTACATCCTAAAGAAAATAAATAGCAATTTACCAAATGACTATCTGCCATGTAAACACAATCAGCTATTGCCAATAAACCAATTCAAGACGAGCCAATCTGATATCAGAGACTGCAAGATAATATTAAGAATGAGATTAGGACTCATTTGAATTTGTGAAGAATGTTTTTGGTGGCTTGACAACTAATTATAAAGGATTTGGCAGACAGGATAAATTATCTTTGGATTATAACTTTATGATGTGAATTTTTAAAAATCTGATATGGAGTTTATTTTTTTTCTGAATACTCTCATTCTTTAAAATTATTGTTATTAAATAAGTGAAGAACCTAAAGGTTTCAAATCATTTGCAGTGTAGATCCAAAATCCCTTGCCTGAAACTGTTGAGATCAAATGAGCTGTATTACTTTAAAAACGTTTACATTTTTAGAGCAGTTGAAGGTTCATAAGAAAATTGAGAGGAAGGTACAGAGATTTCCCATGAACCTCCTACTCCCACACATGACTTGTCTCCCTTATTATTAGCATCAATCCCAAATGTGTTTTAAAATTAAGATTTTTTCAGATTTTGGAACATGATTAGAACATAAACTGCATATTATGTAACAACTCCTCTCGGGTCTGGGGCAGCATCCCACAATCAAATATGAATATTTTTACAACTAAATGGATGAATAGTTACTTGAAGTAGGATTTTTAAAGGGGGCTATAAACATTGGCTCAAATTAGCTTCTGCTGCCAAAAGAGTTGTAAAACTCCTGGCTTTCAGAACTTTTGGATTTTATAACTGCAGGTAAATAATTGAGAATCTGGGCTTCCCTGGTGGTGCAGTGGTTGAGAGTCCGCCTGCCGATGCAGGGGACATGGGTTCGTGCCCCGGTCCGGGAAGATACCGCATGCTGCGGAGCGGCTGGGCCCGTGAGCCGTGGCCGCTGGGCCTGTGCGTCCAGAGCCTGTGCTCCGCAATGGGAGAGACCACAACAGTGAGAAGCCCGTGTACCGCAAAAAAAAAAAGAAAAAAAAAATTGTGAATCTGTACCACAGTCGGAAATTCACTGATGTTGTGCGTGTTCTTCATAGATAGTCAGTAAATTGGGAGAATCACTTACTAATTGGTATCAAACTGAAAGTGCATATTTCCCTTAGGACAGAAACGTGGCTTTCTGTGTCACACCATTAGCCAACCCCCTTAAGTGAATGGATTAATGTTAGTTTCTATTTGTTTAATCTTGAAAACATTGTGTGGACAGCAAGAGGATGCAACATGATGCCTTGCAGGCCAGAGATGTTCAGTAAATGGTCATTTCATTTCATTTTCTTATTAGCGATTTTGTTGGTACTAAAAGGTACCAAATTTGGGAGGAGCTTGCCCATATATATATATGATCCTGATGCTCAAAATACACAGACAAACTTAGCACTGCGCCTTAACAACAGTCATTGGGCGGCACATCTTCCCATTTGCACCATTTCTTGCACGGGGGAAGATATTGTGTTAAAAATTCAAAGGCCGTTTCAAGCATTACCCTTTTAGCCTGTTTTTGTCTGCTGTATGTGAGGCCGCTTATATATAGACATGGATAAATCTCCACATATCTCTGTATGTGTATGGCTACATAGTCTTCCTATTACTCACCAGTTTTTAGAGTTCTATGACACAAGTCCCATGATGATACATTCATTCATCTTGTTTTTGCAGGTTTTCCAGGGCAGAGTAATTTGGTTGGGTTTTTGAAGCTTTTTTTGTTTGTTTGTAGAGTATAAATAAATAGGTATTTCAATTGTTCAGAGTCTGGTACTTAGGAATTTAGTAATGGGCAGCTTCCAGGGGGCAGACATTAATATCTAGCTCTTGAATTGCTTAGCTGAAAAGAGACCTCAACTTTACTTTTATTTTCCCTCTCCATTTTAACCATTCTTTTGTCCTAAATAAACAATATTCTGCTTTATGGAGCATAAGTATTCATAGCTCAAAGAGGATTACTTTAAGATTAATTACAACAATTTCCTAACACAGCATAGGAAGTATTTATAAATGTATATGTTTGTGTGATTGTGAATAAACTGTTACCTAGATGATTTTTAAGTTTAGACCTCATTTCTACTTTCTTCCTCTGTAAAGACCTATGGCTTAATTGTGTCTGCAGCCAGAGGCTCTGTGACGTTTAACCTCCAAATATAGTTCTTAGCATTAGGTCTAGTAAGAGCTGCAGATGTTTTGTTATCCATGCAAACTACGTCAATTGATCTGTATCACACTGCTAGACTAGAATCTCTTTGAATCTGAGAAAGGCACAGATGTTTCTGCTTTGGGTATTCTTCCATGAAGAATAGTTTTGTCTTTGTTAGTATGCGCCAGTTTACTATTCAAGAACACCTGCGTACTTTTGGTTTATTTTTGAGTTCCTCATTCCTTGGTCTGCTTATTTTTATCCATTTCACTAGCTGTTATTGTGTGGCTGGTACATGTAAGATGTTTTTCAAAGGCAATATAGAGAGAAGAGTACAGAGATACATTTATTTTATTAAATAAATTCCTTTGGCTGCATATCAGGTAACTCCTCAAAGGCCAATTTTCTATAAGAAATAGCTATTCTAAGAGGTAGTTTTTTGTTTGTTTGTTTTTTTGCGGTACGCGGGCCTCTCACTGTTGTGGCCTCTCCCGTTGTGGAGCACAGGCTCCGGACACGCAGGCTCAGCGGCCGTGGCTCACGGGCCCAGCCGCTCCACGGCATGTGGGATCTTCCCGGACCGGGGCACGAACCCGCATCCCCTGCATCGGCAGGCGGACTCTCTACCACTGCGCCACCAGGGAAGCCCGTAAGAGGTAGTTTTATGAAAATTTGACTATGAGCATAAAGGAATATTGCAGCTTATCTCATGATACCTCAGTAGCAGTAATTTTCAGCTGTTTCCCACAGCAAGTTGTAAACTTTTGTGGGAAACTTCCCAGCAGTCTTTCCCACAGGTCAGATTTCATGGCTGTAACTACACATCAGCCTTCCTTATCATAAATGAACTTGAGGTATAAGTGATGAAGGTCATTTGTGTCTGAAACAAGAGTCAAGTTTGAAAATAAGAACCAAGACCCTGGTTGTTAAGTGAAAGTCACGCTGAAACCTTGTGGTATTAATCCAACTGAGGTTTATACCACATCAGGGTGAGTCCAGAGAGGAAACAGCAGAAGGCTGAGAGCCAATATATCTTCATCAAGTAGGCTTGAACCCTCAAAGTCCTTGACTTCCTATATCCTTGTGGGTGTGAAACTCATCACACAGAAGGAAGACAAGGCAAATCCAGGTTGTAGCATGCTACTCACATGTGCTCCTGCATTCACATTCAGCAACCAGGCTGCAGAGGCAGATTCTGGCCTACAGATGCTGGAGTACTAACAAGTAACCAATAGGAAAATAAGCTCAGTTTCCATTCTTCTATCTCAAGTGTTGTGAGATTTAAAACAAATTGCTTAGTCATCCTTGTTCATAAGTTTCCTTATTTGTAAAATAAGGAGATAAAATGTAATTTAACTTCTCTTATAATCTAATAATGGTAATATTGTAAGGGTTGTCCCTAGTGAACATGAAAATACATTTGGTTCTTTTTGCCTTCATATTCATTTGTTTCATCTTTATTTTTTAGGCTTAAATTGGTGATTTTAAGAAATCTTCTGTGTGTTAATATTCAGCTATGAATACCTGCCATTTCATTAAGAGAGGGTCTCATATATGACTATACCAAGGCACATCATAGTCAAATTGCTTAAAAACAGTGATGAACAACCTGATAAAAATGAACAATGCATACATAAAACAAAGACATGAATGGCAGTCAACCTCTCAGAAGTAACACAAGCCAGAAAAGACTTTAGCATGAAATCTCTAAAGTACTGAAAGAAAAAAATTGTCAACCTAGAATTCTATGCCCAACTAAATATTTTTCAAAAAGAAAGGTGAAATAAGGTCTTCTTTTTAAAAAAAGAATATTTATGTTGTATAATGATAGTAGATTTAAATAAATGTTACAACTATAGTATAAAGAATTCCCATACCCCACACCCAGTTTCCCTTATTATTAATATTTTACATTACTGTGGTACACTTGTCAGAACTAATAAGCTGATACTGATATATTATGAAAAATCCATATTTTATTTATATTTCCTTATTTTTTACCTAATATCCCCTTTCTGTTCTGGCTGTGACAATTTCTCAGACCTTCCTTGTTTTTGATGACCCTGACAGTGTTGAGGAGTACTCGTCGGGTATAGAATTTCTCTCAAGTAAGATTTGTTTGATATTTTTTCATGATTAGACTGAATACAATAGACTGAAGAATTGCCTCCCTCCCCCAAATTCATATGTTGAAATCTTATCCCCATTGTGATGGTTTTGGAAGTGGGACCTTTGTGAGGTGATTAGGTCATGAAGGTTAAGTCTTCATGAATAGGATTAGTGCACTTATGAAAGAGACCCAAGAGGGATCCCTCACCCATTCTACCATGTGAGCACACTGTGATGGGCATTTATGAACGAGGAATTGGGCTCTCATCAGACACTGAATTCGCTAGTGCTATGATCTTGGACTTCCAAGCCTCCAGAACTATAAGAAATAAATATCTGTTTTTTATAAACCACCCAGTCTATGGTATTTTTTATAACAGCCCAATCAGACTATGACACATGTTCTGTGTTCTTGGGAGGAAGATCACAGGCAGAAAGTGCCATATTCATCACAGCATATCAAGAGTATATACTATTAACATAATTCATCACTGCTGATGTTTACCTTGATCACCTGGCTGAGCTAGTGTTTTCAATTTTTTTTTTAACTGTAAGGTTACGTTTTCCCCCTTTCCTTACTGTATTCCTTGGAAGGAATTCACTATGCTCAACCCATATTTAAAAAATGGGGTGTTACATGTTACTTCTTTCAGGGCAGAGTATTTACATAAATTATTTGGGATTTTTCTGTATGGAAGAATTATTTGGAATTATTGTGTACTAATACAAACTCATGTATAAAAGAATACTTATATATTCAATCATTTATATCAACATAGAATCATGGATGTTAATTTTATACTGTGAATTATAATTCAGTACTTTTTTTGCTTATTAAATTGTTCCAGCTTTGGAACAATTGGGAATATTGGAAGCCTATTAACTGACTCCTGTGTCACTTTGATATAGCCTTGTCATTGCAGGTTCTGTTTGTTTTTTGAGCATTTCCTTATTTTCTGATATCACAAGATGCTCTAGGCTCATAGAGTATATTTCCTGCTCCAGTCCTAGAATTACCCATTTCAACAAAAGTCCTGATTTCTCTTATGATATAATGATATTAGAAATCAAGATCTGAGCACTAGCTGTGCCCGTTGCTACTGGGATGACATTACTTATATTTCTTTGCTGTGTCAGCTGAGAGGATCTATATATGTGTATACTAAAATATGTATATACACATCTCTATAAATATTTCTATATGTAATTAACTGTATCTATAGTAAGGTAAACCTCACTTCATACTAATGTCTTGAACTCCAAGGTACTACCACATGGATTACTGTAGCCTCCTTCCCTTGCTTATTTGTAACCTCCCACTCTAATAGCAAGAAACCTGGCTCCCACCATCAATCATCTATTTACTTAATTATTCCATTTCAGTGTATGTGTATAGGGGTTTCATAATTGTTAATCCATATACCCATGGGAAGCAACTCTATCTACTATAGTGCAGTGCTTATTACAGTTCTTTTTGCCTTTAGTCTTACAGACTCCATCATTTTTAAGGTTACTTAGGCCAGCACCTTTTTCCTCCCGCCTGCTTCAGGGACATTGTTTCATACATTTGTAATAAAATTACACTCATTTGCCATATTTTGCATTCCACCTTGGGATTCCCTGACTTCTTAAATGATTTTTTTTTTAATTTGCCTTTATCAAGCCCCTTTTCTACTGTAAATTTCTGTGGGTTTCAACAAATATATAGTGTCATGAATCCAACATTATAATATCATAGAGAATAGTTTTGCTGTCCTAAAAAAAAAACCCCAAAATTCCCTTTGCTTCACCTCTTCCATCCTCTGTTATGAACTCCTAACAACCACTGATCTGTTTACAATCTCTCAGTTTTGTCTTTTCCCAAATGTTATTTAATTGGTATCTTAAAATATGTAGCCTTTTACTGGCTGCTTTCAACTAGTAATGCACTTAAGATTTATTCATGTCTTTTGTGGCTGATAGCTCATTCATTTTCATTACTGAATAGTATTCCATTTTATGGATTTATTACAGTTTTTTTTAATCCATTCACCTATTGCTGGACATCTTGGTTGTTTCCAGGTATTGATGATTATAAATAAAGCTGCTATAACCATTCATGTGCATGTTCTTAAACAGGCATAAATATACATGTCAGTTGAGTAAATACCTGGAGCACAATTCCCATATCATAACAATTTTTTGCAAATATACAACACTGTAAGAATGTATTACCAGCAGACAATAACTATAAGCACCATAAGAAGTACATAACACACAGGGAAAATTATACCAGATGAAAATATGTATCAATTCAAAGAAATAGAGTAACAGAAATGATAAATATGTGGATAAATATACAAAAACTTTATCATATTTAAAAAATCTCCTTATAATTGTTTAAAATAAAAATAACAGTAACAAATATAAACAGTGGGGTTTATAGTATATGTATAAGTTAAATTATGAGTACAGTGGCACAAAGACTAGCATAAGGAAAATGGAAGTATACTCTCAGGCTTATGAAGGTATATAATACTACTTAAAATAGACTTAATTAATTAAAGATGCATAATGTAAGCCAAAAAGTAACCAGTAAAAAGTTAATAAACACAGAGTTAATAAGGCAGTAAAGGAGATATGATAGAATCATAGAAGATACTCAATCCAAAGAAATTCAGAAAAACAGGGAAAATGGGAACAAAGAAATAGCTGAAAAAGGGAACATAAATAACCAAGATGGTAGATTACAACCCAGTCATATCAATAATCACCTTAAATGTAAATTTTCTAAACACCCCACTAAATGTAGAGATAGTAAAAATTGGATGAAAAAGTGGGACCTAACTGTGTGCTTTTAACATGACACCTACTTTAAATATGTAGAAAAGTATAGAGTAAAAATTTTTAAATACCCAGGAAAAGATATATTATGCTAATACCAATCAAAAGAAATTGCAATGACTATACTAATATTAAAATATAGTATATACTAATTAATACTAGAGCAAGAAATATTATCAGAGATAATGTAATTATTTTTTAATAATAAAGAATTCTAGTAATCAAATGTACATAACAATATTCAATGTTTTTCACCTCAAACAGAACTTTAAATACATGAAGCATACTTTTGGTTTCCAATCTGACGTGTAAAATGTTTGGAAGCTGTCACTGTCCCAACAACTAGTAAAAAGCTGAACAAACTGAAAAAAATCAACCTTTCTTCTTAGCTCCGTCAGAGATGTGAGGTCATAGTGCAAACTGCTGCATCCCGAATTGGGGAAGCAGACAGATAAATACAGAGAATCACAACTTGCCAGAGCAGAAACCCCTGAGCAGAAACACATATGGGAACCAGTGCTGGGTTCCTTTTATCCAATACCTCATGTTGAGCTACCAAGAAAAGAATCACAAGGCATACTAAACAGTAAAAACACACTTTGAAGAGACAGCAAGCATCAGAACCAAACTCAAATATGGCAAGGATGTTGGAATTATCAGACTGAAAACTTAAAACAGCTATTATTTTATTTTAACTAGAGTCCATATTTTATTCAAATTTCCTTAGTGTTTACCTAATGTCTCAAGTTCAGAAACCCATCCAAGATAGCACATTGCATGTAGTTTTTATGTCTCTTTGGGGGGGTCACAGACTTTACTCCTTTTATTTATTTATTTTATTGAAGTAGAGTTGATTTACAATGTTGTGTTAGTTTCTAGTGTACAGCAAACTGATTCAGTTGTACATATTTTTTTCATATTCTTTTCCATTATGGTTTATTACAAGGTATTGAATAGTTTCCTGTGCTATACAGTAGGACCTTGTTGTTTATCTCTTTTTTTATATAATAGTTTGTTTCTGCTAATCTCAAACTTCTAAATTGTCCCTCCCCCACCCTCTTTCCATTTTGGTAACCATAAGTTTGTTTTCTATGTCTGTGAGTCTGCTTCTGTTTCATAAATAAATTCAGGTGTGTTATATTTTAGATTCACATATAAGTGATAGCATATGTTATTTGTCTTTCTCTTCTGACTTACTTAGTATGGTAATCTCTAGGTTCATCCATGTTGCTGCAAATGGCATTATTTCATTCTATCCTATGGCTGAGTAGTGTTCCATTGTGTATATATACCACATCTTCTTTATCCATTCATCTGTCAATGGACATTTAGGTTGCTTCCATATCTTGGCTACTGTAAATACTGCTGCTATGAACACTGGAGTGCGTGTATCTTTTCAGATTATAATATATGCCCAGGCGTGGAATTTGCTGGATCATATGGCAACTCTATATTTAGTTTTTTGAGGAAATTCCATACTGTTTTCCATAGTGGCTGCACCAATTTACATTCCCACTAACAGTGTAAAAGAGTCCCCTTTTCTCCACACCCTCTCCAGCATTTGTTATTTGTAGATTTTTTAAATGATGACCATTCTGACTGGTGTGAGGTGATACCTCATTGTAGTTTTGATTTGCATCTCTCTAATAATTAGCGATGAAGGGCATATTTCATGTGCCTATTGGCCATCTGTATGTCTTCTCTGGAGAAATGTCTATTTAGGTCTTTGGCCCATTTTGTTGATTGGGTTGTTTGTTTTTTTTGTTATTGAGTTGTATTAGCTGTTTGTATATTTTGGAAATTAAGCCCTTGTCCATCAAATCATTTGCAAATATTTTCTCCCAGTCCATAGATTATCTTTTTGTTTTCTTTGTTTCCTTTGCTATGCTAAAATACCTATTATTAATATGCTAAGGGCTCTAATGGATAAAGTAGATGGGCCATGTAAGCAGAGAGCTGGAAATACTAAGAAAGAATAAAAAAGAAAAAGAAATGTTAGAGATCAAAGACACTATTTAACAGAAATTAAAAACTCTTTTGAGGGGCTCTTTAGTAGACTGACGGCTGAGAAAATATTTGAGCTTGAGGATAACTCAATTGAAATTTCCAAAACTGAAAGACAAAGAGAAAAAAGACTGGAAAAAAAAAGAGTAAATAAAATACATGAAGCAGAATACAAATTCCAAGCGTATATGAAACTTTCTCTAAGACCATATTCTAAACTATAACAGTCTTAATAAGAGGAGGATTCAAGTCATGCAAAGTATAATCTCTGATCAGAGTAAAATTAAATTATAATCAGACACACATAAAAGTATAAAGTTGGATCATTATTGTATGCTATATATAAAAATTAAGTCAAAATGAATCAAAAACCTAAATATAAGAGAAAAAGTATAAAATTCTTAGAAGAAAATATAAGGGTAAATCTTAGTGACCTTGAATTTTCCAAAAGATTGTTAGATATGACACCAAAAGCATGAGTAACAAAACAAAAAATAGATAAATTATGCTTTATCAAATTAAAAACTTTTGTGATTCAAAATCCACCATCAAGAAAGTGAAAAGACAATCCACAGAATGGGAAAAATATTTGGAAATCATATATTTGACAAGGGACTTGTATTTAGAATATATACAGAGCACTTGCAATAATTAAAAATCCAATGAGAGTTGAACAACAATGTGAATGTACTTAGTGCCACTGAACTGCACAGTTAAATATGGTTAAAATAGTATGCTTTATATTATATGACTTTTACCACAATAAAAAAAAAATTTTAAATGGCAAAGAATGTGAATAGACTTTGTTCCAAACAAGATACACAGATGACCAATAACCACACGAAAATACACTTGGCTTCGTTAGTCATCAGGGAAATGCAAGTTGAAACCTCAATAAGATGTCACTTCACACCCATTAAGTTGGCTAGAATCAAAAAGTCACATAACAAGTCTTATAGAAGATGTAGAAAAATCAGAATCCTTGTACACTGTTGATGGGAAGGAATACTGTCTATATTTGTAAATGACATGATCACATAGGCAGAAAAGCATAAGAAATCTACAAAATAGCTAAAACTAATAAGTGAGCTTAGCAAAGTTGCATGTTAAAAGACCAGTGTATAAACATCTTATTACTTACCTGTTACTGTATAATAAATTACTTCAAAATTTAATGACACTAACAATAAACATTTATTACCCGACTGTTCAGTGGGTCAGGAATCTGGGTCAGGCTTAGCTGGGTGCCTCTTCCTCAAGATATCTCAAAAGGGGGCAATTGAGCTGTTGGCCTAAATTGTGGTCCCTTCTGAAGGCTTTACTAGAAGAGCATCTACTTCCAAAATTTTTCACATTGTTGTTGACTTCATTCAGATACTTGTGAGCTGGTGTACCGAGGGCTCTAGTTCCTTGCTGAGTGTTGTCTGGAGGCCTACATTTTTTTTTTTTTAATCTTGGTAATTTCTCCATAGTGCAGCTCATAAGACAGCAACTAGTTTCCCTCAGAGTGAGAGCTTCAAGAGAGTGAGAGAGGATGAGTAAGAGGGAAGGCACAGTATTTTTGAAATGTAATCTTGTAAGTGATATCCATCAATTTTTTCACCTTCTGGGATTTCCCTGGTGGCGCAGTGGCTAAGAATCTGCCTGCCAGTGCAGGGGACATGGGTTTGAGCCCTGTCCCAGGAAGATCCCACATGCTGCAGAGCAACTAAGCCTGTGTGCCACAACTGCTGACCCTGCACTCTAGAGCCCGTGCACTGCAACGAAATGTAGTCCCTCCTTGCGGCAACTAGAGAAAGCCCATACGCAGCAATGAAGACCCAACGCAGCCAATAAATAAATAAATAAATAAATTTTCCCCCCGTCTGTTTATTGGAAGTGAGTCTCTATAACCAGCTAACACAAAATGCCACAAATACCTGGACTTGGCATCATTTGCAGCCATTTTAGAGGCTATCAACCACAAACATCAATTTATTTCTTTACTAAAACAATAAATAATTGGAAATTGAAATTAAAGCAAAACCACCACTAACAATAGCATTAAAATTATTAAATATATAGGAATAAATTGGACAAATGATGTTCAAGATGAGTACACTGAAAACTAGTAAACATTGCTGAGAGAAATTAACAAAGACCTAAAGAAATGCAGAGGCAACTATGTTCATGGATTGGGAGACTCAATGTTGTTAAAATGTGAATTCTTCACAAAGTGATCTATAGACAGAAGACAATCCCATGCAGGACCTTAGCAGATATTGTAGTAATTGACAAGCTGACTTTAAAATTATATGGAAATACGAAGGACCTAGAATAACCAAAACAGTTTTAAAATAGAATAGTCACTGAACTTACCTGATTTCAAAACTTAATATAAAGTCACAAAGATCAAGGCAGTGTGGTATTGGTTTAAAGATAAAGTATAGATCAGTAGTCTAGGAAAGAGGGCATAGAAAGAAACCTTCATGTATATACGGTCAATTTATTTTCAGTAACACTGCCAAGACAAGTCAATGAGGAAGGTATAGTTCCTTCAAGTGTTGCTGAAACTGTTACATAGCCATAAGAAAAAAAATTCACCCTAACCTTTACTTCATACCATATTCAAATAATTTTAAATGGCTCATAGAACAAAATGTTAGAGGCTTGACCATAAAACTTCTAGAAGAAAATATAGGTGAAAATATTAGTGATATACTATATTAGGCAAAGATTTCTTGAAGAAAACACAAAAGCATAAGTTATAAAGAAAAAAGATGATAAATTGGAGTTCATCAAAATTAAAAATTTTGCTCTTCAAGAAATTCTCATTAATAAAAAAATGCAAATCACAGGATGGGAAAAAAAGTTTGCAAAACATATCAGTAAAAGAACTTGTGCCTAGAATACAGAAAACACCCTTAAAACTCAATGATAGGAAGAAAATAAACTGATTAAAACAAAACAGATTTTAACAAACCCTTCACCAAAGAAGGTGTATGAAAGACAAATAGGCACATGAAAAAATGCTCAATATTTTTAGGCATTAGGGAAATGGAAATTTAGAATGACAACGACAAATCCACTAGAAAGGGTGAAATTAAGGAGTCTAGAATAAGGAAATCCTGTCATTTGTGACAACATGGACGAACCTTGAGGGCATTATGCTAAGTGAAACAAGTCAGACAAAGCATGACAGATACTGTGTGATACCACTTATATGTGGAATCTAAAAAAGATGAACTCACAAAAACAGTAGAATGATGGGAAGGTGGTGAAGATGGGCAGAAGGTGGTCAAAGGGTACAAACTGCTAGCTATTAGATAAATAAATTCTGAGGATCTAATGTACATCATGGTGATTATAGTTAATTATACTCTAATACATACTCGAAAGTTGCTAAGACAGTAAGATCTTAAATGTTTGCACCACAGGGGAAAAAATGGTAATTATGTGACAAGATGGAGGTGTTAGCTAATGCCCTGATGGTAATCATTTTGGAATATGTAAGTGTATCAAATCAACAAGCTATATACCTTAAACTTATACAATGTTGTTATACACAATAAATCTGGGGAAAAAATTAAATAGACTGAACCTACCAAGTGTTGGCAAAGATATGGAGGAACTGGATCTCCTATACACTGCTGGTTGGAATATAGACTAATGCAACTACTTTGGAATATATTTTGGCAATTTCTTCAAAACTCAATAATACACCTAAAATATAACACAGCTAACCCACCCCTAGGTATTTATGAAAGCATCTATCCATACAAATAATTGCACACAAATATTCACGGTATCTTCAGTAGCCACAAACTGGAAATAACTGAAACGTCGATAAATAAGAGAAAAGATAAACAAAATTTTATATATCCATATAGCGAAATAATAATCAACAATAAAGAAGAACAAGCTATTGATCTATGCATCAATATGGGTGGCTCTCAAAATAATTATACTGAGTGAGAGAAACTAGGCAAAGTAATGTAGATAGCACTTCAGATATGATTAGTTTACTGTATGTCCATTTTACTTCAATAAGGCTGTTTTAAAAATGAGAGTGCATGATTCCATTTAAAGAAAATTCTAGAAAATGCAAACTGTAGTGACAGAAAGTAGATCAGTGATTTCCTAAGGATGGGAAAAAGAGGAATAGAGGGATAGATGGAAGTCAAAGTGATACTTGAAAACTTCGGGGAATTACAGATAAGTTAATTATCTTGATTTTGTTAATGGTAGCACACTTATACACACATGTCAAAAACTTAAACAATTGTACATCTTAAATACGTCTAGGTTATTACATGTCAATTATAATTCTATAATTCTGTAAAAATAAACTATTCTGAATGTTAAAATCAAAGTAGAAGTAATTTTCTTCAGAGAGATTCCCCTACATATAACTCTTTTTCATGATCCTCTGCCCAGTCATCATCAGTATCTAACTGAAATAAGTGATTTGTAATGAAGAATGAAAATATGAGGTGTTGCTCCAGTTTAAGTATTGCTGTAGTCAATTTGGGCTGATATAACAGAATACCACAGACTGGACGGCTTCTAAACGTTAGACACTTATTTCTCACAATTCTGGAGTCTGGAAGTCCAAGATAAAGGTGCTACCACAGTGGAATTCTGGTGAAAGCCTTCTTCTGGGGTGCAGATGGCCGTTTTCTCAGTTATATTCTTACTTGGTGGATAGAGGGCCAGAGAGCTCTCCAGAGTCCCTTTTATAAGGGCATTAATCTCATCCATGAGGGCTCCACTATCATTACTTAAGTAATTTCCAAAGACCCCACCTCCTAATACTATCACACTGGGGGGTTTAGAATTGAAATATATGAATTTGGGTGGGGTGGACACAAACATTCAGTCCATAACAGGTATCTCATGCCTTCATGAATATTCATGCATTGATTAAATCAATGCCATTTTTTAAGTTACTAAGGCAACTGATATTAAGAGACTGTAAAATATTTTTAAATGCCCATAAATTAACGGTGCTACTGAAAAGAATTTCTCAGACTGAAGTATATATGATGGTATTTAAACCATTGTTAACATTTCATAATTTTGAGAGAACTGCCATTTCACATTCATGTTTACAATGATGAAGTATGACCCAATGAGGACCACACAAACCACCCAAGTATAATTTTATCCTACCCCCACTCTGCCTTTCAATCTTTCTTTTTTTCTCTTCCTCCTTTGCTTTCTTCCTCCTTCCTCCATTCCTTCCTTTCTTTCAGAGCTCTTTTCTCCTTTAATATAATATATAAATTGCCTATAATTAACTGTTGCCCTCCAATTGAATGTCAGTGCTCTGAGAATAGAACATTGTATATATTCTCTGCTTGCTTGGCTACCAGTTTTTAGGTTACTTCTTTCTTGGTTTCCTCTAGCAGACTGCAACTATAGATTCTATTCTGGAAGCAACAGAAACCATTTTGAGCCAAATAAGCAGGGGGCTATTTGAGAATAACTTGGAGTCTCCCAGTAGTGACAACTGACTGACCAGATGTGAACAGCAGGCAGTAGCACAGTGAACTCTAGAGGGTAGGCTGTCAAAATTACTGTCAAGCCCATAGCTCAGCACCAATATGATCTTATGCCCCTCCACACTGACTGTGACAAATCTGATTAATTGTATCATGTGATCAATTTGTGTCACTCACTCAAGGTTCAAAGTTCTTGCAGTGTCTGGTCAACTATGCTTGTATTTCATGCCTACCTCTGTTTTAATATAGTCTTAGAAGGAGGCATCAGGAGGGCACTGGGACTGGAAGTTTCCCTTTCATCAAGACTATAACGGTAATGTCTCCTAAAAGTAGCATTATCCTATAATTTATTATTCAAATAAGTACACATTTGAGAGTAAAAAGGGCACTATTAATATTTATTCTAGAACAACTGGTGTAAACAAGATGATCTCTAGATTACAGGGAGGTGTGGTTAACTAACCAAAAAGGGTATTAGGACAGAAATTTTAAAAAGATATGTTTGGATGTTGGTGGGACAAAAGAAGATCATAGGTTTGGTTTTTTGTTTGTTTGTTTTTTCATTTGTTTGTTTTCAATAATTCTACTTCCTCTGAATCAGGAAAAGTATCTCAGTGGTTTACCTCCAAGATTCTTTGCATGGGAAAATATGGGAGCCCTTCAGTCTATTTCCCACTCTTACCTTTCCATTCTCATCCTGGTTCTTGAAGATACCTGTCTCCATAATCCATCGCAGTTTACTCACCTGGAACAGACATAATGAGAAGCCCTATAACACTAGAGTTTTCCCCAACTTGGGCAAGTTTTTTTTTTTTTTTGGGGGGGGCAAGTTTTTGATAGTTTCCTACTTGAAGGCAGGGAACTGGATTGTACAATGCTTTGAATTTCCTGCCAGCTCTCAAACCATTCCTCTAGTAGTGAATCCTATTACTTGTCAGCTCATTGGATTCTTGTATCTCTTTATAGCCTGGCTTTGGGGTCTTTGAAACAAAAGTGTTTCAAACACTTGTTTGAAGTACTTTGGCCTCACTTTAGCTCATTGATCATAAGTACCTGTTTTTCTAATGAGTCATTAAAAGTGAAAGTGATTTATTGTGACAGGATTATGTGGTTCCCAACACTGAGAGGATAATGAATCCAAAGCGTGACACCAAGAATAAAATGCTCACTCTCCTCTTCTTGACCAGTGGCACATTTTCTAACACGGAAGAGTCAAAGGGATAATGTCCTCAGCTGGTAATTAGTCACTTTACTGTAACTTAAAAAAAATCCTGGTAGAATTTCTCAGCTCTAATAAATCAAGAGTTCATAGGATCGCTAGTTATGCTAATGGGTAGCTTGACTTTTAATGAGGCTTTATAATTAATTAATCTACTCACTGAAGGTATGTGGACTCCTGGTTTATAATTACAGCCTCTAGTTTTCAAAGGTAAAACCAATATTTACCCCTGTATGCCCCCTGCCAAAGGGCTGCAACAGCCATTGGCTGGTAAATATTCATTTATACTGACAGCAAAAATATTTTACACGGAGCTCCAAATCTGCAGTCTCCCAGCTGTCAGCTTGGTGGTAAACTGGTAAACTGCTGAGAGCTGCTGGCTGGGGACGGGTGGATTTGAGCTGAATAAAATCATACATCAATATGAAAATAGAAATGATTTTTTCCTTTTTTGATATTTCTCTTTATATCTCTGTCTCTCTGTCTCTCTCTGTATTGGGGGAGGGGGGAAGCTGCTACTCTTTCTTTGGAAAGCTTTGTCATAAGTTTTTATGTCAGAATTTTTACCATTTGTTGAGTACTACGTTTCAAGCCTCTACTAAGTGTTTTACATGGATTATCTCTTTAAACCCTCACAACACACCCATGAGGAACATATTCTTATTATATTCATTATAAAAATAAGGACACTGAGGCTTAGAGAAGTTAAATAATTTGCCCAAGTTTATACTTCTAATAGATAAACTATTTGAAGCAGAAATGTCTGACCCTAGAGCTTCTTTAAAATATGAAAGAAGCTCGGTTTATTTGGTGGGTGGTTAAGAGCTTGGCTTGTACATTCAGAAGATCCCAGGTACCATGTTTTTAAGACATAATTCAAACTATTGTCTACTTATGTGTACATGTATAAAAATATTTAATTTTCTCATAATATCAATAAATTAGCGTAAGGACAGAAAAGACTTCACATTGTAGCTCAAATTCCTTTGGCTACGGCTTCCATCTGTATAAATGGATCTTAGTTCCAGTCGGATTCCTGTTCAACTATTTTCAAAGTCTGGGTGATTTGGTGACTCCATTTTCACTGTTCTAGGTGCTACATTCCCTCCTTCACGAGGACAAACACCTCAGTTCCTTTCTGGTCCTTCTGGCAGTTTCATTGTGCAGTTACTTTAAATGTTTCTGTTGTCTCTGGAAGGCTGCATGGACTGTAAAAGCCTGACAGATCCCAGCAGAGCATGTTTTAAAGATGATCCTGGAAATACTAATGACTGAATGACTTGCAAATGACTGAAATTTGATTATACCAACATTCTTTCTGAAAGCATAACAGGTAATTTATAGATTTCACAAAGTGCAATTTAATGCACATAATTTTTCTCAAGGGTTTATCAGATAAAGAATTTGTGGTTTGTTCCTGATATGAATGCTCCCTGAAGTTGAATCTTTAAGAATATACTATAGCCAATTAAGATAAACTATCTTAACAATGGTAGCTTAGTCATTATTCCATCCAAGGATTGTTTTATAGGCCAGATTTGTCATTATTTCTGCTTTACTTGGATCTCTGTGTACCTAATTGGGGTTTCGGTATGTTCATGGACTGGGTCTGCTAACAGGTCCTTGATATATATATTTTTTGTCAATGGAAATGCTCACCTTTAGGAAAAAATGGAGGGGAGCCCAATGTATAAGCCAACTAAGCCCAACTAACTCACCAAAAATGCAAGACATTTTAACTATTTGCCATTATTTAGATGCAAAAAAATGGAGGTCTTGTCTTTTTTTTTAATAAAGCTTAGTAGACAAGGATTAATTTTACTTAAAGAAAATATTTACTTTATATACCATGTTGTTTTCCCTACCTTGTGAACTTTTTCTCTTTGCCATTCTCACTTGTCACTCATTCACATTTAAAACCTCAGTCAATTTTTACTTGCCTTCACTTTTCTTACCTATGTCTTTCAAAATTTCCTCCTTTTTTCTCCATCTCTAACCTAATTAAAAACCTCTCAGCTAAGCATAAATTTGTTTAGTAGCTCCTTAATCTGTTAACTGCTCTCTTTCCTGCTCACTACTGAATTTATCTTTCTAAATTACCAGTTTTATCAAATCACTCCTTCAATCAAGAATCATGCATACTTTTCCATTGTGTACAAGTTAATGTTTTATGACAGGCCTGATATTTAAGAACTACTTGATTTTCACTTCTTTTTCCCTCTAGTATAAATTTCTTCTTAATCCTTATATGTAGCCTCTGTTTTACACATGGAACATTTCCCCCCTAACAAATCTTGATCATTGATGAGACTGGACTCATTTTTTGGTTTTGTTATATCAACCTGTCCTAACTTTATTCTTACAATTATTTTATGACATTTTGTCTATTGTGGTAGGCTGAATAATGGCCCTCTTCAAAGATGTCCATGTCCTAATTCCTGAAACCTGTGTGTATGTTACCTGACATGGCAAAAGGCACTTTTGCGAATGTGATTATGTCATGAACCTTGAGATGGTTAGATTAGCCTGGATTATCCAGGCTAATCACATGAGTCCTTAAAAGAGGAGAACCTTTCCCAGCTGAGTTCAAAGTCAGAGAGAGATGCAACCTTGCTGGCTGCAAAGATGGAAGAAGGGGGCCACGAGCAAAGGAATGCAGACAGCTTCCAGAAGCTGAAAAGGCAATGAAATGGTTTCTCCTCTAGAGCCTCCAGAAGGATCTCACTGGGCTAAAATAAAGATGTTGGTAAGGCTGTGCCCCATTTTAAACTTCAGTTCTAGAACTATAACATAATAAATTTGTGTTGTTTTAAGTTTGTGGCAATTTGTTACAGTAGCAAAAGGAAATTAATACATCTATTGACTTAGTCTCTTCCCCCAGTGGACTTGGAGCTCCTTGAGTTGGGGACTGAGAAACAGAGTTCCCACATTCATTATCCCCTTTCTTTTAACAGAACCCTGGTATTTTTTCCAGGAATGCAGTAGGCCCAGCTTCCTTTGCAGCTGTGTGACCGAGTGTCTAAGTTATAAAAGGGAAGTGCTATGAGAAAACCTTCCAATAAAATTGACTCAGCTAGGAAAATTGACTATTTCCCTCTCCTTTCTGCTGCTCGTCTGAAATATAGAGAAGATTACTGGAGCTCCATCAGCCATACTGGACTGTGAGATGACTTAGAATATGAAATAGGGAAGCCAGCTCTGAGGATGGCAGTACCAAGAGACAGGTGTGTGGGTCCCTGATGGAGCTGTGGTGCCACAAAACCTGTCCTGGATAGCCGACCCTTGGACCTTACTTAGGAGAGATAAAACAAAAACAAAACGTCAATCTTATTTAAGCTTCTGTAAATTTGCCTTTTTTCATTTCTATGAAGCCAAGTCTAATAAATACTAATACAAACAGTGTTGACTCTCCATGGAATCCCAGCACAGTGCCTGGCACAGAACATTTGCTCAATAAATCCTTGATGAATGGATATCTTAGCTCTTCTTTGCCTAAAGTCACTCATCTTCCAGGGCCTATATCTCTATGAAAATATTGGGATGGTTTTTGTCCCAATTAGCCTCAGTCTGGGTGGACTGAGTAGTGTCCCTGTGAAATTCATGTCTACCCAGAACCTCAGAATATGACCCTATTTGCAAATAGGATCTTTGCAGGTGTAATTAAGATGAAGTCATACTGGATTAGCGTGGGCCTTAAGTACAATGAAGGTGTCCTTGTAAGAAGAGGAGAGGACACAAATAGACACGGGAAAGAAGGCCATGTGATGACAAAAGCAGAGTTTGGAATGATGCAGCTTTGCCTCAAGAAACGCCAAGGAATGTGGGAGCCATCAGAAGGTAGCAAGAGGCAGGAAAGGATTCTCCCCTCAGGCCTTCAGAAGCATCGTGGCCCTGCTGACTCCTTGATTTTGAACATCTACTCTCTAGAAATGTGGGGGAATAAATATCTGTCATTTTAAGCCACCTAGTTTGCTAATTTGTTACAGCAGTCCTAGGAAACTAATACACCCTTCTTTACAATAATATATTCAAAATGCTTAGAATAGTTGCTGTGTCATAAATGCACAAATGTTAGACTTTGTATTACTATCATCATCATTACTTTCTATGCTATTTCGGTCACTGAACCTCATACTATTAGTTGAAATTGTTTTCAGGTATAAATTTTTTTTTTTTTTTTGTGGTACACGGGCCTCTCACTGTTGTGGCCTCTCCCATTGCGGAGCACAGGCTCCGGACATGCAGGCTCAGTGGCCATGGCTCACAGGCCCATCCGCTCCGTGGCATGTGGGATCTTCCCGGACCGGGGCACGCACCTGTGTCCCCTGCATCGGCAGGTGGACTCTCAACCACTGCGCCACCAGGGAAGCCCTAGGTATAAATATTTTGCGTCTTCAATTAGACCATCAGGTCCTTGAAGGCAGAGACAGTTGTTTACATTCTTTTATCCCCCGTTTTCATTGCTTGACATATAACATGGTACCAGGTGTGTGAAGGGCAGCAGCCTTTAGAAAAGGAAAACTCCCCATGGATGATGTTCTCAGAATAACTGGAATCCACAAAAAAGTTATAGCCTTGTGGAATTTGGCAGACAGTTATCAGGGTCAACAATCCCTCCTGACTGACAGAAAACTAGATAAGAACAAGACTTGAGTTTCTCTAGACAACAGTCAAGTGAGGAGTCTCAGACCCTGGCAGAGTTCAGTCATCCAGTGATTTTTATCAGCATTTTTGGGGAACTATTAAAGAGTAATTTCCATTTTTCTCTTTAAATAAATGCTTTATCTATTTAGAAAGATGCTGTAGTCAAAGTACAAAGAAGCCCATTAGGATATCCATGTATAGCTCTTATAAGCAAGAACACAGCCTGGGGTAGCAAGTAGTTTTTCTGTAAAGAGGCATATTTTCTATTTTCAAACTCCCTTGTTGCATTCCTCAGCTATATTACTGAGATGCAAACTTTTCAAATTTCCTTGCCTTCTCTTGTTGGAAGATTTTGTGCCTCTCACTTGCTTTCAGGCAGTTCTTTCTCTTAAAGTGGAAACCAAAAAATGTTTTTGAGGTCTTGGTAAACACAGAGCAGTCATTTTAAGAGTCACAGATAAGGAATTCCAGGGTTTTCCCAGAAAGAGACATGGAAAAGAAAAAGAACAGATTTGAATTATCAACATTTTTGATGCTAGCTGCTGTAGGGTCAGTTAGGATATCCTAGTAGGAAGTTTTCGTTATTCCCCAAGACCACAAACTAAAAAATAACTAAAATTTGTCTTCTGCTAATTATATTCTGAGTAACTTTCTCATTATTAACATATATTAACTCATTTAGTCTTTTTGATAATGGATAAGGAGGCCCTGTTTATTATTCTGATTTTACAGATGAGCTAAGTGAGACATAAATATGACGTTTAACAATTTTCTAGGATCTGCTTTATACTCTCCATTTTGAATCCGGGCTGTTAACACCTGATAGTTGTGCTCAGCTACTTTACTTTCCTGACCTCAATTTCCTCATCTATAAAATGCATCTCAATTTCCAAAAGGTATCTCAGTAAGCAGAAAGAAGAATGTCAGTTTCCACCCTGAAGCTTCTTAGTGTTTTTGTATGATTTAATAGTGGAAACTGAACTGAATATGCAGATTAACTAACACAAACGTAAGTATGGATTAAGTCCTGTAGCAGAGAAAGCAGCCCTGCCTCCCACATTTCCAATGTCTACGCAAAAGTGCAAATGCAGGCCCACAAACCATCTGTCAAGACTCTACATGCTTCAAACGTATAAATCAAGCTAATGAGAATACATTCTAGCCTCTTATCTGGACACGTGTATTTCCATAACGACCTGGAGGACCAGATCCAAAGCTAGAATTCTCTGACTTAGAGCTTTACACCAGAATGTGGGCACCCAAGGAGAGCCTGTACTGGTCCCCTGACTCCAGCCTTGGCCACTATCTCATAACCTAGTCTACTGCTCTTTCAGTTCCTGTCTCTACCCTCTAATATGAGGGGCCTCAGATGCCCATGATAGACACCTTATCCTACAAAACCATCTTTGTTGACCCTCATTCCTAGTAGAGTTGCCAGGTTTAGCAAATAAAAATATACTATGCCCAGTTAATGAATTTCAAATATGCAAAAACAAAATCTATTTTTAGTACAACTATGTCCTGCACAATATTTTGTTGTTTATCTGAAATTCAAATTTAACCAAGTGTTCCTGCATTTAATCTGTATTTGTCCTTATCTACAAGCATTCACCCACTGGCCAAATTTTGGGCCCACTGATGCACACTCTGTTGTCCATTTCTACCCCTTCATTGACATGGATCCAGATCAAAGGCATTCATGTCCTGGAATGGTCCTGGGGCTGTTTGGGCAGGTAATTCTGTAGTCCAGGGTACCCAGAGTGTGATTAAGATGAGGGGCATGTGCCCCTTGGAGAGGGACACAGACCAGAAGGGACTAGAAATAGACCCTCTAAAGTGCAAAGCCCAGAAAAGGTGCACTTATTTCTACAAATAGAATAAAAGATGTACAGACAGGCTGGTGGGATCTACACTGACTGGTGGGATCTGAAAAGAAATCATGGAAGAAGGGGCATTTGAGTCTTAAAGGATAGGGAGAAATTAGGCAAGTTGAGGAAAGGGCATACAATGTGGAAGTATTTCACTTATGTTTGATTATTCTTTACTTTTTAAACACAGCAAGCCCTCTGTATGTTTTTAATCTTATGTCTTTAATGTGTACAAATATTAGGCATAACTCACCTTCTTAAAGATCATGGAGATGACTTGCACATGAAGGAAACTTGTACATACTGAGGAGAGTTCTACATTTTCTCTCATTTTCCCTTTGAGTATTCGTTGATTTGCAGCATGGGCCATAGAGACTGAACAGAATGTAGGGGGCTAGAAATTGCAGCTGTTTCATTAAGTGGGGGAGATGAAAATTGAGTTCAGGGCTACCAGATGGCCAGGATTTAAGAAGACAAGATGCTGGAGAAAAGGGAACAACTGAGAGGTGAACTTGAAGTTCCACATTCAATATCTTCTTAAGGCAATGGCATACTCCCAGGTTACACCTGCTTGAGATGAGACAGCGAGAAACCAAGCAGGGAGTGACTTCTAAGAGGCTAAACATGGAAGCAGGAAGTTAGCAGTCTCACGGGGTTGGGGAGACAAAATTTGGCATAGAGGACCTGCCAAGGGAGAGAGCCCTGATACACAGCCGGGCATTCAATTAAAATCTCAGAGGGGTTATCCTCTAGGAGAAAAAGGCAAAGCAGAAACAGACCAACATTCACAGAGTCAAAGTGATCTGCTTATATTCTATCTGATGTTAATATTTTTAAGTTTTGCATTGCTGTATATTCAAAGATTTGTTTTATTAATATGCAATAAAGGCTTAGAAATTATAGTTTTATTCCTTAATTTGTAAATATGGTTAACTATGGAATATATTTACTGCCTCTAGTGAATGTCATTTATATAATGACTAATTTGAGGGTAGCGTGTACTCTGTAAGTCTGTTTTAAATTGCACTGTTGTTTTTTGTTTTTTTTCTTATTAGTCATCCATTTTATACACGTCAATCCCAATCTCCCAGTTCATCATACCACCACCACCACCACCACCACCACCCCCACCTCTTTCCCCCCTTGGTGTCCATACGTTTGTTCTCTACTTCTGTGTCTCAATTTCTGCTCCACAAACTGGTTCATCTGTACCATTTTTCTAGGTTCAACATATATGCATTAATATACGATATTTGTTTTACTCTTTCTGACTTATTTCACTCTGTATGACAGGCTGTAGATGCATCCACGTCTCTACAAATGACCCAATTTCGTTCCTTTTTATGGCTGAGTAATATTCCATTGTATATATGTACCACAACTTCTTTATCCATTCGTCTATCGATGGGCATTTAGGTTGCTTCCATGACCTGGATATTGTAAATACAGCTGCAGTGAACATTGGGGTGTATGTGTCTTTTTGAATTATGGTTTTCTCTGGGTATATGCCCAGTAGTGGGATTTCTGGATCATATAGTAATTCTATCTTTAGTTCTATAAGGAACCTCCATACTGTTCTCCATAGTGGCTCTATCAATTAACATTCCCACCAGAAGTGCAAGAGGGTTCCCTTTTCCCCACACCCTCTCCAGCATTTGTTGTTTGTAGATTTTCTGATGATGCCCATTCTAATTGGTGTGAGGTGATACCTCATTGTAGTTTTGATTTGCATTTCTCTAATAATTAGTGAAGTTGAGCAGCTTTTCATGTGTCTCTTGGCCATCTGTATGTCTTCTTTGGAGAAATGTCTCTTTAGGTCTTCTGCCCATTTTGGGATTTTTTTTTTTAATATTGAGCTGCATGAGCTGTTTATATATTTTGGAGATTAATCCCTTGTCTGATGATTCATTTGGAAATATTTTTGCCCATTCTGAGGGCTGTCTTTTTGTCTTCTTTATGGTTTCCTTGGCTGTGCAAAAGCTTTTAAGTTTCATTAGGTCCCATTTGTTTACTTTTGTTTTTATTTCCATTACTCTAGAAGGTGGATCAAAAAAGATCTTGCTGTGATTTATGTCAAAGAGTGTTCTTCCTATGTTTTCCTCTAAGAGTTTTATAGTGTCCAGTCTTACATTTAGGTCTTGAATCCCTTTTGAGTTTATTTTTGTGTATGGTGTTAGGGAGTGTTCTAATTTCATTATTTTACATGTAGCTGTCCAGTTTTCCCAGCACCACTTATTGAAGAGACTTTCTTTTCTCCATTGTATATCCTTGCCTCCTTTGTCATAGATTAGTTGACCATAGGTGCATGGGTTTATCTCTGGGCTTTCTATCCTGTTCCATTGATCTATACTTCTGTTTTTGTGCCACTACCATATTGTCTTGATGACTGTAGCTTTGTAGTATAGTCTGACGTCAGGGAGACAGATTCCTCCACTCGTTTTTTTTCCTCAAGACTGTTTTGGCTATTCGGGGTCTTTTGTGTCTCCATACAAATTTTAAGAATTTTTATTCTAGTTCTCTAAAAACTGCCATTGGTAATTTGATAGGGATTGCATTGAATCTGTAGATTGCTTTGGGTAGTATAGTCATTTTCACAATATTGATTCTTCCAATCCAAGAGCATGGCATATCTCTCCATCAGTTGGTATCATCTTTTTTTTTTTTTTTTTGTGGTATGCGGGCCTCTCACTGTTGTGGCCTCTCCCGTCGCAGAGCACAGGCTCTGGACGCACAGGCTCAGCGGCCATGGCTCACGGGCCCAGCCGCTCCGCAGCATGTGGGATCTTCCCGGACCGGGGCACGAACCCGTGTCCCCTGCATCGGCAGGCGGACTCTCAACCACTGCGCCACCAGGGAAGCCCAGTTGGTATCATCTTTAATTTCTTTCATCAGTGTCTTACAGTTTTCTGCATACAGGTCTTTTGTCTCCCTAGGTAGGTTTATTCCTAGGTATTTTATTCTTTTTGTTGCAATGGTAAATGGGAGTGTTTCCATAGTTTCTCTTTCAGATTTTTTTTTTTTTTTTTGTGGTATGCGGGCTTCTCACTGTTGTGGTCTCTCCCGTTGCGGAGCATAGGCTCCGGACACGCAGGCTCCGCGGCCATGGCTCACGGGCCCAGCCGCTCCGCAGCATGTGAAATCTTCCCGGACCAGGGCACGAACCCGTGTCCCCTGCATCAGCAGGCGGACCCTCAACCACTGCACTACCAGGGAAGCCCTCTCTTTCAGATTTTTCATCATTAGTGTATAGGAATGCAAGAGATTTCTGTGCATTAATTTTGTATCCTGGAACTTTACCAAATTCATTGATTAGATCTAGTAGTTTTCTAGTGGCATATTTAGGATTCTCTATGTATAGTATCATGTCATCTGCAAACAGTGACAGTTTTACTTCTTCTTTTCCAATTTGCATTCCTTTTATTTCTTTTTCTCCTGATAACCGTGGCTAGGACTTGCAAAACTATGTTGAATAATAATGGTGAGAATGGACATCCTTGTCTTGTTCCTGATCCTAGAGGAAATGCTTTCAGTTTTTCACTGTTTTTTTTTAAATTAATTAATTTATTTATATTTATTTTTGGCTGTGTTGGGTCTTCGTTTCTGTGCAAGGGCTTTCTCCAGTGGCGGCGAGCGGGGGCCACTCTTCATCGCGATGCGCGGGCCTCTCACTGTCGCGGCCTCTCCCGTTGTGGAGCACAGGCTCCAGACGCGCAGGCTCAGTAGCTGTGGCTCACGGGCTTAGTTGCTCCGCGGCATGTGGGATCTTCCCAGACCAGGGCTCGAACCCGTGTCCCCTGCATTGGCAGGCAGACTCTCAACCACTGCACCACCAGGGAAGCCCCTCAGTTTTTCACTATTGAGAATGATGTTTGCTGTGGGTTTGTCATATATGGCCTTTATTATGTTGAAGGAGTTTCCCTCTATGCCCACTTTCTGGAGAGTTTTTATCATAAAAGGGTGTTGAATTTTGTCACAAGATTTTTCTGCATCTCTTGAGATGATCATATGGTTTTTCTTCTTCAATTTGTTAATATGGTGTATCACATTGATTGGTTTGCATATAGTGAAGAATCCTTTCATCCCTGGGATAAACCCCACTTGCTCATGGTGTATGATCCTTTTAATGTGTTGTTAGATTCTGTTTGCTAGTATTTGGCTGAGGATTTTTGCATCTGTATTCATCAATGATATTGGTCTGTAATTTTCTTTTTTTGTAATATCTTTGTCTGTTTTTGGTATCAGGGTGATGGTGGCCTCATAGAATGAGTTTGGGAGTGTTCCTTCCTCTGCAATTTTTTGGAAGAGTTTGAGAAGGATGGTTGTTAGCTCTTCTCTAAATGCTTGATAGAATTCGCCTGTGAAGCCATCTGGTCCTGGACTTTTGTTTGTTGGAAAATTTTTAATCACAGTTTCAATTTCATTACTTGTGATTGGTCTGTTCATATTTTCTATTTCTTCCTGGTTCAGTCTTGGAATGTTATACCTTTGTAAGAATTTGTCCATTTCTTCCAGGTTGTCCATTTTATTGGCATAGAGTTGCTTGTCATAGTCTCTTACGGTGCTTGGTATTTCTGTGGTGTCTGTTGTAACTTCCCCTTTTTCATTTGTAATTTTACTGATTTTAGTCGTCTCCCTCTTTTTCTTGATGAATCTGGCTAATGGTTTATCAATTTTGTTTACCTTCTCAAAGAACCAGCTTTTAGTTTTGTTGATCTTTGCTATTGTTTTTGTAAGGCCAGACACTATTAAACTCTTAGTGGAAAACATAGGCAGAACACTCCATGACATAAATCGCAGCAAGATCCTTTCTGACCCACCTCCTAGAGAAATGGAAATAAAAACAAAAATAAACAAATGCGACCTAATGAAACTTAAAAGCTTTTTCACAGCAAAGGAAACCTTAAACAAGATGCAAAGATAGCCATCAGAATGGGAGAAAATATTTGCAAATGAAGCAACTGACAGAGGATTAGTCTCCAAAATTTACAAGCAGCTCATGCAGCTTAATATCAAAAAAACACACAACCCAATGCAAAAATGGGCAGAAGACCTAAACAGACATTTCTCCACAGAAGATACACAGATGGCCAACAAACACATGAAAGAATGCTCAACATCATTAATCATTAGAGAAATGCAAATCAAAACTACAGTGAGATATCATCTCACACAGGTCAGAATGGCCATCATCAAAAAATCTACAAACAATAAATGCTGGAGAGGGTGTGGAGAAAAGGGAACCCTCTTGCACTGTTGGTGGGAATGTAAATTGATACAGCCACTATGGAGAACAGTATGGAGCTTCCTTAAAAAACTAAAAATAGAACTTCTGTACGACCCAGCAATCCCACTACTGGACGTATACCCTGAGAAAACCATAATTCAAAAAGAGTCATGTACCACAATGTTCATTGCAGCTCTATTTCCAATAACCAGGACATGGAAGCAACCTAAGTGTTTCTATTTCATTTGTTTCTGCTCTGATCTTTATGATTTCTTTCCTTCTGCTAACTTTGGGTTTTGTTTGTTTTTCTTTCTCTAGTTCCTTTAGGGGTAAGTTTAGATTGTTTATTTGAGATTTTTCTTGTTTCTTGATGTAAGCTTGTATAGCTATAAACTTCCCTCTTAGAACTGGTTTTGCTGTATCCCATAATTTTGGATCGACGTGTTTTCATTGTCATTTGTCTCTAGGTATTTTTTGACTTCCTCTTTGATTTCTTCAGTGATCTGTTTATTATTTAGTAACGTATTGTTTACCTCCATATGTTTGTGTTTTTTACATTTTTTTCCCCTGTAATTCATTTCTAATCTCATAGCATTGTGGTCAGAAAAGATGCTTGATATGATTTCAATTTTCTTAAATTTACTGAGGCTTGATTTGTGACCCAAGATGTGATTTATCCTGGAGATTGTTCCATGCACACTTGAGAAGAAAGTGTAATCTGCTGTTTTTGGATGGAATGTCCTATAAATATCAATTAAATCTATCTGGTATATTGTGTCATTTAAAGCTTGTGTTCCCTTATTAATATTCTGTTTGGATGATCTGTCCATTGGTGTAAGTGAGGTGTTAAATTCCCCCACTATTATTGTGTTACTGTCGATTTCCTCTTTTAGAGCTGTTAGCAGTTGCCTTATGTATTGAGGTGCTCCTATGTTGGATGCATATATAATTGTTATATCTTCTTCTTGTATTGGTCCCTTGATCATTACATAGTGTCCTTCCTTGTCTCTTCTAACATTCTTTATTTTAAAGTCTATTTTATCTGATATGAGTATTGCTACTCCAGCTTTCTTTTCATTTCCATTTGCATGGAATATCTTTTTCCATCCCCTCACTTTCAGTCTGTATGTGTCCCTAGGTCTGAACTGGATCTCTTGTAGACAGCATATATATGGGTCTTGTTTTTGTATCCATTCAGCAAGGATGTGTCTTTTGGTTGGAGCATTTAATCCATTCACGTTTAAGGTAATTATCGATATGTATGTTCCTATGACCATTTTCTTAATTGTTTTGGGTTTGTTTTTGTAGGTCCTTTTCTTCTCTTGTGTTTCCCACTTAGAGCTAAGTTCCTTTAGCATTTGTTGTGTAGCTGGTTTGGTGATGCTGAATTCTCTTAGCTTTTGCTTGTCTGTAAAGCTTTTGATTTCTCCATTTAATCTGAATGAGATCCTTGCTGGGTAGAGTAATCTTGGTTGTAGATTCTTCCCTTTCATCACTTTAAGTATATCATGCCACTCTCTGTTTTCCATAGTGTTTTCCATAGTGGCTGCCCCATTTTATATTCCCACCAACATCAACATAGTTTAAGCGTTCCAGTTTGTCCATGTTCTGGCCAATAATCATTATCTTTTGATGATTTTTAATAATACCCATCCTAACAATGGTATCTGATTGCAGAATTGACTTGCATTTCTCTGATTATTAGTGCTTTTGAGCATCTTTTCATAAACCTATTGTGTATTTGTATGTCTTCTTTGGAGAAATGTCTATTCAAGTTCTTTGCCCATTTTTAATTGGGTTATTTGAGTTTTTTTGCTATTGAGTTATAGGATTTCCTTATCCACTTTGGATATTAACCTCTTATCAGATATATGGTTTCAAATATTTTTTCCCATTCCATAGTTTGTGTTTTCACTCTTTAAATTGTGTCCTTTGCTGTGTCTAGTGTGGGATTTTGATAATGAGAGAGATTATTTGTATGAGGTGGGGGTAAAATGGGAAATCTCTGTACCCCCTGTTCAATTTTGCCATGAACCTAAAAGTGCTCTAAAAAATAGTCTGTTAACTTTAGACTTTAGAATGTACAACACCAAGAATGAACTCTAACATAAACTATGGACTTTAGGTGGTAATGTTCACATGTGGGAGCAAGGGGTATAAAGGAACTCTGTACTTTCTTATCAATTTTGCTGTGAACATAAACTGCTCTAAAAGAGTCTGTTTCAAAAAATTAGCTGACAGGGGCTTCCCTTGTGGTGCTTGGGAAGGTTAAGAATCCACCTGCCAATGCAGGGGACACAGTTTCAAGCCCTGTTCCGGGAAGATCCCACATGCAGGAGCAACTAAGCCTGTGCGCCACAACTACTGAGCCTGTACTCTAGGGCTTACGAGCCACAACTACTGAGCCCATGTGCTACAACTGCTGAAGCCCGCGTGCCTGGAGCTGGTGCTCTGCAACAAGAGAAGCCACCACGATGAGAAGCCTGTGCACCGCAACAAAGAGTAGCCCCCACTTGCCACAACTAGAGAAAGCCCACGTGCAGCAATGAAGACCCAATGCAGCCAAAGATAAATAAATAAAATAAATAAATTAAAAAAAATTAGCTCACAATATAAAGTGCTAGTGAGTACATGAAGAGACTGTATCTCACATATATTGCTTGTAGGAGTGTAAGTTGGTACTACAGCTTTGGGAAATGGTTGGCAACATCTCCTAAAGCTCAACATATACATACTGTAATCCAGCAATCCTGGGAATATACCCACCAAAAGGAGGTGCATATGTTCACCAAATGACATGTACAAGAATAGGCATAGCAGTCCTACTTACCGTCATCAAATATTGGTAAAAAACAAAATTTCCATCAAGAATAGAATGGATAAATACACTGTGGCATAATCATATAGTGGGATTCTCTAGGGCAATGAGAATGATTTAACACAACCCGACTAAATCTCACAAATAAAATATTGAGTGAAGGAAGCCATACATAAAATTACACATGCAATATTATTCCAGTACATAAAATTCAAAATCATGTAAATTAACCTTATGATAGCAAAAGAATATTTACCTTTAGCAGAAAAGACAGGTAGTAAGCATGACGTAGACTACTGTGGTGCTGGTAATATTCTATATCCTTCCCTAGGAGCTGAGAATGTGGGTATGTTCACCTTCGGTAATGCATCAAGATGCACAAATTAAGATTTGTGCACTTTTTCTGTATGCATGCTTGATTTCTGTTTTTAAAATGCTTACAAGAAAGAGAAAAGCATGTATCCAGTCCTCAATGGAGCCTTGCTAATGCTGGAATTAATAGTTTTTCAGCACTCATCAATTGAGCTTGCTTTACAAAATAACTGGACTTGAAGTACCATTCCCTACCGCCTCTTTAGTTGGTATCATCAAATTTTTATTCAACACCTACTTTGTTGGCAAAAATGGTGCTAAATCTAGAGTATAAAAAGAACTAAGACACTTGAACTATCCAAATAGCATAAAAACTAGTTTTTGGAGGCATACAGGAACAGATAATTTTGCATTAATACATATCATGTGGAAATAGGAACAAGGTGCCGTGGAATGTAGGAAACTGCAAGATTGGTCTGCTCTGTCAAGTGCATGCACGTGTGTGTGTATGTGTGTGAATTTCAGAAAGCAATTTCTAAAACAGATGATTCCTGGGCTTAATCTTCAAAATAAAGAATTTAAGCACACAAAGGGGAGGAGTGAGGGAATTGCAAAGAGAGGGAGAGGCATGAGTGAAGATGTGGGACTGTTAAATTGTGGCATTAGAGCTGAATTTATAAGCAGCTCACTGATACTAGAGCATACATGTCAAGGCAGCGGGTGATATGAACAACGGATGGAAAGATAGAGCCCTGGCATGGAAACCTTAGAATCACTCTGTATGGCTGTGGTGGTTGATTGTATGAAGGTGTAAAATTTAAGGGGACACATTCACACAATGGACATATACTAACTGGAAACAGTGGAGGCTAGGCATACAGAAGCTCAGAAAATTATGCAAGGAGTGCACACTGGGACACATAGGTGCATGCTGCTCTGACATTTCTTAATCTCACTGTGGACATCCACTAAGGTTTCTTTCACCCACTATCACTCTTGGAGGTCTGGTGTCACCCCTGATTTGGCCACCTTGTCTACAAGACAGGGTATAGAGGCGGGCATGCATGGAGTGGTAGGTTCACTGAGGCATACGCATCTTGGCATCCAGGGTGTGGGGGAACAGGCCAGTGTTGTGGGAACACATATGTACATTCATAGAAAGTTCCCCAGACAGTTTCTGGCCTGAGTAAGTGATTCGCATAGCAGTGGTTCCCATTGATTTCTAAGAGTCATAGTATATGATTGACCAGGCTGTGCAATAGAAACATCCTTATTTTTGTGCTTAATTTGAGGAAGGTCAACCTTGTCTGATTTACACAAAAGTGCTCTATGAGCAGTGGCAGCTCTTGTAGGTCATGCCAGGGAATTTGAAATACAGCTTATATGTGTTGTGAAAAATTTTGGAGGATTTTAAGTTTCTAATATGCATGTTTAAATTTTCATTTTATATATCTGTGTCAGTAAGAAGGAGAATGTATAAAATGGAGCAGAGCTGGAGGTGGAGTTTCAGATTAGGAAACTGTATATAATAGTCCGGGTGCAAAATAAAGAGATTTTGACATGTGGAAATCACAGTAAAAATGAAGAGGAAGAGACAGACTTGAGAAATATTTAAGAGGAAACTTTGGTGGGACTTATTTGGCTGTAGATAGTGATGTGAAGAGAGGAATTTAGGATGATTTTGGGGCTTCTCAAACTTTATTAATTAGATAGGAGGTAATAGAGAAAAAACAGGCCTGTGAAGGTGAGCTTGGTTTTAAATCCAGTGGAGTTCAGGTATTTATGAAACATCCAAGTGAATGTGTATATCTCACAATTTAGATCTAGAGTTAATGACCAGGAATGCAGGGAGATAATCTGCTGATGTCATGGAATCCAAGGGAGTTTTGAACAAAAGGTTATGGTCAGTCATGTCAAATATTGAAGGTTGTCAAGGAAGATTAAATTGAGAAGCAACTCACTTTCACTATTTTTAAGTCCTTGGTTACTCTTTGGAGAACTGTTTCAAATTAGGGGAATGGGTAGAAACCAAATTGCATTGGGTGCAAAATTGAGGAAAAAGAGGAGACAACAACATCTAAAGTTGTTTTGCTCGGGGGTAGAGGATAACTAAGGTCCATTGGGTTGGGTTTTATAGTTTTACTCTGTTTATTCTGTTTTGTATTTAGATTGGAAGTAATGATAGGCAAGTATGAAGGGGAAATAGTTGGTTTAGAAAGAAGAGGGGATAATTGAGGAAACATTGTCTAGGGGGCTTGGAGAAGATGAAATGATAATCATAATTATGAGAATAATGATAATGGTGATAATGATTATTGTAATGGTATCATCTCTCATTTATGGAATTCTAACACTAGGCAACGTTATAAGGAAGATCCTATCATTCCCAACTTGCAGATGAGAAAGTGAGGCTTAGGCAGGTTAAGTAACTTACCCAGAGTCACACAGCCATAAAGTGCCAAAGTTTGTATTTAAATCCAGATCTCTCTGTTGATGCCCATGACTTAATGACTAATATGCACTGCCTGTCACAAATCAAGCATATAGATAGATGGGGCAGATGGAATTTCACTTCATCCCTGAGAAAGGAACAAACTTACTCCAGTTTCTTTCTCCTATTTTGATAGTAGGCATATGTTTAGAAGAAACATAATAAATTCTCTGTGGTGTTGCATTTGACTTTGCATTTTTGTTCAGTATTTGCTTATTTGCCTTAATTGGCAAGGTGATCCACATATTATTTTTAATTGGCATGACCATGTACTTTATCTTCCAAAGAAGAACAATTTTTAAAGCAAAAGAGGGCGTTGTTAATACAAATTAAACCAAACAGGCATAAACGAGGCCTGTCCTAAACACACCTTGTTTTAATTTTAATACCCACTGCTATTATAGATACACAGTGTGATAAAGATTGGATTGGCATTATTGATGTTACGTAGTTCCGAGCTTCAAAGCATATTTTGTCTAGGAGAACTGGCATTATTTTCATAAAATCTGTGACAGTGGCATCCATCTTTCACATAGCTAATGCCTTTTATTAACCCAAAAAATATTTCTAGAATCATGTGGAGTTGAGAATTAAATGGAACCTCAGACAGAACTCATCTAGGCCGATCTTTTTTCACTTGCTTAACTTAATCTCATTTCAAGGTCCCCCTTTACCTGCTATCTGAAGTTACTTTTAAAACAAACAAAACAAAACAAACAACAACCAAAAAAACACTGACCCTTTGAAATAGCTTTAGGGAGGCCAACACATTGAAGGTTCTCTAAGATGCATTTTGACTTACACACTATGTTGGTAGAGCATTTTAAAAAGATCCACCTACTTAAGTATCAAGATCTCTTTTCATAGGTTTAATTCAAATGGTTTCATAGGGTTTTTTGTTTTGTTTTTTTTTTTCCTATTTTGAGCCAAAATAAATTAGATCAGCAAAGTAGTTTTGTGACGTTGAACTGTTTTCCACTAGGCCTTCTTATTGCTATCATCACTGACCACTGCTCATAACCGGCTATTTCCTTAAATATGAGCAACTGCTTTGCTCTCTTCTACCACTATATCTGTTATCATTCTTGGCAATTTAACACATCATCTATCCAACATCTCTGCTACTCTGTTTTTGGCCCTCCTCCTCAACCTTTTTTATTTTTCTCCAGTTTTCATTTCAGTTTACAATACCACCATTTACCAAATTGCTCAGACAAAAAACTTAGGAGTCATCTTTGGTTTTCCCTAACACTTTTCACATCACCCCACGTGTCTAACCAAATAGCAGGTCAGCTTTATGTTCCCACACATCTTAATACTGTCATTTACACCACTGCCTCTGTCACCTTTTGCTGGTGATGCAATACCTTCATCATTTTCCTGCTTCCACTCTTGTCCCCATAAAGCCCATTTTCCACTCTGTAATATGAGTAGACATTGAAAAATATAAATGATATTTTATCAAGCACCATATAATTATCTAGAAGTTCCTCCATGATCCAGCTCTTACCTGATTCTCCTGTGTCATTTTTTAATCACTGTGCTCTTTGTTATTTCTTGAACAGAGAGAGCTCATGTCCTCTTCAGGGCCATTACACTTGTCCTCTCAGCCTGGCATACATTTCACCAGTATCTTTTTCTACCCCGCCTCTTCTCATTATTCAGGTGTCTTAAAATGTCTTCGCATTTGAAGAGCCTTTCCTGACTACATTATACAAAAAAAAAAAAAAAAAAAAAAAACCTCTTAGTGACTATCTCCCAACTGTGCTTTGTTTTCTTAATGCACCTTAAAAATGTGTGTACTTGTTTAAAGTATGTCTTGTCCACATGAATGTAAATATCATGATGGAAATAACATGATATAAATTGTACTTATGCTCCTAGGACAGTGGCAGTATCAGAGGGAAATTTGGCAATATTTGTTCAATAAATGAACAAGGTAATTATAAAGACAAAATGAGGTCTTGTATGTGAAAAGCCTAGAGAAAGCCTGGCATAAAATGAGTCCTCCCGCAATCAGCTTGTTAAAGAGGAAGGTGTGACTCTTACATTAATTTTAGTTGTGTATTTTCATACCACAAGACACCATAATATAGGAAATAAAAATTATCAGTCCAAAGTTATAATGTTTTATTTGCTTCATATAAAAACGTATAATTTTCAAAGGCTAAAAAGAGTCACTAAGTCACTACTCTTGAGGTTAGGTCCTGAGTATTCTGAGATGACACACGTAAATGAAAACCAACCCAGACATGCTCTTGTGTGCCAATATTTTGATAGATATCACTAAATGTGTCTAGTGATAGGCAGTTGAAAAGGCTTGGAATCTGCTACCAAGGAGATCATAGTCTAGAGGAAGAGATAGGCAAAGAAACAACGCATAGTATAGTGTGAAAAATACCTCAGCAGAAGGAGTGATTAAATGCCTAAGAGTCCTGGGAAAGACTGATGTAAAATGTGATGAATGATCTGTGTTAAAGAGATGCTAACCAATCATACATAGGAAAGGTAGACTGATAAACTAGTATGTAAAAGTCATAAAGATATGAAGTAGCACAGTGTGTTCAGTGAACCACTGTCAGCGTAATATGTCCTGAGTATAATGTGAGAAGGATAAACAATGGAAGATGTGTCTGGAGATCCAGGCAGGGGTCTTGGCCCCATTTCTGGTTCACAATTGCTATTCAGTCATTGTTCCTATTTTTCCTCTTCTTCCATTTAAGGTGTCTAATCAGGGAGGTATATTTTCACTGAAGCATTTTTCAAATTAAAGCACATTAAGTTCTTGAGTGAAGAAATTAGCCTCTTGAATATGGGATTTCCTTTCATCTTATTGTTATATTACTTTAAACACTTTATTTCCTGTTGTTTTATGTTTAAAATTCATTCTTGAAAAAGGATTTTTATGTCAAGTGTTTTTAGAGAGCACATGTTTTTCAACATGTGTGGGTTGGCTTTCACTGTGGAGAAATATCTAAAGAAAATACTGTTTTGCTTTTGCATAGCCATTCCTTTATTTTTTATACTTAATATGAACTTATCCTATATTATGAATGATGGATTATTTCTAAAAAGCTCCACTGATATTTCACTATAAGTTCCAAATTCTTGTTTAGTGTACAAACCTGTCTTAACCAATAATCTTAAATTTGCCACGGGAATCATTCTTTATTTCCACTGTAGGTGCTTTAATTGCCTTTAATTTGTGCTTACGTTTCCTTTTGGGGACAAATTTTAATCTTTTTTTTTCAGTTTTTTTATGTCAGTGACTTATGCTTTCCAAATAGTTTTGAATGCTAAATTATGCAAATCTCAGGAAAATTGGGAGTCCCAAATTAAAAGCCATAAATTTGTGATGAAGAAACGAACTAGTGAGTTTCTTAATTCAAATATGAGATATAGCTTGATAATTGGATTGTGAGTATGTAGCCAGAATAACAGAATGATCAGTAAGTCAAGATTTCCTAAGTACTGATTAAGTTATCAACTGAATAGATGAATGGTAAGTATTCAGTTATATGACTCCCTAGAATTAGTCAAAACATTTCAGCAATGAGTTGTAGGAGGTAAAAGGAGACAGATAAGCAAGCATCATTTCATTTAACAGCATGAAAGATTCCTCTCTCTCGAAATCTGACAGCATATCCATGTCTGTGTTTTTATCTCTATAATGGTTTTTGGAACTTCAGTGCCACATTAACTTTGATTTAAAAATGAGGCAATAGTCAAAGAAAACAAATCAATAGCAAGAGACAGGAAACCAAAGTGGCATGTATGTGTGTACGTGTGTGAAATAAAGAGAGAGAGTGCACGCAAGTTAGTGTAATAGAAAAGTCTGCAATCTGCCTAGAATACAAGGGTGTTCAGCCTGGCCAGTTTTGAGTCATTCTTGACCAAAAGTAATTCTCCAAAGGAAAGTATTAGATCATTTTATGAAATTTTGATGATTCAAGGGCTAGAATCTCTGTTGATTTCCGTCATTTATTAGAAACCTGTGGTTTACTTTTTTCTCAGATTGCTCACAAATGGGGTTTCAGCATCTGTGGTTAACCTCTCAAGGATTTCACATATTCTCTTTGCTTCCTAACATATTTGTCTTTAAAGCACAAGTACTTTATTTCCTGCATCTCTTGTATATCTCTTTAAAAGTTTTTCCTCCTAAGCTTAACAATTTTGAGAATAATCATTTGCGGTAATTTTCCCCAAGATACTTCTCTTTTGACCATCAATTTCTATTCTTCCTGCTTTTATTTTCAGCTATTAAAATCCTTTTGTAAAATTCTATCCATAGTTGAGGTCACACTGGAAGGATCTGAAAACTACCCACTGCAGCACCAATGAAAACCTCTCATTACTTTGCAACTTTTTTCCAGAGTCCAATTTTCTTTGTGCAAAATAGAAATACTCCATTTTCCCTAGCGACCTGTACTTTAAAGTCATTAGTTATATAGAGAATTGAGAGTTTCATAAAAGTACAGTCTCGAAATCATAGTCTCTGAAAGTTAGTTCTGATGTTTCTCATGGGTTAAACACTAATGCAAGAAGATACAGGCACCCCAATATTCATAGCAGCATTATTTATAATTGCAAACATATGGAAGCAATGTAAGGGTCCATCAGCATATTAATGGGTAAAGACGCTGTGGTATATACATGTACAATGGAACATTACTCTGCCATAAAAAAGAATGAAATTTTTCCATTTGCAGCAACATGGATGGATTTGGAGGATGTTAGGCTAAGTGAAGTAAGTCAGACAGAGAAAGACAAATACAATATGATATCACTTATATGTGGAATCTAAAAAATAAAACAAACTAGTGAATATAACAAAACAGAAACAGACTCACAGATATAGAGAACAATCTAGTGGTTATCAGTGGAGAGAGGGATGAGGGAGGTGCAAGATGGAGGTTTATACTACTCTGTATAAAATAAGCTATGAGGATAATATAATACAACACAGGAAATATAGCCAATATTTTATAATAACTATAAATGAAATATAACCTTTAAAAATTGTGAATAACTATGTTGTACACCTGAAACTTACATAATATTGTACATCAACTATACCTCAATTGAAAAAGAAAAGATGAATGAGATTCTATGTCTTTCCTTAATGAGCTCATAGTTTACATGGGAGACAGACATAAGGAAAATAATTATAAGGTACCATACCATAGGGAGTACTGTAATAAAGAGGAGATGTGTGTGACCAGTTAGTGCTGGCAGCTAACTTATTCTCAGAGAGTTGGAAAAGGATTCAGAGGAAAGGTGATATTGAGCTGACATTAGAGGGAAGAAAATGAGCTTCACAGGAAGAGACAGGAGTTGGGGCACAGCATTTCAGGCCCATGAAACAGGCTGTGCAAAAGCATGGAGTTGTCACATTCTTAGTGTTTAGGAACCAGTGAGAAGTTCATTGATCAGCTATTGTCCCCAATACTACAATGGAAAAAAAAAATTGCCCAGAGGATTTTTCAGCACCCTAAAATGGTAAAGCCATTGCTAAAAAATGCAGTAAATTGTATGCTAGAGGATTTGCTGTTTATTACCTGGAAATTCAAAATGACCTAGTAAAAAGCTGGGAATTAAAATATTTGTTTACAAATGCACATTTATAATTTTCAAGCACATAGAACATATATATTGTATACTAATAAGTAAAGTGAGATAAGTTAAGGAGAAAATAGCAATTTGAAATAGACCTCCTTTACATAATAATAGATTCAAAATATAAAATCATGTTAAGGCTGGAGAACTAATTGCTGGATAAAGAAAATGTAAAAGGACTTTTAATGTCTTTAGTGATTTTGAAAATCATTTTAATGATTTTGAAAAGGCTCTTTAATTTAAAGTGATTCTGTTTCCTAAAGAATTGGAGTCTAAAGTTCACCCACTGTCAAACTGATGAGAAAAAAATATTAGAGTCTAAAAAATTCAGAACTTCATATACTTAGAGACATGTCTTTCTCTATTTATGCTAGGGTTATTTCAAATCAAAATTAGTGAAATCCTAATTACTGTATTTTACTCTTAAGTCCAATTTAGAGAGCATAAAGATAAGTATGCTCTGAAAAGCCTCATAATTTTATGATATTAAGCACAAGGCAGAACTTGAAATAGAAGATTATGAGGAGGGGGGATGCATAGACATTCTTCTCTCTCTCCTATAATCCTGGGATATAGCCCATCAGGTTCTCTCTCAGCTTCTTCCCCTCTGAACAAGAAGATTTGAAATAGGGAGGAGAGAGACTGTAAAGGAGCCAGAATTTGTTCTTGGCAGATTGTTCTTTCTGTCTGTGATGCCACCCTACTTTAAGCTCCTTGTCTCCTCTCTGTTTCCTACACCAAATGGAGGCATCTACATTTTCTTAATGGCCGCCCTTAACCTGAAGAGAGAGGGGATACTGACTGTGAAGTTCAAGGTGGCAGCAGACAGTTGGGCAAAATGTGCTGTGAGACCTCATCTTTTTTCAATCAAACATGTAAACAACTATCACATTACAGCCATCCTAGGGTCTCCACAGGGGGATTGGTCTGGGGACACTGGGGGTACCAAAATATGTAGATGTTCATGTCTCTTATATAAAATGGCTTAGTACAGTTAGCCTCCATATCTGTGGGTTCTGCATCCACGGATTCAACCAAAATCTATCCATGGAACCTGTGGATACAAAGGGCCAACTGTACTTCAGACCAGGCTTATTTGTAGAATACAGTGATTTGTTATATTCCTCTAACCAGAGGCCAAAAAAGCTTATTTTCTGAGTTCAGGGGAGAAAAACCAAATGATCATCTCAATAGATGCAGAAAAAGCTTTTGACAAAATTCAACACCTATTTATGATTTAAAAAAAAAAAAAAAACCCAGAAAGTAGGCATAGAGGGAACTTACATCAACGTAATAAAGGCTGTATATGACAAACCCACAGCCACCATTGTTCTCAATGTTGAAAAACTGAAACCATTTCCACTAAGATCAGGAACAACACAAGGTTGTGCACTCTCACTACTATTATTCAACATAGTTGTGGAAGTTTTAGCCACAGCAATCAGAGAAGAAAAAGAAATAAAAGGAATCCAAATTGGAAAATAAGAAATAAAGCTGTCACTGTGTTTGCAGATGACATGATACTATACATAGAGAATCCTAAGGATGCTACCAGAAAACTACTAGAGCTAATCAATTAATTTCGTAAAGTAGCAGGATATAAAATTAATGCACAGAAGTCTCTTGCATTCCTATACACTAATGATGAAAAATATGACAGTGAAATTAAAGAAACATTCCCATTTACCACTGCAACAAAAAGAATAATATACCTAGGAGTAAACCTACCTAAGGAGGCAAACACCTGTATGCAGAAAACAGGAGGCAAACACCTGTATGCAGAAAACTATAAGACACTGATGAAAGAAATTAAAGATGATATAAACAGATGGAGAGAATTACCATGTTCTTAGATTGGAAGAGTCAACATTGTGGTAATGACTATACTACCCAAAGCAGTCTACAGATTCAATTCAATCCCTATCAAACTACCACTGGCATTTTTCACAGAACTAGAACAAAAAATTGCACAATTTGTGTGGAAACACAAAAGACCCCGAATAGCCAAAGCAATCTTGAGAAAGAAAAACGGGGCTGGAGGAATCAGGCTCCCTGACTTCAGACTATACTACAAAGCTACAGTAATCAAGAGAGTATGGGACTGGCACAAAAACAGAAATATAGATCAGTGGAACAGGACAGAAAGCCCAGAGATAAACCCACACACATATCATCACCTTATCTTTGATAAAGGAGGCAAGAATATACAATGGAGAAAAGACAGCCTTTTCAATAAGTGGTGCTAGGAAAACTGGACAGCTACATGTAAAAGAATGAAATTAGAACACTCCCTAACACCATACACAAAAATAAACACAAAATGGATCGAAGACCTAAATGTAAGGCCAGACACTATCAAACTCTTAGAGGAAAACATAGGCAGAACACTCTATGACATAAATCACAGCAAGATCCTTTTTGATCCACCTCCTAGAGAAATGGAAATAAAAACAAAAATAAACCAATGAGACCTAATGAAACTTAAAAGCTTTCCCCCAGAAAGGAACCATAAACAAGACAAAAAGACAACTGTCAGAATGGGAGAAAATATTTGCAAACAAAGCAACCGAAAAATGATTAATCTCCAAAATAGACAATCAGCTCATGCAGCTCAATATCAATAAAACAACCCAATCCAAAAATGGGCAGAAGACCTAAATAGACATTTCTCTAAAGAAGGCATACAGATGGCCAAGAGGCACATGAAAAGGTGCTCAACTTCTCTAATTATTAGAGAAGTGCAAATCAAAACTACAATGAGATATCACCTCACACCGGTCAGAATGGCCATCAACAAAAGTCTATATATAACAAATGCTGGAGAGGATGTGGAGAAAAGGAAACCCTCCCGCACTCTTGGTGGGAGTGTTAATTTGTACAGCCGCTATGGAGAACTGTATGGAGGTTCCTTAAAAAAGTGAAAATAGAGCTACCATATGATCCAGCAATCCCACTCCCAGGCATGTACCTGGAGAAAACCATGGTTTGAATGGCTACATGCAGCCCAGTGTTCATTGCAGGGCTGTTTACAATAGCCAAGACACCAAAGCAACATAACTGTCCATCAACAGATGAATAGATAAAAAAGATGTGGTACATATATACAGTATATACATATATACAGCCATTAAAAAGAATGCCATTTGCAGCAACATGAACAGACCTGGAGATTATCATACTAAGTGAGTAAGTCAGACAGAGAAAGACAAATATATCACTCATTTGCAGAATCTAAAAAATAGATACAAATGAACTTATTTACTAAACAGGAACACACAGACTTAGAGAACGAACTTATGTTACCAGGTGAAAAGGGTGGGTGGGAGGGATAGACTGGGAGTTTGGGATTGACATGTATACACTGCTATATTTAAAACAGATAACCAACTAGGACCTACTGTTCAGCACAGGGAAGTCTGCTCAGTATTCTGTAACAACCTAAGTGGGAAAAAAATTTGAAAAGAATAAATACTGGTGTATGTATAACTGAATCACTTTGCTTTACACCTGAAACTAACACAACATTGTTAATCAACTATACTCCAATAGAAAATAAAATTTTACAAAAGACATTACTTAGTAAAAAAAAAAAAAATCTTACACGTGTGTGTGTATATATATATATAACTGAATCACTTTGCTGTACAATAGAAACTAACACAACATTGTTAATTAACTATACTCCAGTAGAAAATAAAAATTTATGAAAGACATTATTTAGTAAAAAAAAAAAATCTGCCATGCGTGTGTGTGCATATATATATAACTGAATCACTTTGCTGTACAACAGAGACTAAGACAACATTGTAAATCAGCTATACTTTAAAAACAATAATAAACTCAAAAGTTCTACCACTGTCTTTCAGCTTATATCTCCAAGTGAATCAGAATTCTTCAAACTCACTTATTGAGTCCCTTCCAGGGAGGGCTTCATGATGGCTTAGCTTCTAGGGCTATCTCTTCTTCTCAAGCTCCCTCTGTAGTCCTGCATACTCCCAGGATATCTTGATAAAATTGCCTCCTCCTTATTTTTACATTCACATATTCATTTGTATATTTATGTATGTATTCATTAGCATGATTTTGGACCCACATAGATTGTGGAATTGGAATCCAGCCTCAGGATAGTTTGAATGGGATAAAGATTAAAAGTTAGACTATGTATGTTTATGGTGCTTTATAAAAGACATAGGCCACTTTTACCACTTTGTCACATTCGATTCTTACAGAATCCTAGAAAGTAGGTCAGACAGATATTATTATCTCTATATAATACATGAGGAAATTGAGATTAAATGATTTTCTAAAATTGCCTAAAAAGTAAGGAGCAGAAAGTCTGCGTTTCAATCTAAATTATTCTCATCCAAATTACAGTATTTTTTTTCTTGCTGTTGTATACCAACCTTCTTTATTTTAACTGAAGTATAGTTGATTTACAATGCATTCGTTTCAGGTGACTATATATATTCTTTTTCAGATTCTTTTCCCTTTTGCTACAAAATACTGGATATAGTTCCCTGTGCTATATAGTAGGTCTTTGTTGGTTATCTATTTTATATATAGTAAAGTGTATATTAATCACAAACTCCTAATTTATCCCTCCCCCCCAGTTTGCCCTTTGGTAGCCGTAAGTTTTATAACAAACTTCTTAATTTTCTTCTTTCTTTTCCTTTTCTGTATTCACATTTTCCTTTGCCACACTTCTGTATTCTTCACCCCACTTCTTATTTTCGCTCCTAACTTTGTCACAGTCTGCACTTCTAGCCTATAAATTCAACACATTATCCTATGGGGGTACAGCATGTCCATGGCAGTGGGTCACAGGAATGGCAGGCCAAGGGAAATCACGTCCTCAGTTGAACTTAAAGTCAGTGTCAGGTCTTCAAGGGGACCTGGCTAGGCATTAGGAAGGCAGATAGATTGTTGGGAGTTGAATGCAAACTTTTTAAAGAACTCAATACTAACTTAGTTTGATGTTTAGAACAGCATATTAATCCAGGTACTGGCGCTTTTCAGAAGTTAGGAAATCCTTATTTTTTCCTCCATGAGAGTCTCATTTCATCCCTCCACGTTGTCCTATGAGGGCATTCCATGCTTCAGATTACCCTAACAAGTATTAGGAGAGAATTAAAGTATTGATCATCCATGTGCAGAAAAAGTGTGATGGAGTCTTAATGTTCTGCACTAGTTCATCTGTCATTAGATAATTGAATGCTCTCTTTTGATACATTGCAAATTAGCAAAAGTATCTCCACTTTACACAGGGAAATCCACAGCAAGGGGCAACTCCTCAATAAAAAGAGGTGTGAAGTAAAGTGTAAGACAGCTTCTCAAGATTACAAACATACTAATCAGCTTGCCTTCTATGACTTTCCTTCAACCTCTTACCGAGTTGGGGGTCCAAGTTCTCAGATGGAGACTAATCTAATTTCATTCTCACCAACAAAAGGCTGTAATCAATCTCCCTGCTTCTGGCTAACTGTTCACAGTATCTTCATTTTACTCAAAATGGAATAAGATGGGAAACTCCTAATTTCTCTTATTCTGAGAAGCTGAACACCATGGTTTAGTTTAGCTCAACCAGGCTAGATGTAGCCAAGTTTTTGTGGGATTTTCAACACAATAAGAGGAATTATGAAATTTTCAAACCAAAAGTTAAGTGGCCTCATGATTTGTTTTTATAATACAGTAGGCAACTATGGCTGGTTTTATAGACAGAATTCAAGTGGAATGACAATGGCGTTGATTAGCACCAGCATCTCAATAAGGAATGGGAATCAATTGTGTAATGTCCAAAAGGAAGAGAACAAAGAAGGACTATGGCATGTGTATTTCAGCCAGGACTTCTAGCCACAGTGCCTTATTTCCTTTGCTATCGTTAATCTACACTTCAAGACTAAACTTATTTCTACCTGTGTTGCCTTGCTTGGCTGAAAAAAAAAAAAAAAAAAAAAAGGCCTATTTAACACATAGTTTATCAATTTCAGGCTTTCAATGGCAATTCTTAAAAATCCCTGTCATTGAGGCTATGTGTAATTGTACTCTGTATACTCTAAAAATGGCATTTTCCCAAATTCTTTGCTCATTTTTCTTTCTCTTAATGTCATCCTTGAAAACTTTTTCTGTTATTTTTTCCCTCTTATGGGAAATTCAGATTTATGTTTTGCTATGGAGCTATGCTTTGCTCTTCACTGCTCTATTCCAAACGTGAAGAGAACTCATTTTCTTCTTTGTGACTATGTACATTCATATGGTCAGCCATCTGAAAATTGAAGTGGTGGATGGGCTTGGCCATTCAGACACACTGTTCTTTTGGGGGAATCCTCCTTCTCATGAAGGGTGAGCCCATTAAAAGCTTTTTTTTTTGTTTTTTTACTACTTTTGGAAGTAATGAGACACATTACTCTGTGCAACTCAGCTCACATTTCTCCTTAGCTTCAAGATTGGTTCATGCCTAGAGACAGCTCTTCTGACAGTGAGTGACAGTTAAAGTCAGAAGTTCAGGAGGAGGTACAGTAAGATAACTTAGAAAAGAAAATTGTACTGCAGTTCAACCTTTACAGAGCAAAAAGTAACACCTCATGTCCAGAAAAGAGAGAGGCTTAGTTTTGTAATAAATCCAACATTTTTTCTAATAAACATGTTAGAATTTGTGAAATATCATTTAACACTTAATCAATATGCAATTTTTGAGTAATTGCTTTTCCCTCACATTATGCCTGGTATTATAAGGATACAAAAGAATTCTTATTACCTGACCTCAAGGGAAAGAAAAATGACTAATACACTTAATATTAAACCATAACAGAAAAGAATAAATCACTGACATCCTGAATAGTATGGAAGATGTCATTGATCAATTAATTCAGTACATATTATTGAGCATATTGATGTGGTAGTCAATGTGCTTTAATCCTGAACAATAGAATCTTATTCTGGCCTTCATGAGCATTCAATATTTTTTTCTTTTTCTTTATTTGTTTTTTTTTTAATTTTTGTTTTTTATTTTATTTTATTTATTTAAATTTATTTATTTATTTATTTAATCTATTTTTGGCTGCGTTGGGTCTTCGTTGCTGCATGAGGACTTCCTCTAGTTGCAAGCAAGCAGGGGCTACTCTTCGTTGCAGTGCACGTGCTTCTCATTGCGGTGGCTTCTCTTGTTGCAGAGCAAGGGCTCTAGGTGCGTGGGCTTCAGTAGCTGTGGCACCGGGGCTTAGTTGCTCCTCGGCATGTGGGATCTTCCCAGACCAGGGCTCGAACCCGTGTTCCCTGCACTGGCAGGCGGATTCTTAACCACTGCACCACCAGGGAAGCCCGAGCATTCAATTTTAATTTAAACTTTCACATGGAAGATGAACTTTACCTGGATCTACGTAGCTAAGAGTTGGATGAGATGGATGAATGTGAACTAACAATTGTGGGGAACTTAAAATGTGTTCAGTACAATAATGATCACTTTCCATAGATGATATCATTTTATCATAATAATCCTACAAAATAGGTTTATTCTTTCCTTCTTACACGTGAAAAAATAGTTCGTATCAAAAGTGTATAGAGAAATATTTACAGAACCCAAGGAGAAATATTTTCAGGGCCCATCTCTGTTATCACAGAGCAGGCAATGAAAAATGGATTAGAAGCTGAGAGGCAATAAATTGATAAAAGCACAACAGGTAACTAAATAAATGATAGACTGACTTTCTTTGGGTCGTGGGGATCCTTGGCCAGAGAATATTTAAAGAGGTGTTTGGAGAGATAGGCAGTATTGGGACTGATTTTGTATAGCCTTTATATGGTAGAAATGAAAAGGGTTTTTTTGTTGTTGTTTTTTGGCGGTACGCGGGCCTCTCACTGTTGTGGCCTCTCTCATTGTGGAGCACAGGCTCCGGACGCGCAGGCTCAGCGGCCATGGCTCATGGGCCCAGCCGCTCCGCGGCATGTGGGATCCTCCCGGACCGGGGCACAAACCCGCGTCCCATGCATCGGCAGGCGGACTCTCAACCACTGCGCCACCAAGGAAGCCCGAAAAGTATTTTTAAGCCTTTAGGGAAACATGTTAGTTTTGCTGGTAGTTTTTTGTACCATTGCATAAAGTGCCCTGTTCTCTCAGGAGTCTGTAGGTTAAATATATTTTGCATCCTGTAGGGTGATAGTTTGAAACATTGGCTCCATCCAAATAGCTTGAGGTCATAATTTGACCAGCTGGCCATTGTTTCTAATGTGGTTGTTATATACGAATTCATATATAACCCATGAATTAAAGGTTTTATCTCCTGTTCCCTTTATCTCACTTTTACCTGTCTAATAAAGCAGTCTCATTGTAGGTATCTCCTAAAGCCTGCTTCAGGGAGAATTTTCTACATATGCAGTTTTCTACAGAAGAATGTGTTTGGTATTAACAGATTAACTTTCTTCCGTGTAACAATAATCAAGTTAATAACAATAAAAACCACCTAAAAATCTCTATGGTGTTTACAGTTTGCCAACTACTTTCATGTATGTTACACCATTAGTAAGTCCACAATAAAAAAATAATTAGAATTGGAATCAAGAACTTATTTTTGAGTTCTTTCTGTCACATACTTCTTGTTTGAAGTCATTCAAATTGTTTATGCAATCATTCTGTTTTGTCATGTATAAAATAACTATAATAACAGATACCTGCCTATGATAAGGATAAATAGGATAAAATTTTTAAATGCTTTGTAAATTTTAAAGTGTTTTATGTATGTGACTTATGATTGTCATTATTTTATGAATGAATATTAACTAAATGGCATATTGAAGTATTTTTATATAAGTAATTTAGGAAAAACTCACAAGAGACCAGCTACTGAGAAGAGGGAGAATAAGAGGGAGGGAGGGAGGGAGGCAGAGAGAGAAAATATTCAAATAATTAACAAGAGATACCAAGATTGGTTGACATTGCTGGACAGTCTTTTGAAATTTCTGTTTAACCAGTTTATGAAATCAGGGAGACATAAACATGACACCCACTAAAAGTCCCACAGACCAGCATATTCCCTATGTCTTCTGAGAAAGTAGTTCTACAAAGTACTAGTTTATCCTTGTTGACTTTGCTGTTTCTTTACATTAAGGGGAAAGCTATTTAACCATAATACTTTAGAAAAATGTGTATGTGTAACATAATAATAAAACAAAGTTGAAAGGCTGTATAGCAGGTATACCAGAATTACGAAGATGTGGTAATCAAGACAGTGTTGTACTGGTGTAAAGAGAGATGTATAGATCAGTAGAATAAATTGAGTCCAGAAGTATAGCCATAAATCTGTGGTCAATTTATTTTTGAAAAAATTGATATTGACAAAATTTTTGATGAAATTCATGGTAATGTAAAAGAATTAAATCCTCCTTTTCCAGTAATGTTTAATTTCATGATTAATATATGATTATATTATACTTACAAAAAGTATACACACTAGAGAGAAGGCTCTTTTACCATGAACATCAGTCCTCTCCCTGTTTCCCTAGAGGGAAACATTAATTTGGTCCTGAATATTCTAGATCCTTTGAAATTTTTTTATACACACACACACACACACACACACACACAAGTACACATACTATCATGCTACTTATATTGTTCTGTATGTTAAATGAACAACAGATCTTGCATATTTGTACAAATTAGCACAGTGAATTTACTTCATTCTTTTCTACATAGTATTCCATAGTACAGGTGTAGTACCATTTATTACATGATTCTTCTATTCATGAACATCAGTTTTTCTCCCACAAATGTATCTTGATTACATATAATGCTTCAGGAGTGCTCTTGAATAAGTTTCCTTATGAGTTGGAAAGTGTTTTTTTCTGGTAAAAATACAGTTAAATGGAATTTCTAGGGGGTGTACTATGTGCAGTTTAATTTTAGAAAGCTATTTCAAAATTCTCCTCCAAAGTAGCTAAGCTAATATCAGCAATGTGTGAGAAATGTCTGTCCCTTTAGTATCACTAAAACTTAATATTATCAAAATTTAAATTGTTTACAGTCTGATGGGTAAGAACCTATTTTATTGTTATTTATTTGCTTTCTCTGATTACTAATGAGGCTGAGTATTTTTCACGTGCTTCTTGTTTGGTAATTGCATATTCATAGCCTTTGTTAATATTTTTATGGGGACATTTTATTTTTTCTTAAGGATTGTAAAACTTTTTCATATGACCTATATTATTACATGAGAGCCCTGACCATAATGAGCATTGCAACAAATAATTTCATAGCTGAAAGATGCTGAAGCCATAGAGTTCTAGTCCAATTCTTTTGCCTTTATATTTGAGGAAATTAAGATGACGAGAAGAAAGAGGGGTTCCCACATGTCACACAGTGAGTTTAGTGACAGCATCTGGTATTCAAGCTGGATTTCTTAATGCCCAGCACACTACATTATACAGACAATTTTGAATCAGTGTTAGATATAAACTTATTCCTATATTACATTTAGTAACCTAATATCTAAACAGTGGAATGTTGTCCCACAAAAATGTTGAAGTTCAAAAATTACCTGATTTGGTAGACAGGGCATTTAAAATACTTGAAATTAAAATAAACTACAATAGAGGCAAAATCAAATGACTTGACAGAGTCTATTTCCAATAGTTCAAAGTATATTATCAAGTTCTAACCTAATGTCTTATCCATTTAAAGGATCAATTTTATTCTATTATTTTAAAAGCAGGGAAGAGTAATTTGAAAAAAAGACTAGGGCATCTAAATTTTCTCGTACTCTGTAGAGGTTAGTATAACCCTTAACCTAGCAGGATAAAGCATGGAATTAAAAGTAGTTTTTACAAAGGATAAATATTCTCTATAGACGCTAATTTCTTTTGAAAGTTGCCAACTTACACTGGAATTTCTAACAGCATTGTTGCTACATACTTCAAAATAACTTTGGGGAGAGAGTAGAAGGAAAGTTGCTTAACATTCACATGACTGGCTCAGTGCCATAAGTTGCACATTGTTTTTGTCTCATTTATTGAAGTTAAGGTGTAGTTTGAAATTTAAGGTAGTTTTGAAGTTGAAAGACAGCCAAGTAAATGAATGCATCCCATGGCTAATTTTAAAGTTACTGTATATCTTTCACAAAAAGTAAATTAGAGAACATAGTTATCCTCCTAAGTCACTTCAGTGATTCACAGCAGTGTCTTTACCAAAGATATTTTGACATTTCAGAACCATTATTATTATTAGATGATTATAATAATAATGAAAACAGCAGTTCTCATTTATTGAGGGCTGTCAATATTCATGACATTGCGCATGGGATTGGAAACTCAATCAATGAGCTGTGTACTGTCATTAGTACCATCTACAAATAAAGCAGCCAAACTTAGAAAAAAGCTAATAAATAGGAAACGTTTCTCCGTTGCTCCTTTTGAATTCTGTAACTTGTCTGATTCACTATTTCAAATATCAAATATTAAAGTATTTGGTGTTTCCTACCTTGCAAAATTCTCTATTCTTCTACTTTTCCCTAATCTCTCATTACACAAAAAGCCACAAATAAAATAAATGCATATTTAACAAGTTAAACTCCTTATATTTAAGAAACCAAACTCCTGCCACGAAGATAATGCTAAAGAAAAATAATGGCTTTATGGTAAATATAAATAGGGTAAGTTAAAAATTTTTCAGTATTGAGAGTCATTTAGAGTGTCATAAAAACTATAATATATCCTTATGGGATGTTGGTATATTTTGATAAAGATTATACTGAAAAAAATAATTTCGGAATGATAGTTTCCTTGGTTAGAATCATTTTCAGCTCTAAATAACAGAAAAGCTAACACACTAATGCATCCACATATACAGAAGTTTTTGTCATACAAGATGTTTTTGAGAGGTGAGTTATTACATAAAGTTGATTTACTCCTCTCTGCAATGGTTTTGGCTATTCTTTCATGGTTACAAAATGAGTGGGGAAGCCCCCATCATCCTATCCATATTTAAACAGAAAAAGGGGGATCATCTGCTTCTGTTCCCTTCACAAGGGAAGAAATCTTTCTCAGAACCTCTCCAGATGATCTTTGCTACTTGCACAGCAGGAGAGTGTGGGAACTGAGGAATCTTTTGTCCTAACTTGCTTAGGTCAAGTGTAATCTATCACCTGGGGCTGCACCAATACAATCATGCTTCTGTTAGCCAGGAAGAAGTGAGGGGATAGATGTCTGTTAAGAGGTTCTCTTGTTCAAAGTAGTGTGAATATATTTCAGCAAAGAAAATACTGTGATCTGTAGGGCTTAAGCTCAAAAACAAGATGCATACGATAGACACCATATTGTAGTAACATTGTATAACTGTCAGAGTCAGACACTCTGGAATTGTATAACCTTCAACAAGTTGATCAGTCTCAATGAGCCATAGTTTTTACAGAGATAAAAGTACTTGCCTCAAAGAATGCGGTATGAATCATCTGAGAAAATGCGTGTGTTATTTCTGGCCTCTATTACATGCCTGCGTTAGTTACAGAAAAGCCAGCTATTGTAACAGACTTTAAAATTGAATGAAGACTCAAACTTCGTAGATGACTATTTGGTACTTACTTAATAATCAGATGTGAATATTCCCAGTGGCTCATGACTTCCCTCTATGAAGGACCCATTAAAAAACCATCATCGATTTATCATTTAGCTTGACCATATAATGAGCCTTATACTCTTCCACATCTAGCTGGTAGAAGAGAAAACACGGGACAAAGAAGACTATTAATTCCTTAAAAATTTTTGCCCCCAAAGTGATACAAATCAATTTTGCTCACAGCCCACTGATGAGAACTAGTAACGTGGCTTCACCTGGATGTAGGGAGCACCCCAGAAATACAATCCCTGCTAGATAACTCCCCCCCAGGAAGAGACACACATTTAGGAAGAGGGAATATACATTTTGATGGCAACTAGGCATGTCTTCTACAATGCCCAGTAATTATTAGATATATATTCCTTTCTAAAAGATGTAGATTCTAAGTGAGGGAAGCAATATGAACTATCTGGGATGAGTGCAGTGTGAGCCATATGGGTGGCTGATGAATGTTCACAGGAAGGAAGCACAGTATAGTAGCTTCATGGATTCTGAAGTCAGATCGCCTGCCTTCCAACTCCACCAATTCCTTGTTGTGTGATTTTCGGTAATTTGGAAATTTCTTTATAAAAATGGGGTTAGTAAAATTACCTAATCCTATACAGGTTATTTTGAGGATTAAATACTAATATATTTAATTAAAGCTCTTAGAACAATAGTTACTGGCATACCATATACTGTATAAGTACTGTACAGTATTTATAATGGATTTTGTTTGATTTCTGGAATATATATATACACACACATACATATAAAAACATATATATACACACACACATATGCACACACCATCAAGTATATAATAAACATTAACAAAGTGTAAGAGATAATGAGAAGCATGTTAAATAGTATTTGCCTGTCTTAGACTATGGGGCACACCAAATCCTCAGATGTGTAGAGTTACACTCAGAATGATAAGGAATGGTGCCTGCTAGACTGGAAGGGTCAGGAAAGTGTGTGTAGAGAAGGTGATTTGTGACAGAGCACGATGTAGCAACCAAGCATGGAGAGCTGCTTAGGGGTGGGATATCATTCCAACAATGTCTTGAAGAAGAAAGGAGACTGGAGATAGAATTTGAAGGAGAAGGTATTGTTGGATATGAATTGAATCATATATGAAAGGAAGTTAAATGCCAAAGGAATTTTCCCAAGAGAATTTTCATTTTTTACTGGACTCATCTAGGAAAGGATAGTATGAGAGGATATAGGAAAATGATAATGGTGATATTGACACTGATAACTTTGTACTTAAGGCAGAGAGAACTTAAGACAACTTGTAATTGAGAACTAGAAACAGTTATAAAAAAGGACTGAGGACCTAGAGTTTGAAATTGAAAGTGAATGCTAAATGAAAATCTTTAAGACCTCTTATAATTAATTATTATGATTTTAGTGACATCATTACCTATAATGAATATTGAGCAAAATAAATATATCCTATATAGTAACCACATAAATAGATACATCTAACTTTTTAAAAAAATTAAACAGTATTCTTTCATGTTGGTAAGAAAATTAATATCAGTGTGTTTTGCCTTTTCTCAATAATCAGCTATTTCTCACCAAGGTGGGATCAGAAGTAATTATATTATGAAAGTAGATAAAGGTTTACAGTCAGAAAAATCTGGCTTTGAATCTTGAGTTCACTAAATTACATGTGATATGGGTCTATGTTACTTAACCTACATATTATTTAGGGTGTTCTATCCTAAAATTATTAGAAGCTCTTACTAAAAATATATTGAGACAAAATGAAAATTTATTAATCCATATAATACATTCAAAAAGAGAGTCTAGCAGCACACTCAAGGGTTCAGATTCTCCTGATTTTTCTACTTTGCCATCCTCTCATAGTTGCTTTCTGTCTTAAGAGTGTCCCCTCCTAGTCATAAAATGTGTGCACAATTCCACGGCTTTCATCCTCACACAGTTACATGAAAAGCTGGAAGAGAGGCCATCTTTTCTTTGGATCCCTTTTAAGAGTAAATAAAATTTCTCAGACCACCCAGAAGACTTCACCCAATGTCTCATAACTAAGTTACATTCCTTGTGTAATGATCACGAGCAAAAGGAACGATATTATTATGATTTTTGAAGAATGCCACAATCTTTTTGATCTATGATACTTAAACTACAAAAAATAAGAGTATTGTAGCTACTATAGGTGAGACTATAGTTGTGAAAATATTTGGATTTTTCCATAATTGTCACTCCTTATAATCTATGGGAAAAGGAAAAAAAATTCCTACATCACACACCTCTTGTCCACTCTCAGACCTATTAACTATTTTATTCAAAGTGCCTTTAAAGGAAAACCAGTCTCCATATTTTGCTGCACTTCCCAGGGAGGAACATACCTTTAAATTATTCAGCTAAATGTGATGGATAGGAAAAAGGAGAAACACATATAAGGCTTCCTGTCTGAGTTCAAACCCAGTGTGCAAGTGTTTTGATTTATATCTGAATCGTGGTTCAGAAAATAACTCAGTAATATATACAAAGTAAATGGTCAAACTAATATACTGCTCTTAGGCAGGAAGCAAGCCATGCTGTGGAAGAAGACAGCAGAAGCATCTCCTGCTACCTCTGTGAATAATATCGTCTAGCTCGAGCAATCCTTCTTTCCAAAAAATTGGATAAAGATGCTCTTAATTCCAGGGTTTTAAATTATGCATGTGTAGAGGTATTTTTTCCTCATTTAGCAAACTCTTAATTGTCCTCTCCAATGGCAGCAGTGGTATATACCAGCTTTTTGGATGAAAATAGAAACTGTTGAGAAATTCTTTTGGGTGATATTTGGGAATTTATACTTATTTTGGATCCTGGCACCTGCTCTGCTCTTATGGTAGGTGGATTTTGTAATTTGGAGTGAGTTCCAAGTGTTAGACTTGCTTAATGATCTAGAGAGACAGAAGGGATTGACCTACAAACTGGAAAGTATTTAGGATGGCTGATAGCTCCATGTGTGCGTGTGAGTGTTTTCAGGCCTGGTAACATCCATGCCTAGGGCTACCTAGCAATGTATTGCTTGAAGAGCACAGAAAGACCTACATGTGTTTAGATCAAGAGTTTAGTTTTTAACCCCCGCAGGTTTGGATGTTTCATGGTTTGAGGGAAGCTCTCGGACTATTTGCCAAGTTTTCATTTTGATAAATTCTTGTTGTTCTGGGCAACTTGCAAAATGGCTATGAATTCCACCTACCTTCATGACAGGAAAAAGATAGAAATCAAAGGCTGAAAAGATATAGAGCAGTAAACACAGTAAACAAAGACCAGAGTAAAATGTAAGCCATTGTTTTAATGCCTTATATATTAGTGTTTTGCTATCACATTAGTTAAATACACCTCTAATCCCCATGGTACTATCTTTGACTCAGAGCCTTGCCTTACCACATACCATTCTGCACTTGTTTACAGTATGAGAGCTGAGACAAGAAGGCAGGCCATTGCCTTACTGGACCTCAGCTGGGAAATTTTACATCAGGCAACAAATTTTTCACCAATCTGTGCATGTCCACAAAGAACCACAAAAAATGCCCCAACTATAGATTTTAGAACTGTAAGTAAATTTTAGCAAATAGGCAAATTTGCAAATATGGAATCCATGAATAATGAGGATTGTAAATGAGTGAATATATACTTTTAAATTGAGCCATTTTGGAGGAGAGGCTGACATTCTCTCTTTTTTCCATTTGTTGCTGTTGTATTTGCCTCACTCAAGAAATTGCGGTAATTCTTACAAAGCTGCATGGAGGGTGGCATCATTTTAAACTGGAGGGAAAAAGGCTTCTGAGTGGTTGCCATGTAAAAATCACTGAAATAATTCTGGAGGTGACTAGCAATTTAACCAGTCATGAGATATGGTTCAGAGCTTGAGAAACAGTAGAATGTGGCAGTTAAAACGTAGGCTCCAGAATGAGAAATATTGAATTTACATCACAAACCCACTATTTCCTAGCTGTGTGATTTTAAGCAAATGATCTAACAACTCTAATCTTCAGTGTGCTTATCTGTAAAATGGAAATAATGTTAATAATGTATTATAGCGTTGTGAGGAGTAGCTGAATTAAATTAGCACACAATGTAAATGTGTTCTATCACAGAGAGGTTTGTTCAATATTTTTAAGCTATATCCATGTATTTGAGATGTATGTTTCATTTGCATTTTCTTGGTGCAGTTATTAATGGTACTCTCTTTCAATCTCAAAATGTCCTAGTTTGAATGATTAATTTTATGATCAATTTGCTAAAATAAAAAACTTATAGTTCTTTATTTAGATTGGCACTGTTTGTAACTCATGTTGTCAGGATTGAATGAGACAATATAAGGCAAAGCCTTATTTGAGGTCTATGAGAACAGTGCTGTAGTCAACTGTTAAGTAGGCCTTCACCATGGCAGAGAGAACAAAAGGCACATATGCCAGCATGTTGCCATACTGGGACTAAATATGTGGTAAATCAAGATTTTCATCCTTTATTTCAGTTTAGGTTATTTGTGTCTTGTCACTGTTATAAAATCCAAGTCCAAGGAAATCAGGATTGTCCTAGGAAAACTGAGATCAGTAGCTACCTGAAAGGAAGTGTACTTGCTCTGACTAGATTTTTAAATTTACCACCTCCAATTTATAGGAATTAACCAAAGTTGAAAGCTATTTGTGAGCTTCCATAAACACAACCATTTTGTAATTAGTCCCTCCGGAAAGAGGAGCAGTATTGGGTATCAGAAGGTACCTTGCAGTTAGTAGAGGTAAGATTTTGTTAAATAGTTGTCTTTTAGTGGGTAAGTAAAATGTTGTTAAACCTAGGAAAGACACTGTAAGCAATCAGTTGATCATGTCTGTTTCAGGGATGAAGTTTTCCTTTTTTTATTTTAACACTTTCCTTGCTATAACCGAGCTAATAACTTTAAGATGCCACAAAGATCTCAGGGCATTATTTCGATGGATCTTCTTTGGGGGAACATATGTTTTTCTTTAGTGGAAGCTTAATACTTTGTAAGTTTTTGGTTATGACAGTTTCTTAACATTTCTAGAAAGTGATTGCATAGCAAAAGAAAAGAACAAAATACATTTTCCAATTAAAGCCCACTTTGGTCTTAAAAAAGTGAATTATTTTTCTTCAGTCAAGTTACTGAAGGAATTTGGAGAGTAAAAACCACCTAAAAATAGCAATAAAATAATGGATAAATAGCATTGTAGTCATATAACAGAACTCCATATGACAGATAAAAGAAATGAGTTAAATATGTATATATAAACAATGATAGTTTAAAAAATGATGTTGAGGAAAATTATGGATACAGGGGCTATTTAATTAAAGTAAAAACACGAAATACTATGCTATGTATTTTTCATGAAATCTTATATAAGTAGATAATTTTTGATAAAATATTAAAAAATAAATGTAAAGGGCAGCTATCAAATAAAGGATAACTACTCACCATATAGAAAAACTTTCTCTGAAGAGCAGGAGATCCTATTGGGAAGAGAAGGAAAAGGTGCTTCAACTTGATCTGTAAGGCATCGTTTATTTTGTTATTGAGTGGCCTGAAGCAAATTTGGAAAACATTCCTCAGAAACTTGAAGGAGGATCCAGACAGGGCTGGTGCTCAGAACACTGAGGAGATGGCACAGGATGACTGCTCCCTCTAGGACTTCTGAGAGAGGATGCTAAGGCTGATTGTGGGAGTGCTGCAATTCAAATGCTGGAGACTGGGAACAAGTGCTGATGCTAAGCCGATGCTGATAGGAGCAGCAAAGCAAAGACATCCCTTCCTTCTCCCACCTTTCAGTCTTCCTCTGGTACCTTCTAATGGCAAAACCTAACCAGAATTTCCCTGGAAGATGAGTCTGAAAATGTGTCTGATTCCAAGCATCACAGAGCAGAGTATAGAAAGTATATTTATTGCTGAGAGACAATTGATAATTGATTGGCACTGTTTGTAACTCATGTTGTCAGGATTGAATGAGACAATATATGCAAAATATTGTACCTGGCACATAGTCTATCCTTAATAATTTCTAGCTGAAATAAATAATAATCAAATACATAGCAGCTATTTATAATGCAAAGAATCTCAGTGAGTTCTGTGGCTGACACACAAATGGTACACAAGCTAAGTATCTATTGCTATATAAAAAACTACCCTTAAAATACAATGGCTTTGTAACAACAGTCATGTTATTTCATCTTATGAATTTGTGGATCTGGAGTTTGAGCAGTTCTCAGATGGCTGATTCTTCTGCTCCACGTGTCACTGAGCAGGGTCACATGATGGCATTCAGCTGGCAGCTGGGTTGGTTTGGAAGGGTCAACATGACTTCACTTTTTATTTGGTACTTCGTCAGAGAGAGCAGAAAGGCTGAGCTCAACCAGGTGATTTTCCTTCTATGTGTATTTTCAGGGTCTCTCCATAGGCCCACTCCAGAGGGGAGCCTGTTTACATGGCTGCTCAGTGCTCCAAGAGATACAGACTGACAGAGCAACACACCATTCTTCTGACGTGTTAGTTTTCCTATTTTACAAAACTTCTGTTATTAAAGTACCTACTCAGCCATCGTCAAAAAGTCTGAAAACAATAAATGCTGGAGATAGTGTGGAGAAAATGGAAACCTCCTACACTCTTGGTGGGAATGTGAATTGGTTCAGCCACTATGGAGAACAGTATGGAGCTTCCTTAAAAAACTACAAATAGAATTACCATATGACCCAGGAATCCCACTACTGGGCATATACCTGGAGAAAACCATAATCCAAAGATACATGCACCCCAATGTTCATTGCAGCACAATTTACAATAGCCAGGATATGGAAACAATCTAAATGTCCAATGACAGATGAATGGATAAAGATGTGGTGCATATATACAATGGAATATTACTCAGCCATAAAAAGGAATGAAATTGTGCCATTTGCAGAGACGTGGATGGACCTACAGTCTGTCATACAGAGTGAAGTAAGTCAGAAAGAGAAAAACAATTATCATATAATATTGCTTATATGTGGAATCTAGAAAAATGGTACAGATTAACTTATTTGCAAAGCAGAAATAGAGACACAGATGTAGAGAATAAACGTATGGATACCAAGGGGTGAAGGGTTGGTCAGATGAATTGGGAGATTGGGATTGACATATATACACTACTATGTATAAAATAGATAACTAATGAGAGCCTACTGTATAGAACAGGGAACTCTACTCAATGCTCTTTGGTGATCTAAATGGGAAGGAAATCCAAAAAAGAGGGGATATATGTATACGTGTAGCTGATTCACTTTTCTGTATATCAGAAATGAACACAGCATTGTAAAGCAACTATACTCCAATAAAAATTAGTAAAAAAAATTAAAGTACCTACGTCCATACAATGATTATAAGGGAAAACATTCAGACAGAGGGGCATGGTCCCAGAGAAAGGATAAAGATGATTTTACTAGAATGTTTTCTGTACAGTGGACACAGGGACTCTTCACCCAGAACCCTCTCAGTTCTGAAGGGTTTGTTGGTCCAGCTTCTGGAAGTGAAGATCCATGGACAGCCTTTGGCTATAGGTTCCTTCAGAGATAGTCTTAGCTGTAATCAGTTCACGAATAGTACCCTGAAACAACAGGGGCATGAATGTAGTGCTTAACCTGCAGGAGCCAAGTGGGCACAATTATTGTAATGAATGGCATTAGGGAGTCCTGACCCACAAAGCATTATAGAGATGATTAATAGGACCTGGAACCCTAGGAACAAAATAGAAAGGAAGCCAGAAAGGAGATCAACCATCTCCCCTGCCTCACAAGTGCATTCCCTTTATGTTCCCCTTAGATAAGATCCCCGTGGGGCTTATCAAAACCTTTTTCTTTTGGTTTGAATTTACCAATCTGGCCTTAGCCCAGGAACCCCAAAGCACTCCACCCACAGACTCTGATACAGACATGTGCCCCAAGTCCTATCTTTCTCTCTGTCTGCACTCTGTCTTGACCTCCCTATGTGGCCCCTCAAAGCATGCCATGTACTTCTTCCAGGACCTTCCTCCAGTAATAAACTTCTCTATTTCAGTTCCTCTTGTGGTCTGTTTCTGAACTGCAGTTCACAATCTGGCACCCTGTGTTCCACTTAAGTATTAATTTGGTAAGTGTGTTAACACTAGCCAATGTTATTTCTCCATTCTCTGAATATATAGTGGGAATAGACCTAATTAGTAGTTAGCACAGGCCCACATAAGGTCCTTGGTCTGTGGAGTAAAAGTTAACATAGTAGCAAAGTCCAAGTGAAAGGATCTTTCCTCCTGTCTTTCTCTCCTAAGCCAATAAAATAAAATAAGGACATTGTTATCCTTGGGGATGGCAGAAACTAATGCCACTCACATAGCTCTAAAGTATGCAGGTGTGGTGACACTCATCCTAGTGCTGTTTAATTTACCAATCTACCTTTTGTTAGAAACTAGGTGGAGCCTGGACAACACAGTAGACTCAACTGGGGTCACAAACTCAATGAAGTAGTGGCCCCAACTGTAGCCCCCGTGCCAGGTATGCTATCTTTGATTGAGCATAGTAACACAGTCTCAGGTGTGTGGTATGCTGTCTCTAACTTAAGGAATAATATTTCCTTCCCTGTTAGAAAAGAGAATCATAAATAGTTTGTATTCACATGGAATGGACAACAATATACATTCACATTTCCCCCCCGCAGGGCTACCATTGTCTCATTCTCCTTCATAGTATATTATGCTAAAGAAGCTTGGACTCTCTGGACGTCCCACAGAACAACACAATGATTCACTATATTGATTAATCAAATGGAATAAGCATGAGCTGGTTACCATTTTGGAGGTGTTGGTAAGACAAATACCCTTCAGAGGGTGGGAGATAAAGCTTATGAAGTTTCATTGGCCTGTCATGTCAGTGACATTTTTAGGGAACAATGGTTATGAGCACCCTGGGATATTCTATCCAAAGTGAAGAATGAATTATTGCATCATTTATATCCCACCACAAAGAAGGACATGTTGGAATTCCCTGGAGGTCCAGTGGTTAGGACTCAGAGCTTTCACTGCTGGGGCCCAGGTTCAATCCCTGGATGGGGAACTAAAATCCCATAAGCCAGGTGGCGTGGCCAGCACAAACAAACAAAAAAGGACATGTAATGTCTGATAAGCCTCTTCTGTTATGCAGGCAGCATATTCTTCATGGAGGAATATTGTCCAAGCTGTCATCTTTGATTGGAACTCAGAAAAGGAAAGCACTCTGCAGAAGGACCAAGCTGTGATACAATAGCCTGAGTGCTTGGGCCAGAAGATACAGAAGATATTATACTATTTATAGTATCCATATGCAAATATTCTCAACCTTGTACCTAATAAGAGAAATGAACATTAAACTATAGTAAGATATCAAAAAAAATTTATAGTATTAATGGTGGAAAATGAGGCCACGGTGAGTTTATGGCAAACCCCAATGGGAGAATCACAACATAGACTCTGTGCCATCTGCAGAGGAAAATTATCCTACTGGTAGAGATGAAATGTCAGGAGATCATGCAGCCACAGCTCTCCATCATAAGTTGGGTTCTGTGAGAACCACGAATCCATAAGGCTAGTCACATTCAGGAAAAATCCATTCTAAGATGAAAGTGGCACGTTTGGGACCAAACATGAGCAAGACAAAGGTAAAAAACAAGCTATATAAGCAAGTAGCTCAGATTCCTGTGTATATCTACTCCTGTTCCAGTAGCACCTCTTTCTCAAATTAGGAGAAACTGTGGGCTCTCTAGAGTTAGAGGTCCTAGTTCCTAGAGGAGGAACACTCCCATTATAGCACATAGCAGGAGTCCCACAGACTGGGAGAAAATAATTGCGATTCATTTATCAAATGAACTTGCATCCAGAATATGTAAAGAAATACAATAACTTAATAATTAGAATAAGAATAACTCAGTGTTAAAAAATGAGCAAAAGATCCTACCAGGCACTTCACATGAGAAGATATATAAATAGCCAAAAAGGAAAGGAAATTATGCTCAATTTCATTAGTCATATTCTTAAATTCAAATGAAACCATGATGAGATACTACTACACAGTGACTAAACTGGCTAAAATGTTAAGAAGATTGGTCATATCAAGTGTTGTTGGAGATGTAGAGTGACTAATATTCATACACTGCTGGTAGTAATGTAAAATGGAACTGGAAAAATTTGACAGTTTCTTAAAAGTCAAACATATATCCCTCATATGCTCCAGCCATCCCCTCCTAAGCATTTAAATAGAAGTAAAAACATATGTCCACCCAAAGACTTATTATGTATTGATACAAAGTTCATAGAAGATTTATGTGTAATGGCCAAAAACTGAGACAACCCAAATGTTCATCAGCAATAGAATCAATAAACAGAAAACACATGCTGTACTCATAAAACGGAATACTACTCAGCAACAATAAAAAAACAATAATTGATTCATGCAACAACATTCATACTCAAAAGCATTATGATAGGTGAAAAGAAGGTAGGCAAAAAAAAGTACATATTCTATGATTACATTTACATAAAATTCTAGAAAATTCAAACTAATCTTTAGTGTTAGAGAGTACATTACTGGTTGCCTAACAATGGGAGTAGAGGAAACAGTGGATTACAAAGGACCATGAAGAAAATTTGGGGCAAAATGAAAATACTGATTATCTTGATTTTGGTTATTATTTTATAGATGAATACTATTTCAAAACTGATAACACTTTCTATGACTACATTTATATGAGTACTTTATTCTTCAATTATTCTTCAATACAATTTTAGAATGAAAGCTGAGAAATACCAGATATTATAAAATCCCCCAAAATCATCAGAATATTTTTATTTCTGAACTGCCTGACACATTTTACTTTTTCCCTACAATTTTGCCTCGTAACTCTTTGATCTCCTCTTCATATAATAACAATTGTGTAGTATTACTTTTTAGAATTGAAAAGTAACTCAGGTTTCTCTCTAGAATGGTAAATCAAAAAAAATTTGATAGTATTGAAGAATTTCTTTAAACCTCACAACTCATTAACAATCTAAAATTTTTAGATTAATTAGCAAATTTTGGGAAGAAGTCTCAAGTTGCTTTCATATATTACCTCATGCAGAACTATTTACTATTTTTAGTGCTGTTACAGGTTTGTGACCTACAAACTCAGGAGTTCTGACATATTCTATTTTGCTATCAAAAGGAAAAAAAAAAACTGTGGTGCATTATAATTGCCTATGTTGCATTACAAGTGTATTCTTGACAGAAGAGAATTTCTGTTTTGACAGGGCATGGATGAAGAATACTGGGTGGATATTCCCCTTAGAGTTTCACATATCTAATGATTGGAAAAGTTCTCCAGAGAAGGTAAGCTCCTGGGTTCATAAATTTTAAACCTTTTTTCTGCTCCAATAACCACATGCTTTTGTTGCCAGACACTGTAGGATGCCTTGATATCATAGAATGACCTCTGGCTTTGTGCCTGTCTGTCACAATGCCAGATGAGTTAACCCAGTGTATGGTATTCCTAGAAACGGTCTATGGAAACTAAAACATGATGACTAATAATAACTTTGTAACATAAGGTAGTGACTGCAAACCACATAAATACATCCTGTTAAACCTAAACCAAGTGTATGTCTATCATTTATTCTATCTCATAACTGAATCACAAAAACACCTGGGGCCACTCCAAAGTCACTTGACACGAAAAGAATTGTAATGGAGGAGAGAGCAAGTGGAAAGAGGTACCAGTGGTAACCATTCGTGGTTAAAATACCTCACTTTTGTGAAATTTTCCTGTATGATATAGTTATATATTATGTATTTTATATATGTGTGTAATATACAAATACACACATAAAAATGTATGTGTGTGTATATATACACACAGGGTGTAGATAATGAATTATCTTCAAGCTATCTATTCTCACATATCCCTTGGGAACATTTTTTGTATATTTTGAGAAGTACATGTACCCTAGTATGAATAGCTGATTTTTTTTTTTTTTTTTTTTTTTTTTTGCGGTACGCGGGCCTTTCACTATTGTGGCCTCTCCTGTTGTGGAGCCCAGGCTCCGGATGCGCAGGCTCAGCGGCCATGGCTCATGGGCCCAGCCGCTCCGCGGCATGTGGGATCTTCCCGGACTGGGGCACGAACCCGTGTCCCCTGCATTGGCAGGCGGACTCTCAACCACTGCGCCACCAGGGAAGCCCTGAATAGCTGATTTTAAGGGTCCTGTTGGACACAAGCTGGGTCAGGTTTGAGCTACAAAAGGAAATGGAAAAGCTTGGGCTTGGAGATAATTCATTGTATACTGAAATGTTTTAAAGACTCAATTCAGGAAACTTAGAATGCCCTCTTTCTTCTCTCTACCTACCTACACACACCACACACACACACACACACACACACACACTCTCTCTCTCTCTCTCTCTCTCTCTCTCTCTCTCTCTCTCTCTCCCCTATGGAGAAGTATTTTTAAGCTATAGAAACTTACTCTGGCTGACTTAAGAAGACAAGGATATGTATTGAAAGAACTGCCAGAAAGGTGACTGAGCCTGGCTTGGAGAATAGGTGGGACTGGGGAGGTATGCAGCATTGAAGAACAATGACAAAATTATGCCACTAAACCAATTCAGTGTGCGTACTTACTGCTGGAAACCCTGGACTCATCTTGCAAACCTGCCGTATGTTGATTCTTGACACTGGAAGCTGCCACTGCTGCCCCAGGAAACTCCTTGTTGCTGCCACTGATGCTACCATCACCTGCATCAAAATGTGCTCCCCATGATGTCTTCTCCCATTGTGTTACTATCTCTCAGTTCCAAGTTTAGAGGTAATACATTCTAGGTCAAGTGCTCATGCCTTTGAGGCAAAGAAAATGAATAAATGAGCATCTGGCATCTTCAACATCTGTTATTAAAGCCAGGCTCTGCCTTTTTCTAAGATTCACATGGTGAGGAATTCCACAAATGTAAGAATGGGACTCAAATTCTGGGCCACAAAAAAAAGATGATAAAGACATAGGATCAAAAAGAACACAGTAGCTCTTAGCCTTCTGAACAATGGAGACCTGGACATCTATCCTCTTCTTCTACTAAACAAAAAAGTAAATACAAGATAAATGTGATTCTTACGTGCAATCATAATTAAGGTCTGCTGCTATTTTCTGCTTTCTGGCTGTGCCCTCTCCCCACACAAGTTTCCTCATTCTTGACTTGACACAAGGTTACTCTGAGAAATAAGGCTAAAAAAGAGGGACTTGATATTTTGGTTGGGTTAGATGGTATCTGTTATGGGCTGAATTGTGTCCCACCCCCGAATTCATATGGTGAAGACTTAAGACCCAGTATCTCAGAATGAGACTATATTTGGAGATCAAGTTATCAAGTTTAAAGGAGATCAAGGTAAAATGAGACCCTTAGGGTGGGCCCTAATACAGTCTGACTGGTGTCTTTATAAGAAGAGGAAATTTGGACACCAGAAGACACTAGGGATTCATGTGCAAGACAAATGTCATGTAAAGACACAGCAAGAAAGTGACCATCTGTGAGCCAAGGAGTGAGGCCTCAGAAGAAACCAAACCTGCCAACTCCTTGATCTTGGATTTCTGGCTTTTGGAACTGTGCGAAAATAAATTTCTGTTGTTTAAGCCACCAAGTCTGTGGTATTTTGTTATAGAGCCCTGGCAAAATAAGACAGTATTCAAGTAAGTACTGGTGTGGCTCTACATTACAATGTGGTAGAGAATAATTTGATGTACGGGGGCAGAAGGATATATAGGGAAGCAGCTAATAAACTCTTGTGATAGAAGATAGTTTTCTAGTCCACATGGCCAGATATCAACAATTCATAAAATGAGGCAACAAGAATGTCTGTAAGTTTCCAGAGCTAAATAATAAAGTAAAAGAAACCAATGCAGGGAAGTGTCAGAAACAACCATGTCCAGCATATGAAGCCACAACTTTACCACAAGTTATTAACACAGCAGTTTTTCCTCCAGAGCCTCGGAAAATTTGATCCATCTTGTTAATCAGTTTTCAGAGTCATGATATAAATAAAAAATTCAGTAGTATATCTTATTAAATAAAGGAAACCAAGAAGATGTTTAATGAAAAGGGATAAACAGCTGGACAATTGGGATCTTTTAAAGGAAACTTGCAATGTATTTACATTCCAAAGACTCAGTCACATATCTATTGTGGCTAAATCATCTGATAGTAAAAAGAAAGCTTCATGAAAATAAAACCTGATGACAGTGTAGCTCTGAAGATTCACTGCCCTTTGGAATAGAACAATTTGCTGAATCAATAGCAATAGCGAGTATGAGCCCTCTAGGACATTCTAGCCTCACTGATAGAGAAGAATACAGTAGTTGGGTTCACTGGTTATGCTGGTGGTGTTTATTGTACTACTCACTATCATACATTATACATGTAAAGTTAGGAGATAAGAAATATAACTAATTATCAACTTCTTCAAAAATGTAAAAGTATGGAAAATTCCATTTTTAACCACAAATACTCAGTTTATTAAAAAGTAATAATTCTACCTGTAATAATAGCAGACTGGCTCATATTGAATTTATCTTCCCCTACATAAAAATTATAAACTCTGGGGAAAATATTTAGAAACAACTACTTTGAAGGTACTAGAGAAAATATAAACATTTCTATAAGTGCTGCTATACATGCTCTCACAAATTTTGATATATTAGGTACTTATTATCCAGTTTGAAATATTCTCTAATCTCATTCTTGATTTCCTTTTTGAAAGGTATTGTTTATTTTTTAAATATGTGGGGCTTTTCTAGATATCTTACATTTATTTCATGGTTAGGGGATACACTGTGTATTACTCCAACATTGTGGAACTTATTGAGACTTGTTTTATGGTCAGAATGTGATATATCTTGGTCAGTGCTCCATGTGGTTTTGAAAAGAATCTATATTCTGCTTTTCAGGATATTGTGGTATATAGATGTCAATTAGGCCAGGGTGATCTAACACACTACCAAGTGTTCGTATCTTCTATACTTGAGCTTTTGTCTAGTTATCCTATCGATTATGTGATAAAGATGAAGATGTGAAAATACTCATCTGTACTTATGGATTTATTTATTTCTCTTTTTTACTGTTTTTGTTTCATGTATTTTGAGGCTCTGTTACTAGGTACATGAAAACATTTATTCTTTTTATGCTTTCCTGACATATTTATTGTTCCTTTTAATATTATAAAATATCCCTCTTTATTTCTGGTAATACTCCATATCTTGAAGATTATTCACTTGATGTAAATATAGTCACCTTGACTTTCTTATGACTAATCTTTGCATGAGGTAAACTTTTCATCCGTTTATTTTCAACCTTTGAGTGATTTCATGTAAAGTGAATCTACCTCAGAAATATATATATATTATATATATATATATAAAAATATATATATATAAAATATATATATAAATATATATATATATAAATATATATATATATAATCTTAGGTTTTTTTCATCTAGTCAAATTTCCCTTTAGTTGGGAAAGATTTTTTTTTTAAGATGTTGGGGGTAGGAGTTTTAATTTTTTTATTAATTAATTAATTTATTTTGCTGTGTTGGGTCTTCGTTTCTGTGCGAGGGCTTTCTCTAGTTGTGGCAAGCGGGGGCCACTCTTCATCGCGGTGCGTGGGCCTCTCACTATCGCGGCCTCTCTTGTTGTGGAGCACAGGCTCCAGACGCGCAGGCTCAGTAGTTGTGGCTCACGGGCCTAGTTGCTCCGCGGCATGTGGGATCCTCCCAGACCAGGGCTCGAACCTGTGTCCCCTGCATAGCAGGCAGACTCTCAACCACTGCGCCACCAGGGAAGCCCTAGTTGGGAAAGATTTTAAGCAGGATTCAGAAAGCAGTAACCACAGAAGAAAAACTGAAAATTAGAATTCATCAAAATTAGAAATGTATGTCCATCAAAAGGACATCATTTAAAAAATGAACAGGCAAGACAACATACTAGGAGAATACATTTTCAAAACATATATCTGTCAAAAGGTATTGTATACAGACTGTATAAAAAGAATTCCTGAAACTTAACAACAACAAAAAAAAGAATAGTCCAGTGAAAAATAAGTAAATGTTGAAAGAAATACTTCACAAAGAAACATATTTGAATGGCCGATTTGCATATGAAAAAGTGCTCAGCAGTATTTGTCATCAGGGAAATAAAATTTAATGAAATGCAAATGAAAATCACAATAAGTAACAGTATATATCCACTAAAATAGTTAAAAATAAAAAGGCAACCCAGAAGTTCCACTGTTAGAATTTAATAGAGAGAAATGAAAGCATATATCCACAAAAACGCTTACACAAGAATTTTTATTCATCATATCCCCAAATTAGGCATGATGGTTTATTTTACATGTCAACTTGACTGGGCCATGGGGTGCCCAGATATAACATTATTCTGGGCATGTCTATAAAGCTGTTTTTGGATGAGAAGAACATTTGAATAAGTAGGCTGAGTAAAGAGATTGCCCTCCCTAACGTAGGTGGCCCTCATACAATCCACGGAAGGCCTGAATGGAACAAAAGGCTAAGTAAGAGAGAATTCTCTCTTTTTGCCTGTCTTTGAGCTGGGACATCAGTCTTCTCCTGCTTTCAGACTCGGACTTGGACTGGAACTTACACCATAGGCTCTCCTACGTCTTAGGCCTTCAGACTCAGACTGGAAGTATAACATTGCTCTACTGGGCCTCCAGCTTGCCAGCTAAAGATCGTGGTATTTCACACCAGGAAAATCCAAAAGACAACACCAGAATAGACAAATTGTGGTATATTTATACAATAGAATACTGCTCAGCAATAAAATGGAATAAAGTACTTGTATCACAACAATATGGATTAATTTTATAATGCTATACTGATTGAGAGAAGCTGAACATAAGAGCATATACTATGTGATTCCATCCATGTGAAGTTCTAGAAGAGTTAAAACTAATCTGTAGTAAAGAAAATCGAAATCAGAAAACTTGTTGCTTCCCTGGGGTTGGAGGAATTGACTGGGAAGTGCTGTAAGTGATTAATATGTTCTATATTCTGATAAGAATGTGGGTTATACTCACAGGTGTATACATTTGTCAAACCTCACTTAATATTTGCATTTAGTCTGTGTGCCTATATGTATATTTATACATATATATAATATTTGTCCATTTACTATTGTCAACATAAAGTAAATTAGTTGATCTTAAAAAAAAAAAAAAGGAAAATTTTATTTGAGCCAAATTGAGGATTATAACCTGAGAACAGCCTCTCAGAAAGCTCCAAGAACTGTTCTGCCCATTAGAGGTCAAAGCACAGTTATATAGGTTTTTGAGACAGAGGGCTGTATATTAAATGACATAGTATGTACAATCCAGATCTGTAAGTACAAAGTGGTGGGTCATTGTGGCCCCTTACAAGATCAAGAAGGATGGTTATGTTTTAAGGAGTTGTCCTGTTGGTGCTAGGAGATTGTTGATGTTTATGGTTGAGCAGGTATTTCTGCCAATGGGGAGGTCTGGCTGATGCATAATGCAGATACACAATGCACAGTAGAGGGGAAAGAGGAGGCCAAAACACAGAGAAAATTTTTTATGTTTAAATTGTCCTTGACTTACCTTAGAATATGAATTTTTATTTTATCTCTATATATAATACATGTTAATATATAATATAGTATATTACCTAAAATGACTGAAAACTAGCCAATTCTAAGATAAAAGACAGAAAGACTTACTTGAAACCAGAAAAAGGAAGCAAGTAGCGTTCAATGATTTCTTTCTTGGAAGATGATATGAAATAGCATTTGTGCAGCTTTGACTATTTTAAAAAGAACTCTTACAAATCCTTTTACAGTTCCTTTATTATGGGTCAAATTTTAGCATCCTAAGTACCAGGAGACCGGCATTCTAATTTATCTGTCTGCATTCATCATCATACTATTCCTGTAGTCATTTCACCTTTCTTGGGATTTTATTTGTTTTTTTAAAAACTCAAGATCAGGGTTTCCCAAATTGAGTTCTCAGCAATGGAGATTTCAGGAAAATGTAATAAGACTTATATTAAAAAAAAAAAAAAAAAAAGGAGGAGGTGTTCTGAGGTTAAATACATTTGAAGGGATGAATAAAAGAAAACTGTTTTTATTTAATTTCAGGCTTTCTCAGAACCTGAGTTAAATTAACATGAGACAGAGTAACAGGAGAAAATAAAATTTAATTTCATATGTACGTATATGTATGTATAAATTAAAAATAAACTTAATTTCATTTAATTTCATATGTAATTTCAACCCCACATACGTGTGAACATCAGAGATCCCACATGCATGAGAGGTTCAAAGACAGAAAGGTAAAACGAGGCCTGTATTCCATCCAGAGCTGAGAAATGGGATAGGGGACAAGGACCTCCAAGGACAGGAGGGTCATTCACAAAACAAGAAGGGTAGCTGTTAGATGTTTGCCCTACCATATAGATGGGGCCATTTAGATAAAATTTATCTCTGGTGATAACTCTTTTCTGTGAAAAAAAATCCCCAATTTAAATTCTTCTAGGTAGTTAAGGGAGGGGCAGTAGTTTCTCTTGAACCTTCAGGGTCTTGATTACCTTTAGCTCAAAATAATCCTCATGAAAAAGTGAAACATTTGGGGGAAGCTTGTTCTGAACTCCTACAGTGTCGAGGGTTGATGATAAACAATAAATTCAGGAAAAATCTTGAAAATATACTAAGATCCATTAATCAGAGAACATGAGTTCTGGAGATCCAGATAAAAGGTTCAGGAGTGAAGTGAGATAGCATAGGGGAATGGCTCCCATCAGGGGACATCAGAAGCAGGACATGATGAGAGTTTGGGGAATAATGGATGATGAATGAAGCTTGGCCCCTGGGAGGTGACTGATGAAACAGGTCGATGAGGCCTGGGGAGAATGGTTCAGAGGAACTCTAAAAGGAGTTGGGCAGCCACATCTGGAATGTGGATTCAGAATCCTTTTGTTCAGTGAGATGGTGGCAGACAGTTTCTTTAGGCCAAATGCAGCAGGAAAGGCCAGCTGCTCCCTCAGGCTGTGCCTGGAGGATGGAGAAGATACAGGTGATACCATTAGAGAAACAGAATATTGAAAGGGCAGAATGAAAAGGATAAAAATGTTTTGGCTGACAAAGCAGAGCTGGTTCAGAGGGAAAACAATAAAAATAGCTGCCCTCACTACAGGCAGGTTTTTCATATTCTAATACTGTAAGAGTCAGTTGCCCAAAAGGAAATATTTTTGTGATGAACTCTCAGGGCATACAATGTCACACGGGTTTCTTAATTATTCAGAAAGCATGAGAGAAAACTTGATAAATGAGAACGAAGAAAATTACTGAAAGCTAGAATTCTTGTGAGGCTGAGATGGGAGGGCATAGAAACATAACTATTGATTATTCAAACTTGAAGTATTATTCATAGGAATTCTGAGCTTCCTAGCACTTTGGACTGAACTTCTCATAAAGAGAAAGAGAAGCTAGAGTGAGACATATTGAGAGAGCAGGAGACTGGGGCAAAGTTGTTCCCACTGTCCTACTCGCTCTATAACCAGTTTTGTTTCAGGAAGGGGACCGCTTCCAGTGTCCAAGCGTGGGCTCTTGTCTAACATAGAGAAATTAATTGTCCAAGGAGACACACGTGCTGACAAAGCAAAGGCTTTATTGAGAAGGGGCGTCTGGGTGGAGAGCAGCAGAGAAAGGGAACCCAGGAGAACTGCTCTGCCACGTTGCTCGCAGTCTCAGGTTTTATGGTAATGGGGTTAGGTTCTGGGTTGTCTCTGGCCAATCATTTTGCTTGGCCCATATTGGGTCTGACTCAGGGTCCTTCCTGGTGGCGTGTGCCTCTCTCAGCCAAGATGGATTTCATCGAGAAGGATTTTGGGAGGTTGGTAGGATATATTATGGACTGATGTCTCCTCCCTTTTTTGGCCCCTGCCTAATTCTCCTGATTAGTTTCCTTATCAGCACCTGTTGTTGCGAGACAGCTCATGCAAGTGGTTATCATCATGCCTGGCCAAGGTATGCGATTTCAGTCAGCTGTTCCATAACAGTTTGATTCCATAGAGATAATGTTTTCCTCGGTCAGCCCTAGGTTGGGTATAAGATTCTTGGGGATCTAAATTAGTTTGGATTTTTCCTGAAAATTCTTTCTAGGCCTAGGTTGATCAGGAAATCTCTGAAACTCATCTGTTTCTCCCCAAATTCTTCCAGACTGGGTATGTATTAAGGCCAATTTGAATCTTTTGAAACTCTATGGGTTAAATTTAGATGCTCTTTATACAGTTGAAACAGAGTCCCCCTAAAACCAAGTTCTCCTGCTAAGTTTATGATTAAACTCTCTATCCAAAACTTTATTCTGTTTCTTGTCCTACCTCAATTCAGGATTGAGGAATATCAAAGAAAAGGGGGGGCTGAAACCGAGCAGGACCCTGTGTGGCCCTTCATGTCCCCTGTTTCTTGTTTGTGGAAAAATGTTTTAGTTTTCTAGACCTTCCCCAAGTTCCAAAGAGCAGGCACAAGCTGCTACTAATTATGGAAAATGAGGGAATTCAGAAACAAAGGATAAGCAGTTCAACAAGAAAAGCAATGACAACAGTTCAGCAATAAAACAGAGTCCTAGTTCCTCCTTGAGGGATATACATAACAATCTGACACATATCTTTGAGTTGTTCTGTGAGAACTAAGACCCCCCCCCCACCCACCCAGATGGAGGATGATGACTACATGCTGAGCACTAGCACTAGACCCCAGACTGGTTGGAACCAGAGAGCTGATGATTAAGATTCCTGAAAACCACACTGATATCTCACTACCAATCAATCAGAAGAAAGTCATGCACCCTGCAGCCCTCACCCCCAAATGTTGCCTTAAAAATCCCTTCCTTGAAAGGCACTGGGGGGCTTGGTTTTTTTGAGCATAGGCTGCCCATACTCCTTGCTTGGTGCCCCACAAATAAACGCCATACTTTCCCTCACCACAACCCAGTGTCAGTAAATTGGCTTTGCTACACAGCGGGCCTGACCCAAGTTTGGTTCAGTAATATTGTCCCTTAACCATCAGGAGCATAAGAGGGAAATCTTGGATGTTTTTAAAAAATCTATTTCCTGCTTTTAAATACCAATATTCTAAAAAATAAGAATGGTAGGAAACATACTGATATTGACTTTCAGAAAATTAATGCCCTAAATATGTTTTATAGAATGTGATACTTCGTAGGAAATCTGTTTTCAAAAAGTGAAACATCTTCAAAATTACTTTAAACCTTTAGGCACATTTCTTCAAATGGAAGAGATGCAAATTTTCTTAAATTGGGTTCAATCTGAATGTTAGCAGAAGAGCATGGGAAAGTAAAATGATGTGATTGAAATTGACTAGTAACTATTTTATTTTTAGTCTAAGAAGGCTGATAGGAAAAGAGATGGATTGAGAGTGAACAAAAACAAGTTAAAAGGATAATTAGGGATGTGAAAAGAAATATATGTCATTCAGACCAGATTATTACTAAGGAAATGTATTTGAACTGTACATGAAAGAAAAGTAGCCCTAATAAAATTAAAGAGTAGAGAATTAAAGAGAAGTTATCAGGAAATGGAGGATTTTTATATCACTATTTCCCGTTTGCATTTAATGTGAAGTAAGAAAAAAGAGAGCTGCCTAGGGCATAGAGCATATTTCTTAGAGTAGCTGTGGAAGAGACCATTGGAAAAAAAAGATTGGAACATCCTAAGGCAAAGCAAGTATAAATACCAAGTCCAAATACCTGTGATTCATGACTCTGAAAGGACAAGAGAATAGGAAGAACAAAGTCATGCTTTGAATTAATTGCTTTCACCATATCTCAGAAGCTGCATGAGTACACTACCTGGCTCTTTTAAAGTGGGAAATGATAACCACAGGAAAATTATTCTTAATTGGCTTATGAGAGGGCAACATGAAATTGCCAATTAGAAAGGGTGGTTTTGAATTTGGTGAGGTTAGAAAGAATCTCAAGATGATGTTAAAAACAGTGAAGATAAGGGAAAGAAAGGGGACAGGGAGAAACCAATCAAGATCTTGCTAAAAATCACATAATTTTATAACTGGAAAATGCTTTAGAACTTATTTACTCCAATTCCCTTATTTTTCATATGAGGTAGCAGGTTTCAGGACTCTAATCTGGTTCCTCGAACTCAGCTCATTGTCCTCTAGCCACTCCACTACTTTCCTTATTTTTATCCTAGCATCTTTGCAGGTGAGAACAGGGTGCTTTATACGTGAAGATGCCTAGAAGTCATAGTTGGAGGATGGGTTTTCTAAAGCCTGGCTCTCAGCCCTTCATGCTTCTATTCTTCAGAGAGTGTCAAATTTAACTTAAGTTAATTAAAATAGAATAAACCCCCAAATTCAGTTTCTTAGTCACAATAGCCACATTTCGAGTACTCGGTAGCCACATGTTGATGGTGGTTACCATGTTGAACAGTGCTGATAAAGATCATTCTTGTCATTTCTGTTTTGTTATATTCATTTGTTTTATTTTTTAGATTCCACATATAAGTGATAATATACTGTATTTGTCTTTCTCTGTCTGACTTATTTCACTAAGCATCATAATCTCTAGGTTCATCCACGTATTTGAATGGCAAAATTTCACTTTATTACGGCTGAGTAGTATTCCATTGTGTGTGTGTGTATACAGACACACACACACACACACACACACACACCCCCCACCTCTTCTCAATCTGTTGATGGACACTTAGGTTGCTTCCATATCTTGGCTATTGTAAATAATGATGCTATGAACATTGGGGTGCGTGTATCTTTTTAAATTAGTGTTTTCATTTTCCTCAGATACATACCACATGGATCATAAGGTAGTTCTAGTTTTAGTTTTTTAAGGAATCTCCATACTGTTTTCCATGATGACTGTACCAATTTATATTCCCATCAACAGTGTACAAGTGTTCATCTCCACATCCTCACCAACATTTGTTATTTGTACACTTTTTGACAGATACAGAGAACAAACTAGTGGTTGCCAAAGGCGAGAGGGAAGGAGGGATGGACGAAGCAGGGGCAGGGAATTAAGAGGTACAAACTACTATATATAAAATAAATAAGCTACAAGGATATGTTGTACAGTACAAGAAATATAGTCAATATTTATAATAAATTTAAATGGAGTATAATCTATAAAAATATTGAATCACTATGTTGTATACCTGAAACTAATATTGTAAATCCATTTTACTTCAATTTAAAAAATTTCAAAAGGGGCATTTCTGTTGTCACAGAAAGTCCTATTGGAAATGGATAGCACCACGTGGAGACTGTGATTATGTTCCAGACTGTGTGACTTTTAGCTATAACTTATACCTGAAATTAAGGCCCCTCTTCTACTTTCCATAGGATAATATTCCCATAATGAATTAGGAAATATGAACATAGTTTTTCCTCAACCATTAGACAGCTGACTGGTGATGTTACCTGTATTGATCTCTTCTGCTCTTTGTTTCACCTTCCTTAAATGTTAAGATAGAAAAAATAGAGCCTGCTAATCTCACAGGGCTATTGAAAAGGCCAACAAGAAAGCGGCAAAACACCCAATAATTATGAACTTTATTATTATGATGGTGATGGTTAAAGATGATGTGGTATTTTAAAATCCATTTTAAGAAGGCTGTATGGTTTTTTCTTTTCTCCCATTTTCAAAAACATTTGCAGCTTTTAGAGTCCTGGTTATTTTTCCGTTATCTCTTTAACGCTTAGATTATCTAAGCAGTGATAAAATCCTTATACATTCTTTTTTTTCCAAGTAAAAATATATAAACTAATATTTAGATTTAGGGTAAGGGCCAAACAGAGTTAGAAATTAAGATCTGATTGAAAATTTTGGAGTTGACACACCAGGTTAAATCAAACTTGAAGAGGTTCTAATCTCACAGTGTCATATTAATGGCTTATATTTATTTCTCAAATCAGCTATTTTAATTAGGTAAAAGCACAGGCAGGATGCTCACTTTTACCCATGCAGGTAACTGGCAATCCAGCTAGCCAAATACCTGCAAAATTCTAGAATAGTGAGCTCTTTATCCAAAACATTTAGAAGATACTGGACTCTGGAAAAGTGGTTTAAAGGTAGCTTTTAGCTAAAACTACAATCAGGTACTTTGAAAGGCTCTTTTTCTTCTTTTCCACTCATCCATCTGACATATACCATCTGTCAGATCATGCTGGGTTGCCTCTGTCATCCTTCTGCTCATCTTGAAAGAGATAGGGCTTTTGAACATTTTTATTTCTCATGAATTTCCCCATGAAAATGCAGAGGATTTCTTACTGGCTCAACATTTCTATCTATAGAAGATTAGGAGCTAGTGTCTGTCCACAGGGTATCTACTCCCTTAGGCTAACCAATACACAAGGTTGATCACGGACATACTGTAGATAATCATGGACCTATTCCATGGTATATACTATTGCTTCTCAAACTTTAATATGTATAGGAATGTCTTGGGGATCCTGTTAAAGTGCAGATTCTGATTCAGTAGATCTAAGGTGGAGCCTCAAGATTCTGCATTCCCCTAGGTGACACTGATGCTGCTGGTCAGTGGACCATATTTTTAGTAGTAAGAGTTTTAACAACAGAAACAAAAGCAATAATAATCATATATATTTTTTTAGCTGTTCACAATATACTTTTGTATGTGTTATCTTTTTTAGAACAAACAATACTGTGAAGTTAGATGTTATGGCTATATATTGCTGTGTAACATACTAACCCAAAATTTATTGCTTAAAACAATGACATTTATTTTGTTCAGAGACTTGAAATTTGAACAGGGCTCAGTGGGCATAGCTTGTCTCAGCTCCACAAGACATAACTGGGAGCAGCTCAGGTGCTGCAAAATGGACTCACCTAGAGCCTCGTTCCTTCCTTTTTCTGATGGTTGATGTCGCCCCAGCTGGCACAGTAGCCTAGCCGCCTGCACATGGCCTTTCCATGTGGCCTCTTGACTTCTCCACAGCATGGCGCCTGGGTTCCAAGAGTGAGAATCTCATGAGAACCAGATGGAAGCTAAATAACCTTTTATCAGTTAGCCTTGGAAGTAACATAGCGTCACTTGTGCCATAGTTACAGACCTGGCCACATTCAAAGAGGGGAAATATAGGCTACCCTCCTCAGTGGAAGAGAGTCAACATTGCGTTTTAAAAAGAGCTTGTGCGGTAGGATATATTGGTTTGCCTGCCTTTGGGAAGTGCAGTGTTGCAACACAATTTGATCCATATTACTGATGAAGATGACTGATGGTCAATAGGATGATCTCTCACTTAGAATTCAGTTGACAGAGACAGTTTGGGAATCTGTGTAAATATGTTATTATTTGGACTTTTTTTTAAGTGTAGAGCGGCATATATAGGTATGTATTGTGTTGTGTAGTATTTAAGAATGTAGGTTTGGGCCCAAGATTTCCTATTTCTCAAATGTGTGACATTGGACCAGTTGCTTAATATTTGTTACCTTTGCTTTCCTTGTTAGTAAAATGAGGCTTTTTCTGTCTTAAATAGTTCTTTGCAGGCTAAAATGAATTAAGGTTTGTAAAGCACTAAGTCTCCTGCCTGGCAGATAATAAGTGCTTAAGAAATGACGACATTTTTATCACCATTGTCATTTCCATTGCTATTACCACTAGGAAAATAACAAAGATTTTTTTTTTCTTTTTCATTAAGGTAAATGCATTTTTGTTTGTTTTGCCCATGCCCTTTATCTCATTGTGATTGAATGGTATCATTGACTTAGAAAATTTTGATGTTGGTTATTATTATATTAGCTAGCTATTGTATATAGTATTATATGCTAGCTATTGTGAGAGCTTAAATATTTCTGAGTCATATTTGACATATATGGAGCTTCAGAGAAAATGCATTTCTTTGTTGTTGTTGTTGTTGTTTTGCGGTACGCGGGCCTCTCACTGTTGTGGCCTCTCCCGTTGCGGAGCACAGGCTCTGGACGCGCAGGCTCAGTGGCCATGGCTCACGGGCCTAGCCGCTCCGCGACGTGTGGGATCTTCCCGGACCGGGACACGAACCAGTGTCCCCTGCATTGGCAGGCGGACTCTCACCCACTGCGCCACCAGGGAAGCCCGAAAATGCATTTTTGAGTTGACTCCAAGATGCACTCTGCGCCTTCATGCCTTGATTTAGTTTCCAGTTCTTGATGGATAGGATCATTACATTGTTCCTTTATCCCCAGTAGCACCTTGTAAGTGATGTGCATAGATCAAGTGATCAGTAGGTGTTTGTAGATGTATATAATTAATTTTCAGTTGCTTCTCACTCTTGCTTTCTATGGAGAGACTATATAGTAGTGTTACAAAAAGAAATTAACGTAAGGGAGATTTTCCATAATTGTTAAAAGTCTAATTTTTCTTTCCACTCCAGTGACGTTGTGCCACACTGATTACCTAATATTTTAATTGTGTTTTCTGGTCTTAATTGTGAGCCAGTGAGGAGGAAGGGTTCAACCAGTGCCGAGGGAACAGAACATGCATTTGAGTGAGAAGACCTGCTCAGACTTTGCTCACAGGTTCTTCAGTTTCATTCAGGAGATACTGACAGCAAATGATTTAAATTCAAGATTTCTTGATATAAAATGGGCAGTGGTAATGTAGGTGTTACTGAATGCAAGTTTATGTCCCGACTCACAGTGTGGGCAAACAATACCAAAACCAGGAGTTTGGAGCAGAGAAAGGTTTATTGCAGGGCAATGCAAGGAGACGGGTGGCTCATGTCCAAAAAGAACCCTGATCCCTCCTAAGGGTTTCAGCAAGGCACTTTCAAAAGAGAGCTGAGGGAGGGGTGTGGTTAGTTTTTACAAACTTCTTGGCGTCGAAACCCTTTGTTTCTGTCCATGTCGGTCAGGGTCAGGTCATGATGTTCCTGTAAACCTCCAACAAAACAAATGTTATTCTCTATTCTGCAACTTTTTATCTCTATATGAATGGGCTCCTAAAGGTCAGAACCCTGAGAATGGGCTATCCTGTATATTTCGGGCTGTAGGCAACATTCTTTTACAAAAGGTACAGAGCCAGCATGACTAAGCACCGGCAATGAAACAGAAAGTTTTAAGTAAAAGGAACAGATCTAATAAGGAGCCAGATTTGTTCTTCCTATTACATAGGGAGAATTCGTAATGTGTATATATTTTAAAAATACCTCATTTGATGATGAATTCATTGTGACATAGGCATTTCTGTTATGAGTGATTTTGCTCTGGTCTCTGTTATATTTTCACGTTTACTCCTAAGCAAATTATCGTGCTCCTGAAAAAGAAAAACAAAAATGACTTCATCTTTCCCACATACAAACACACATATGAAAACACTCATAAATGAAAACAATAGAGAGAAGTTGGAAAAAACAGCCAGTAACTTGTTCTGTGTGTTAATGTATTATAATGTTAAGAAGTGCCTCTGAGCCAGCCACCTTGGCATGAGAGGTCCCACAATACCACCGTAATGGACTAAATACACAGGTGCCTGGCTACTTGACAGTACCATGTTTTCCAATCCAGTAAGACATTTTGTAGGAAAGAAAATAGCTGTTTCTGACACACTGCAGGTGGGTATGAATGATAGATGAAGTTTCTTGCTCCTTTTACATCGGCATTTTCACTGGCCTCCCTCACAGAACATTAAGGCATTATTTAATTTCTGTTCAAATTTAGATAAGCAAATCTAAAACTTCCCCAAAGCAATATTGTTTTATTCTTCTTTTAGCATATGTTTTCTACATGCAGCCAAGCTAAATGTCAGGGCACACGAGTATTCTCATAAAAATTAAGGAGATTTAAAAATAGGTCCTTCAGAATTTTTTGAAATGATTTATTCCTCATTACAAAACTTCCATCCATCTCCCTTTCACATTATTTCTTTCAATACATCATTTTAAGTTTAGATATAGTTAAATATGTATAGCTTCTAAATCTATCTTCCTTAAAGTGTGTTCTAATGAACACAGATGGCATTTTTACATTAATTCATGTTACTTGAAAAAAATTTGTGAATTAGGAAGCATGAAGGGCTAGACTAAAAATAAATTAATATATATAAGCAGGATTTTTGCTGCAGTACATCTTGAGGCTTTGATGTCCTAGAGTGCAGTGAGAATCTCCAAGAGATTCTCGCCCTTACCATGGCAACCTAGCCCTTGCCTCCACTCTCTACTGAAACTGGTTTTGGGAAGGCCACCAGTGGCTCCTAACCTGCCCTATCCAGGGCACTTTTAAAAAAAAAATGTCATCATTAGAATTCTATTGAATTGACACCATTTGTTACTCTTCAATATTAAAATTTTCTATTGCATTGGGTCCTCAATACCAAACTCTTCTGATTCTATCATATATCCTACCATACTGGGTCTTAACTGTGTATGGCTTACCTTTCTCGTATGTCTTACCATACCGTGTCTTAACCATGACTATCTTTTTCATGAACTCTCCTTGTGTTCACCATTAACTAGAGCTATTGCTCAAGGCTATCTCCTCAGACCACTTATCTTCTTGTTCCAGACTCTTCTGTATTTTCTCATCTGCTGTAGTTTCAACACCTAGGTACTGCTAATATCTTGATCTTAATTCTAGAAATCTTAGTTACACCTCACATTCATACTCAGCTTCACAGTCAACTACCTGTGGAACATCTCTACCTAAACATATCACAAAAATCTCAAACTCGCTATGCCTAGAAATGAATCAATAAGCATTATCTCACCTTGAATCCTACCCTTTGTCCAAATCTACTGATCTCTCTGTATTTTCTATTTCAATATCATTATCCTTCCATTTAACCAAGCTGGAAGATTGGGGTATATTCTTGACTCTTCCCATTTGCACATCTCCCACACCTCATTGATTTCAAGTTTGATTCCAGTTAAATGTGGTTGACTATAATGCAATCGGCTAAGTGTTATAAAATAAGAATTAGAAGCCTGTGGGTCACAGAGGAGAAGAAGGAATTATACACTTATAAGGCTTTTCCTCTCTTGTTTCCTACATCTACCCTAGTACAAGCCCTCTATATCGCTTATCTGAACAAGTAAAATAGCTTTTTATCCCGTGTTTAACTTCTCCCCACTTAGACACATGTCTGACCATATCACTGCCCAGCTTAAAGCCTTTCAGTGGTTTTCCATCACCTAAACCTCTGATCAAGAGCTAGATCTGATCCACCTCTCCAATCTCATCTCTAAACATCCTTTATGTTCCATTAAATGTGAGCTATTTGTTATTCATCATATTCAACACACAGTTTCTCATCTTTGTGCCCTTGCTCGTGTTTCCTCCTTTAATTAGTGTTTTCTTTCTTCCCTTATTCTCCCCTTCATTTATCAAAGACCCACTCAGGTAATCATCTATAGGACTTTTCCCCAGACTCTCCCCCACAAAGACCTTATAAGGATTCCTATTTCTCATTAGGTGCTACTTCTCTGTGCTCCTATTTTGCATAGCTCTATTATTATAGTTATATTTTAGTAATGATTCCTTTGTATATGTCCTTCATAATAGAGTATAAGGTCTTCAAGAGCTGAGCTTGTATTTTAGCCATTTTTTATTCTTAGTACAGTAAATTCCATTCATTCATTGATTAATTCATTCATTCACATATTAATTCAGTAAGTATTTTGTATTGAGGATATAAAAATATCTCTCAAAGATCTCACAGTCCAGTTAAAAGGCAGGAGAGTCTACAAGTGACTCTAACACAATGTGCAAAGTGCTATAGAATGGTACGTAGAAAGCTGTGTCACACAGAGAAGAAAGAATTTTTACCTCCTTTGCTAGACTCTATGAGGGTACAGAAATAATATAAAATAAGTCAATGCATTAAAATTTTTATTGTATAATTTACTTATTTTCTCTCTCTATCTCTCTTCCATTAGTTCATTTTATTTTTGTTTATAATAATTGTCAATAAGTCAATGAGGCCCTAAAATTTCAAGATAAGTAGGAGGGAAAGAGAGGGAAATAGTCAATGACTTTCCTCTATAACTTTTTTCTAGTCTCCACCATTTTTAACTGGCTGATAAATTGCATTATTTTACAGTCTTCTTGGAACATATGTGAATGTAATCATCATTTGAGTATCAACTTTAGAAAAGGGTACTGTGCAGATATGTGGCAGAAACTAGAAAGAAAAAAAATTTTCTGGTTTCATGCAAGACATTTTTGATATGCTATGTAGGAAAAGACTTATGCATAAATAAGTATATTTTGATATACATAAATAAGTGTATATTTGTGGCGAGTGCCATCAGAGATACAGTGATACAGTGCTCTTTCAGCAAAATACTAGGATGATTCAAGAACTGATGTTTGGGGACTGCGCTGTTTTACGTTCTCATCGTAGCCCCACTATTTTGTGGATTTGTTTTGTCTTGTTTACCTTGGACAAGCTATGTAGCCTTCCCAAGTTTTGGTTATAATATAGACAGCATTATGTGTATCTCAGGTTTTATTGTGAGGATTAATAAAATTACTTGGAAAAAAAATGCCTAGCATTGAGACTGACAGCAAAATCTTAGTAAATGTCATCAATTACTATTATCATTAATGCTGTAAAAAACTAACATGATTTGAATCCTTATCCTAGCTAGGAATTGTGGTATATGCTTATTATTGTGATGGCTGAATATTTTAATCAAAAAATTCTACTAATCTTTGACATTTTCAGATATCTCAAGTTTTAACAATTTTTGACCATGAATGTAGAAAAACTATAGAGTGTGTGTGTGTACGTACATTTATTTCTGTACATTTATTTCCAATGGCCTTGACAAAGAGAATATTATGCTTTATGTCAGTCTCTATAAGAAACAGCATGTTAGAGGACTCAACATAAAAAAACTTTAGGCCTATTGGTATAATTAAGATTCTTAATTATAACAAATTAGATAAACGATAGTATACATATGAACCAGAGAGATGGAGGCCTAATTTATAAGATGCTGAATTTAGTTTGACTAAATGAGCCACCTTTCCCCTTCTCCTAGTTAGAATTCCTGGTTTGGCCTACCACAATGCCTTAAATAGAGGTGATTGAATAGTTTTCTATAATGTAACATACAAAGCTAAGCTTTAGAAGCTGTTTTCTCCTTTTATTATGCTGTACTCTTTGAGCAAACAAATAGATCAGTTTTAGGTGAGCATGATCAATAATGGTTGGTTAACCATTAACAAATGAACACTTGTAAGTTGGTCAATAACTTGGAGTAAAGTAATGGCACAAGAACACCATTAGTGTGTGAAATAACTTTTTCTAGTAACTTATGGCCTATTTTAAATTACATCGTTTCCAGTTCAAAGGTTTATATTTATGCCACTTGGAAAAAATCTCGAGTATGTAATTTAACTCTTACAGTAGCACTGACAGATCTTGGAAAGAAAGGCTTGTGAGAAGAAGAGAGAATGGAAGTATGAAATATATGATACTTTCATCACAGAATAGGCTATACAAGCATCACTTGTTAAAAACTTCAGGTTTTGTTAGCTCCAAAATAGCACTGTTAAGTGTATAATGGTTTTCTTCTTCTAAAGACAAAAACCGAAGGGCCCATCAGCACATGGGGGATGTTCAGTTGTAAGTAACATTTCATGCCTATCAGTCAGTTTTCCCTAGGTTTTCTCTAATATTGGAAATCAAGCAGGATTGTTCAATTAGTTACTTTTGTATCTTCTGTCACAGGTTGAAAATGAACAGTTCCATTTCTTTACCTGGTAGCTTGTTAAGTTCTGAGAACTGAATGCCATCTCCTTGTTTCAAAATGTTCTGAAAATAAAAACAAATGTGTCTTTACTTTGCAGATGTTCCTATCTTTACAGTGCTTGACAAATCTGTTGACAAATTTTTCTAAATTTTACAAAAATTAATTGCATATAACCATGCCTGACTAAAAGAGAGAATAGAACTCCAATAATTTCTTAGAAACTGTTAAATATTCTTGACTAAATGCCTATGAATCCAGAATGCATCATATTTCTCATTGCTTTGATTTTAATACGGTAAGTGGAGGTATTGGGAGTATGGGAACATAATTACTCTTTGGTTCATGATTTGTCACTTTTAGATATTGGCTTTCCTAAAGCTAAATAATTCTGTCTAACAGTATATTTATACCAAGTCTACCAAACCTATTTATCCAGGGCTGTTATTACAAATTTTGCAATTTCTTTATAAACATAATAGCAATAGTTTTCTCATCAACACTTGCTTGATTATTCCTGTCCAGATACCATTATTTACGACATCTCCTCAAATTTTCCATAGAACATTTCCCTGTAGCACAATAATATAAGAAAAGCAGTTCCGAAAATATAAATAGGGTTCCATGATCAAATAAATTTGGGATATGCTGCTACTAAATACTCCTTTTGGAAATTCACAAGGCATTTTGCCATATTATAGGATCTGAAAGGTTTTAAAATAAAGAAGCCTATTTAACCTAGTCCAAATTTTCCAAAATAATTTGACAATAAAGCATTTACTAACATATCCTGGAGAGGTAGTGATAAGTGAAACACACTTTGGGAAACAATGTTACACAGTATATAAGAGATAGTTTTAATTGTCAGCAGAATCAATAATTTTCTTGGCATCAAGGCTTTCTAATAATATCTAGTTTAGTGGTCTCCTTTGGTAGATTTTAAGATTCAACATAAAATATATATTTATTCCTAATTCACAGCATATACTGGTTCCAGGGGGACCAAATCCAACCTTGTAAGGTGGTATTCCATAGCTGGCAAATTGACTGGGTCTTCTATAGGCCATTTCCACTTTTCATCATGTCCATGGCTTTTGAATGATTGAGTGTGTGCCAGGAGCTATGAATGCATGAGTATAAACCCATTGCCTTACTTCTTTTGCTATTAAATTCCCTGGTCAGAAATAGAATGCTATTTGAATACCCTAACATTGCAGAAACATTGCTGGAAGAAGTATGACAGGCAGGGAAGGCATATATATATATATATATACACACACACACACACACACACACACACACACACACACACACACACACACATATACATAATAAGTATATAGTCCAGGAAGAACAAATCTTGGTAACTGGATTCAAAAAGTTATGAAATTATAACCAGATTCCTTGAGTTGTGATGCCACATCAGACTTTACATTATCTCTACCTCTGGAAGACTGGGCGCTAAGTAGTAGCAGTAGATCAGCCATTTTGTGAAAAAGTCTATTTTATTGACCCCCTGCATAACCTACGTTTCTACCATCCTGGCCACTTTGTTTATGAGCCTTTGAACAAGGACAGGAATGTCCAGGTAAAGAGACTTCATCCACAGAATGTGTCATCTATCTAGCTAATTATTGAGTCTCTTCCTTTGATAAACATTCCCATGGAATATATATAGCCTTATACTCTGTGTCCATTCCAAGAGTTTCATCCACAAGTCTCTTTTCAAGATTCATTTTTCATCAAATCTTCAACTTCATTATTTCCAAGTCCCTGACCAACCTGTGGCAAAGAAGACAACCAGATGTGTTGCAGCCCTCCCCTTTCAGCTGGGGCCAGAGTATCATGTAGAACCATCTTTAAACCAGGTTCAAAAATGCTTTTCCTAGTTCACAGGATTTAGGGGACTTCTCATAAAGAATGGAGAAAGAAGTGGCAATGAAGCAAGAGGAGGTGTACCAGTATCATTAACCACCTGCTTATAACACTTGCTAGTGCCTTCTTTAGGCCTCAGTAGGGCCTGATCAAGTATGCACCACAGCCTTTTGATGATGGGCTACCCTTGAACATGCTTTAGCATTTGGTGGGTCAGATAACACCCAGTTTATGTCAGGTAGCTCAAGTTGTTTGATTGTTTGGTGTCCTAAGCACAGACCTTGAGTTTCCACCAAGACCCAGTTGTAACCATAATAAGAAACATGAATATGGAACTTACCATTTGTCGAACACTTTCATAAGCGCGTTATGTACATTATTTATTTAATTATCACAGTGACACATGAAGTAGGTACTATTATTGTCCCCATTTTTCAGAGAAGAAATGTGGCACAGACAGTTTAAGTGTTGTGGTCATGGTCACACAGCTAATGAGGGGGAGAGATAGGATTCAAACTCAGACAATCTGGCTCCAAAAATTACACTCTCAACTCTTCCCTGCACTATGACACTTCAGTTCTAAGCCAGGAGTGATCTATTGAAAGCAAATCTTTTTTTGAAGAAGAAGACATGACTTTGCTTTAAAATCCTCAAGGCCATTCCTGTGATTGTCTTTTTAGGGCCTGCCACAGTTTCTATACAGTACTCCCTTCTGTCACAGTCACTTTGAGCTGGGTCATAAAGTCCAAGTGGTATACAGTTCTAAGTATCTGGGATTCTTATGATGTCCCATGCAACTCTTAAAAATTTCCAAATTAACTATCGAAACAAAACAACACTGTATTAAAATAGCATGATTCTAGAAGCTCTCATTACATATATTTCTTTTAAATTTGAATTGTCCATTTTTTTCCAATTGCTTATTTTATTAAAAACCAAACACCTTGATTTCATTAACTGTAACGCCATTTTGTCTCATGTCTCTGCCTCTCTATTGAGAATAAAATGCAACAAAGATCTGTCTCTATCAAAGGGAGATCTTCTATCTTAACTTTTTTTAAAAAAATTAAGATACTATTCTTTTTTTTGTCTCCGTGAAGATGCTGATGGCTGATGTATGTCTTGTACAAATATAGACTCTTAAACCTCCCGGCATTACATTCAGAAAGGGAACTAATATACTGCTCTAATTTTTGCCCCTTTGTCTTTAAATTTTGCCCCTTTTTCCTCCCATAAGCAGGACAAAAAGAAGAGAATTTCTTTAACTTATGTAAGCTACTTAGAGTCCTTTCCCTCAGGACCCAGAACAAACTTGATTTTTTTAATTCTGAGAACATGACCTGACCCACCAAAATGCTTTCAAGAAGTTTAACTTTTTGGTTTCTTTTTATTCACAGCTTTCAGCAATTTAGTTTCAATAAGAATAAGAACATGGAAATCATATCCACAAGTATGAATTTGTTAGATTATCTCAGCAGTGCTTTTTCACCATAGACTTCCCTATCAACTCACCCTCTGAATTCCTTCCACCATGGCCAATTGATGCTAAAACATTGTCCCTACCTTTAGCCCTCTGTTGGTCATTGAATCAGTCCCAGCTAGTATTTCACTTTCTTGGGGACCACATTATGAAACAAGTAATCTAATGAACTAATCAAATTATAGGTAGTTTTGTGCATTTCTTTTTCACTGTATTTTGATATTCAAATATATCAGGTAGAATCATGTCGTGTTCACCTTTGAAATTACCATAGTTTTATACAATGTGTTGGAACATAATAGAAATATAATTAATGGTTATTGAATTAAATGAGACCCAGAGACAAAATCCACACCTTTATGGTCACTTAATCAGTAATAACGGAGGTAATGATTTCAGTCCAGTATTGTCATTTGGAGAAACCCCAGAGTCTTCCATATAGGCAGTTTCCTACTTGTTATGTTGTCAGCCAGGCCCAAGTGGAGACAAATATTCTGCTTATTTGGCAATTTGATTCCAAACTCCATGAGAGGCGTGTTGTGATTTTGTATCTCAGAATTTTGGAATTGCCTTGGAAAACAACCCTTAGAGAATCTCAGAGTAAATATAAGTATCAAACTTTTCTAGTACAGCATCATCTAATCTTTGTTGATCTGTTCTATGATCTCCTATCATACAAGGAAGCAGGAGACGAATTAGTTTTCCTGCCTTTTTTATGTTTACTCCTCTGGTTAAGTTTATGTTAAACTCCAGGAAGAAAGTTTATTTTCCTCAGATCAATTATTAATTCCTTAGTCTAGGCATCTACTATATAACAGGCACCAATTGGTGGTAAGTGCTAGAAGGGCAGGATGGAATTATGAATATTAATAACACAAAAATCTCTTCTCTCTTCACCTCCAAGGAGCTTTTGCTTTAGTAAATGGTAGAATATGAGTCTCTGGCTCATACTGTTAGAGTTATACCAATGATCTTGGATTGGATTTTTTTCTCTGGGGGTAAGAGTACTGTGGTATAGTAAAATACTTATGAATTCATGGGACCTACATAGAATCAATGGGAAATGCATGGCGGAAGTATATTTGCATGTAATTATACCAGAACCCTATTCCAGAACTTCTTTCTCAGAAAGTTATAAGCCAGACTAGTGCTCGGTATCCTTATTTTTATCAGAGTAGATTACCAGAATGATAAAACACAAGCTATAAACCGATACAGTTTGATGTCCCAGTGAAATAGACTCACAGTCATATAGTAATTAAATAAATCCTACTTATTTACAGAAAGCCTACTTTCATCAGATAATTTTCTTCAGTGAGTGTGTAGTCCCTTCTGACTTATTCTAAGTTTGATGCAGGCTCAACCCATTTCACTGTTTGTACTAAGGAGGAAATGCTGATGGTTTGTGATATTATGTTGCCAAATTGTGTATCTGCTGTATCACCATCTCCCTCCTAACACGCCCATACTCCTTCTGAGTGTTTGAAAAACTGTTTCTGCCACTGGGACTATTATTGAACCACTTTTTCATTATTTTTTCCCTGTAATACATGCCAAATCATGGACTCTACAGATAATCTTTATTGTAAAACCTGTCAATAAAAAAATCAAGAGTATGAATTATCCTAAGAGCACACCAAGGTTGAACTCTCCTGTTGGTAAAATATTGGTGTTCTTTTTCATACGATAATATGGTTATTGTGCTAAAATACTTCTTTGTATGTTTTGAAGTCTTGTTATATACAAAGTTTATTTTTTAGTGAAATAAAATAATTTGTCAGGTTTAAAAAAAAATATTGACCCAGCAGCCAATTATAGGTATATATCAGGTCTAATAGTTCAGAACAGGATCATAAGTGAGGAAAGAAAACTACATATTGCCCCTAACTTCACCCATACTGTTTTTTTGTAAAGCACTATGAAAGGAGATGAGGAAATGGGTAACCTCAAACAGAATTTCAGTTCAAGTTGGAGGAAGAATGAGACAATAGAATTTAATGATGTAATCCAATTAACAGTTATTAACCTGGTTTATACTAAAAGGTGCTTTGAGGGGTACAATAAAATTTTTACCATGTATTTTACCATCAGTAGTTTATGATTTAATTTAAAAATTAAAATAAAGCAATAGGAAAAGATTAACTATGTAAGGCTGTATGTTCAGGGCTATATGGCTGAACTGGCCAGTGATGCTGGAATTTTAGAGAAAGAGATCACCAAGAGATAGAGGGGAAATTTCCTTTTCTTTTGGGAGATTTTTACATTTTAGTGGATAAAGGAAAATGGTACAGAGCATTTAGATTTATTAGAAATTACATAGAGAGATGGCATATATCAGGCTTTGTGGTAAAAATGAAATAATCACTTCACTAACTTTCAATCAATATCTGGCACTGTTAATTTCAGTTGCATGTCTATAAAACTGACCACACAGGGAGCATAATCATTCAGTAGTATAGCTAGTGGTTTTATTGCATTTTAAATCCAGTTATGCTTCCTTTAAGTAATATGCATTCTAAAGAATATCTCACAGAGCCTATTGAATTATAGGAACAACATGAATTTCTTTAGGGAGGAGAATTAAATAAAAAGAAAAATGGGGTAAAAAAGTAGAAATCTGAGCTAGTAAGTGAGAATTTCTCACACCAGACTATTGTGAGCTGGGGTTTTTTTTGTTGTTGTTGTTTTCTGAGACAGAAAGAATTGAAGGTAAAGGGCCTCCAGAGATGAGAAAGACCTGGAATCAGCTCCAGATAGCCAGCTCTATGCATGTGACCTTATATAAATAAATGCTCTTGACTTTAAGCCCCTTTCATTTTTTTCTCTGAAATATAAAATTGGTTTCCTTCTTCTACTCTGTCCATCAACCAACTGCTGGAATCACATGTCTCCACAGACTTTTTTTTGTATTGAGGTTGAGTGATGGTGTGTTTAGCAGCTGAATAGATACCTGGAAAAACCACATTGTCCATGCTCTCATAGGATCTCTCCCAAGGCAGATAGTTTTTTTTTTTTCATTTCATTTGGATAGCTAAACTGAGAGAGAAAAATGCTAGCATTGGCCGGATTCTCTCAAGTATTATCTCTGAAAATGGGCTACTTCTGAATCGTAGACGTCACGTTAAGGTGGAATGTTGGCATTGTGCTTCACACACATCTTTTCATGACTTATCCTTTGAAGAGTGTAGATAGTTATTCTCAATCTGTTATTAATCATCATTATTCTTATGGGGAGTAGGTGGGAAAGGGCACAGGTTTAAGTGTACATGAATCTAGTCCAGCCTTGTGAGAACGTTATGGCCAAATGTTCATCTCAGGCTAATGTGTTATGTCACAGTGGAGAGATGAGTCAAAATAGAATACCTTGTGAATAACTGGAAGCGAGAGTCAAAGTGTTATTCCTATGATCAAGGGAAGGATTAGATCCTAGCTATTAGTCTGCCAGATTCAGGATGGCCTTGCAAGAGAGCAGTGCGGGGTTCACTCCATAATCTAAAAGTAATGCTAAGTAATGACGCTAACACAAATATGAATATCTTAATCCACAATATCTGTACTTGGGTAGCAGTAAGAAACAGAGTTTGGTTTAATTGCTTGGAGTTTGGTTTTCTGAGCGATCTCAATAATAAAACAATCTTCTATGACTTGAGTTTCCTTTCTAAGGTTCTAGAAAACAGTGTGTAAGCCATGGATAGTTCATTTATATTTCTTACCCCTTATATCTATCTTTAATGTTGTAAAATGGTCCACAAGTTAAAATAAAAGCAATTAAAAGTAAAATTACATTACATAGTAACTTTGTGCAGTTACTATGTGTATATATGAAAGGCTATCGGCTGGCTCTTTTGCGGCATTGGCTAACTTGTACTCTTAATTTGTCATTCCTCACAAAAGCCCTGCTCTGTGTGAAAGACAGTCACTGAGCATAGTTATTTATGTAGAGACAGTTTTATAGAATATGAAACAGTGGGCTAGAACACCAGCTGTTGGGTGCCAGCCAAGTGCATAGAATTCATCTGTACTTTGTTTGCTTTTTCTGTTTAGGTTCATTAATTTATCACTTTACTGTATGAAATTTATCCCCCCTTCACAAGTTACTTTAATAGTTTTATTTCTCAAATGTGATGTAATTCCATCCCTAAATTTTTAACGTTTAAAGTTTTAGATCTCTGTTCTCAAGTTTGATGTGATATTAGTAACTGGAAGATTCTAAATATACTCAGCAGACAAAACAGTCATGACCTCAATGAGAGTGTCTATAGTTAGAAATTAGAAGCTTTAATATTCTAAAGCATAACTGGGTAAGGTAGTAAAGTTCTTTTCCCCTGTTTTCTCTTCAGGGTTCCAAAGATATTTATAGAATTTTTATGGTGGACATTGTATTTTCAAAAATGCTGTCTAGAGGTCAAGAGATGACTTTGTTGACCTCTAGAAAACTCATTCTGCTGAAACAATAAGGTTGTAAAGAGAAACTTAATAGTATTCTAATAGCTTTAAATATTCCAGAATTTTCTCAAGAATTATTTAATCTACACAAATTTGATGTCATTTTGTGATTTATGCTTGTCTTTATAATGCAGCTGATATGGCATTAGTGGAATTTCATTATGCAGTGAATAGTTATTCTGATGAAGAAAATGATTAAATTTAATTTCAACCAAATATAAGATTGTATAATAGTATTTTCCCTGTTGGATGTTAATATAAACAAAATCCCTCCTAGTGTTGTGAGCTGAGAAATGCATTTTGAAAGCATAATAAAAAGTAAAAAGAAAAGAAGATAAATTCTAAAAACAGAGAGTAAGAGGAGATTGTTGAAAAGTTATAAGCATATATGACTTCAGTGTGTTGCTGATCCAGGAATGTTAACGTGGTTTGGTTGTGTTTTGGGCCATCTATTACTTTGACTATATTACAATATATTACATTAATGTGCAATAAATACATGTAGGTAGCATAGGACAACCCCATTCATTCTTCCTATTCCATGTCTGTTCCAGGAAAATGCTAAACATCACTAATTATTAGAGAAACACAAACAAAACTGCAGTGAGGAATCACCTCACACTAGTCAGAATGGCCATCATCAAAAAGTCTACAAATAATAAATATTAGAGAAGGTGTGGAGAAAAAGTAACTCTCCTACACTGTTGGTGGGAATGTAAATTGGTATAGCCTCTATGGAGAACAGTAAGGAGGTCCCTTAAAAAACTAAAAATAGAGCTACATATGATCCTGCAATCCTGCTCCTGGGCATATATCTGGAGAAAACCATAATTCAAAAAGATACATGCACCCCAGTGTTCATTGCAGCACTATTTATAATAGCCAAGACATGGAAGCAACCTAAATGTCCACCAACAGAGGAATGGATAAAGAAGATGTGGTACATATATACAATGGAATATTTACTCAGCCATAAAGAAGAATGAAATAATGCCATTTACAGCAATTTGGATGGACCTAGAGATTATCATACTAAGCGAAGTAAACCAGGCAGACAAACACAAATATGATATCATTTATATGTGGAATAAAAAAAAATAGTGATACAAATGAACTTATATACAGAACAGAAGTAGACCCACAGACAGAAAACAAACTTATGGTTACCAAAGGGGAAAGGGGGTGGGGGAGGGATAAAATAGGACTTGGGGATTAACATGTACACACTACTGTAAGTAAAACAGATAACCAACAAGGACCTACTATATAGCACAGGGAACTATACTCAATAGTTTGTAATAACCTATAAGGGAAAATAATCTAGAAAAAAATAGATATATATGTATGTATAACTGACTCACTTTGCTGTATACCTGAAACTAACACAACATTGTAAATCAACTATACTTTAATTAAAAAAAGAAAAAAATAAATAAGGATAAAAAAAGGATTCCTAAGAAAAATGAGGAATTCAACTGAGTTCTAGTCTTAGGTCCATAGAAGATAAATATGTCCAACTTTGAATGCTTATGGCAACTGCAGTTATATCTGAGTAATAACAATTTCATCCTCTATCCCTTCACCTCGATTACAGCTTTGTACACACAACCTCTACTCCCTTTTTCTACACTAGAAACATAGAAAAAATTTATAGAAAACTGTAGATACATACACCTTATTTAAAAGGCTAGTTCTTCTGATGTTTTAGAGTTGCCATGGTCATCTGTGTTGGTTTCTTGAATAGTTTTTCTGAGGATGACAGGAAAAGAGGTGTGATGTGTTTAACTAGTTGCTGATACCAGTTGGGAACAATTTCTTCTATTTCTGGGGAGAACAAAGGCTCAAGGCTAATTTTCCATCTAGGCGGTAAATGTTGATAACATGTTTGACCTTCATAAATACATAGTTGTTAAGCCACCCAAAACCCTACATTGACTAGACTGATGTATGCTTACCTCAGTAGACCTCTATGGGGGATTATTTCCTTCTGTAATATGGTTGTAGTAGAACTACAGGCCCAGGGGTAACTATATAACTGTTAGGTAGACAACCCTAGTTCAACTCGTGTCTATGTGAAGTCTCATTTCATCTGTAGTAAAATAAGAAAGGGAGGCTAGTTCTCAAAGGTGAGAACTAGCATATCTCTAATATGCGATATGTGTGGGTCTCTAGCTGAGTTGATTGCAGTACTAAGAATATGGCAGAGTTTAGGGCAACTCCGTTCATCTAACAAATACTGAGTCTGTACTATGTGCAAAGCTTTGTTCTAGGCATTGCAGATACAAAGGTACATAAAAGGATGAGGTCCCTGATCTCATAGAGGTAACATTCTAGGGATGCATAAGGACAAACATGTAAATACATATTACACAAGTTAGTTACTGATTGTTTTGAGTGCCACAAAGTTAACAGAGCAACAGGCAGAGCACAGAGTAGGTCTCTTTAGTTAAGGTCAGTGAGAAGGCCTGTCAGAGGAAGAACCAGTTAATGCGTGATCAGGATAAGAATAAGCTAAAGGAAGTGGTTTTCAAGCAGAGGCAGTAAGTGCAGAGTCTCCAAGGTTTAACTGTGCCTGGCGTGTCTGGGAAATAGAAGGAAGCGGTGCCATCAGGTGCAGTGAGCCCGGGGTGTGAAAAGGAAATGAGGAGGCAGGCAGAAAATGCATTACAGGCAAGGCCATGCATCTGAGCTGCAGCAGGGACTTAGGCTGTTGTTCCAAGAGCAGTGAGAGGTCATCTAGGGAATAGAAGCATGGCAGTAGTGTGCTTACATTTAATTGTTTTAAAGATCATGCTGGCTTTTCTGTAGAGAATGCCTTCCTCAAGTTTTTATGTTGAATGGCTTTGGGCCCAATCACTTACAGAGATCTTAGTAAAATACCTCTTATATTTATTGCTTCAAACCCTCTACTTTACATAGAAAAAGAGGATTGAAGAAATTCCACAAAAACCTAATACAGGAAGAAGAGTAAATAAAACAAATTGTATGATATTTTGTGTATGTGTGTGTGTTTAAGTGACTTTCTCTGCCAGAACATCTCTTTTCTGAAGCGAGGGAAGAGAGGAGCTCAATAATTTTAGCAAAATCAAGGAGTATCTTCAACTCAGTTTTGGTTTCTGAAATGGGTTGAGAAGTACCAAACTTCATTAGTGTCTTTCAGTGCAGTAGGTCAGCATTAGACTTCCTGCAATTTAGAAGCACTCTGGGTCACATACCTTGAGCTTCCATTTTGCAAGGTGCTTCCTTAGGGCCTGAGTTGTTAAGGGACTCAAACTTCATCTGAATGTGACAGTGGCCCCAGTGCAGTTAGTGTCACCCAGCAGAGGAGAATGCATATACACACACACACGCACACACACACACACACACACACACACACAAGTATGCACACACTGCTAGCTATTTTTTATCTACCAAATTTTAAAAGTCAGGTGAAGTTTTTATCCACTCCTGCAGGCCGGCCACGCCCACTTTCCTGGACTTCACTAACTCTCCCTCCAATTGCTTCCAGGCACCCTGCAGAGATGGACTTTTATTTCCTTAACTCGCCTGAAGATAGATCTTTTCTATTATAGTTTAGATGTATTCAGATTACTTTTACTCATGAGTGTTTGGCAAATATTAAAAGTGTTAGAAACAATTGTTCATTGGACGCTTCGAAAGTTATGAAATCAATCAATAGACATGACATTTGATTGGCAAAATTTCTACTCACAATTTTATTGCATCTGGCAATTGAAAGTAATTACTACTATTTTAATATTATTTGATCTCAAGCTTAAAACATTATATCAGAGGTGAATTGGTAAGGTTTCAAATCTTCACATTTCACAGATTTTAAAACTTGGAGATTTAAATGAATTTCCAAGGCCACAGATAAGTGTTTTTGAGAGCCCAGGCCCCCTGTTGTTAGTACTGTGCTCTTGTGACCACACTCCACAAACGTAAAACTGCTTCTAAATTGGTTTTCTTCTCATCTAGAGGAGTGCCTGGGACTTAGGAAAATGATTATTTATCTAACATTCTGACAGAATGTTGCTGTCATTCTTATGATTTACTATGGAATGGAGGGAACATTGCCAACCAAGCATGTCAAAGCCACATCTCATTATACATTCCATTTGCTCTTCAGATCATGGCTTCTAGTGTATATGTACATACGCAGTTTCTATTGTAGCAATAAAATAAGGCAACTTGGCTGTTTTACCTACCGAAGGCCTTTAAATATATGTAACCTCTGGGATAAATCAAATGCTTCCCTGGATATTGGATTATAGACATTCTTTGGATGACAGGATCCTCAGACTTGATAAGAAAATAAAGAAACACAAAATAAGGAATGGTTTCTTACTGACACTTTATTCTCACTGTCTCTCTAGAGCCCCAGTCATCGGATGTCTGTCTTCAGAATTGGGTTATATCTCGATTTCTAGAGAGGCTTTCTCCACTGAGATGCCTAAAAGAATACCACTAGCAGTATTGTGTCCAACCTGTGTGTTTTGCAAGTGCAATGTAAGGGTAAGAGTTTTCTCTTATTATTTATTATTTTTATTTTTATTTTTAAATTTTACCTCATCAATGATTCTTGTTTGGCAAAACAATCTCCTTGATACAGAAGGCTTCTTGACACCAATATTCCAGATTAGAAAATGATAGAAATTAAAATGGTTGTGTCAACAAATACTCTGTTGTAGACTCAGATGTCAGCTATTGATTATGAAAGAGACATATTGGATATATTTATGGGCAGTTCTTCAGTGCATTTGGCATGTTCAAAAGCCTTCTGTGTAGAGAGATGGAGAGCAAAGCTTGCTATCACTGTGGCTTCATTTTATGCTCAGTACCCGCTATTCAGCCCACAACGTTGCTTCGCCTTTTACAGTTTTATTGCTTTGCTGCTGAGCATATTATGCATTACACTTCAGCAGGGAAATTTAAAGAGTGTTATTCTATTTATTCGAAGTGTCATATAATTATGAATTGATTTACTAGCCATTGTAATGCTACAAATGATAATTAATTTATTTGCATAATATGTAGTTTCATAGAAGTTCAATTATAATAAAGCATTTGCTAAATGTACCATGATAATAGTGTTTCCAGAGAGAGTGGGAGTCTGAGGCTGGAATCTCTTTAGTCTGTCAGTGTGTGGACACCATAATGGGCAAACCCTTCATTTCAAGGTGGAAGGGAGGTTTCGTTAGCCCCATGGTTCACTCATCTACATTTTCTTATTTTAAATATGATGATAAGTATCTTTGAAATATGCTAAAAAATCATATGAAGTTGAGTATATTGATTCAGTTAATAGCCAAAATCCCTTGAGTCAAAACTGGGATAGGGATATATAATTCCTTTCAATTTTGCCTGAACAATACACTAGCAGGGTTCAGTCCTGGACCTTGTACACATGTCAGCTTCCCATGGCTTGATGAGCTCCCTCCCTTAGTTAGGACACGGAGGAATGGAAGGTGGGAGACTGTAAATGCATTGCCTGGTAATACAAATCAGCACTAGGAGAGGGTTCCAGGTGCAAGTTCCAGCTTCCCAGACAGTAGCTCTAAACAGGTGGCACAAATGCCAAACTGTCTTGGACCAAAGTGTTCTGAGTATCCCTCCACTAAAAATAATGCTTTTCCTTGCCTATGAAAAGGAAGAATCCATCTTCCGATTTATAGGTGCATCTTGCATATCCAGCTGAGTACCTTGGCCCCAGCTTGCCTCTCTGGGAAGGAGGGAAGATGAAGAACCAGTGTGCTCTTATTTTGCTGACAAAATCTTGTTGGTTTTTCCTTTCCTAAAAAAAGTCTATTCTTCCAAACATACCATGCGACAGAGTGGACAGTGTCCTGAACTATGATAAAAAGCAGATTGTGACACAGATAGGAATTATTTTGCACAATAGTAGTGAACTCCACTGATATGACAATTTATTGTATTTATTGTTTGTCTCTACCTGTTGCAGTCAAAGCTTCATGTAGACAGGAATCATTTCACTGGGTTTCATCAGTGTGGTTATATAGTCTATTTAATTTCATTCATCTCAAAGTATTTTCTAATTTTCCTAGTGATTCTCTCTTTGATCCATTGGTTATTTAGGAATGTAATGTTGAATTTCCACATATTTGTGACTTGTCCACATTTCCATTTGCTATTGATTTCTAATTGTTTACATTTTGATCAGAGAACATACCTTGTATGATTTCAGTCCTTTTTAATATATTAAGACTTGTTTCATGGGATGATATAAGGTCAGTCTTAGAAAATGTTTTATGTGCCCTTGAGAATATGTGTTCTGCTACTGCATGGAGTGTTGTGTAGATGTCTGTTGAGTCTAGTTGGTGTATAGTGTCGTTCAAGTTGTTGATCCTCTGGCTAGTTGCTCTATCCAATGTTGAAAATGATAGCGACATTAGCAACTACCATTGCTGAATTGTCTTTTCTTTAAAATTCTGTCAGATATTGCCCCATATATTTTGAAGCTCTGGTGTTAGGTCCATATATGTTTATAATTGTTATGTCTTCTTGATGGAGTGACACTTTTATCATTAGGAAGTATTTTTCTTTTTCTCTAGAGGCAGTTTTTTTCTTAAACACTATGTTATCTGATATGAGCATAGCCACTCCAGACCTCTTTGTTTACTGTTTATTTGGCATATAAGTTCCAGTTGTTTACAGTTGGATCATTTTTAAAATCCATTCTTCTAATCTCTGCCTTTTAATTGGAGTTTTGAATTTATTTCCATTTAAGTAAATTATTGATAAGGTATGATTTTCATCTTTCATTTCGCTATTTGGTGTTTACATGTTTTATGAATTTTTGTTTCTGTACTCCTCTATTAATGTCTTGATTTGTACTAAAGAGATGACCTTTAGTGCATCATTTTAATTGTTTTGTTTTGCATTTGCTATATTTAAAAAATTTTTTACTCAGAAGATTATGATTAATACTTAGTGTATGATAATGTACACTAAAGAGGACAATATACATGTATTTTCTGTTTATAATCTTCTTTCCTACTGATTTAAAAGAAAATTACCATAAAGCAATAACAATCAGTCTCTGTTGATCAGCACACAATTTATGTAAATGCAATTTGTGACAATAACAGCATAAAGGAAGGAGAAATCAGAGATGTATAGGAGCTCTGTATGATTGCCCCAACATGCCTTCAACACTCGAGCAGGAAGGTTACAGTTCTGCCATAGCTTTCACTTCCTGTTTGTACAGAGCCTCAAGACTAGTCTGACTTGAGAGTTTAGGGCCTTCCTAGGTCTTTCCAGGGCACACAGCCCATGTGTAAGGACTTCTAGATTCCTAAGTATGTGTCAGAGCTTTTTAAAGCACCTTATGTACATCTAAATCTCCACATAATTCTATTGTTCTCATTGAGCAGGTTTTCAGAGATCTTTACCCCACCATTTCTGTTGATATTCTCTGACACTCAATATTTTAACCTTTAACCAAATAACTGTGCCACATAATTGCTTAGGCAAATAGCAAATTTCTTTTCTCTCCCCCCCACTGAACGGCAAAGTTACTGGAATGACTATTTCTTATAGTTTAACTAAGATATATGCTACATCTTGATATCTAAGCTCAAAGTAAATGATGTTTTAGTATACACAGTCTTTTACAGAGACGTTTCTATAAATGGCATATAGAACCGACCTTCTGATTAGTCTTAAAATTCCTTCATATGCCTATTTATTGCAGTGGGCTTGCTTAAAGCTCAGAGCCTTTAATCCCATTTATTACAAGAACTAATTTGTGCACATAATGACCCTGCATTTGACTTATGGCTGCTTCATATCTTTCCTTTAAAGAAAATTTCTCATGTGTGGGAAATGCTCTGACTCTGAGTAGTTGAATTCCACAGGCATCAGCTGAGATTTAGTTATTCTCTGCAAATGAGATTTTTCCATTTAAATCCTCATTGTCCTTAGGAACGACTCCACCAGTCTCTTAGCATGTAACTGTGTTCAATGAGTTAGAAATAAATTTAAAATGTATTTTCATTAAAAGAAGGTATTGTGATGTTACCATAATGACAATTTAGTCTGATCTGTATTCTAGAAATAATGTTGTTATAGCAGAAGATTAACAAAGCTGACATTGCTTAATTTGTATTGACTTGTTACCATTAGCTTTATTTTGTAATGGGTGACTATGCCATGGGAATTTTAAAGTTGGACTTCATTCTCATAGCAGTAAATCTTTTTTAAGGAAGTGGGATGTAGTTAATTTCCTCTGACAATGAAGTTGGGGGACACTTGAAAATATGTAATTGAAGTGGCACCCTTAATAGTAGCTCATATTCTATATTGTAGTGGAAACAGAGAAGTGGATTCATTACTAATGAAAGAATTTATTGGTTATATATATATTGCTTCTATAAATGATAAAATGCCTGTATTTACTACAGGGCTACAATTACCCTACATATATGCTCCATTTGGTGACATAGTAGGTGTGGTAATAAACTTGAGGCAGCACGGAATGGAGATTAACAGTAGGGTGACCATATATCATTGTTTGCTTGGGATCATCTTAATTTACACCTGTATTCCCAGTTCAGTTATTAGCAGGGCCCCCTTCAGCTCTCAAAATTATCTCAATTTGGGTGGTAATTATTACATAGTTACCCTAGTCAAAAACACAGTCTCTGAAACTGGCTTGTGTGGATACAAATCCACGTTCCTGTGTCAAATGTAATTTAGCTTTTCTATGCCTAAGTTTCCTAATCAATAAAATGGAGATAGCAATGGCATCTGCCTACTAAGATTGCAAAAATTAAATGTGTGTAAGTCTCTTGGAACAGTACCTGGCACTCAGCATATGCCCTATATTGAATATAGGATCTCTTGCACCACATGCAATAAATGCAATTTCTAGTCACATTCATTAAAAAGGTTTCTATTTCCCCATGATACCAATTTAATCCAAATGAATTCTTTAAGAGAGAATAAAGACAGAGAAGGGAACAACACCAGCAAAATGCTATGAAGTATAATGAATGAAGGTAGTAAGAAGAGCAAGATGTGTTGTTGTGAGCAGTACTGAACTATATCTCCCCCTCCAGGATAGAACACTTTATATTAAAAATCAAAGCAGTATTCCAAGATCTTTGTTATTAATTCACAAGTTTACATCTTTCTGGATCTGGCGCTATCACAGGCCACTCCAAATTTGCCATAATATTATCTGAAAACCTTAGGAAATGAATAGCACTATTTTTTTTACTTGAAAACCTGTGAAGTTACAGTTGGGCCTTCTGGTCACTGGAGTACACAATTTGCATTCTACTGATTATAGTAACATCATTGTACTTAAAGCTTCCCCCTTAGGGTAAATATAAATCTCTATCTATTTGATCCCTTGCAGGGAGCTGTTCAATTCAATAGAAAAACAAAAACAGTCTTTTACCTAAAACACACACACTTGGAATAGTTAACACAGGGTTTGGAGACATGTAATACAAGAGTCTTATTGCCTTGCCTGATCATAAGTGAAACAATACTAAATTGTACTTTTTATTACCTTGTGTTGGAGAGATTTTTCCTGACTCATATATTCAGCTCACATTCTAAGGATGCAGAAGTGCCTGCAACAAGGCTTCAGTAACTTCTCTCTCTAATACATCAATGCCAGTCAAGAATCCGGAAGCAGACGACAGCAAAACCAACTCTGAGTTGCAAACTGACAATATGATTTTTCCCTTTAGAAGTAAAAAGGGAGTTCACTATTCTCATTAAAGACATAGCTTATAAGCTCATTGAGTGAGAGGCAGTTTTTCAGGTAGATTGAGCTCTAATTTACCTTGATTAAAAATTCATACAAGATGTAGACATTAGTGCTAGCTCAAGAGAAATGGAAGAGGTAGAATTAAAACTGTAGAATGGTTTGATTTTATTTCCTTACTTATTCTACTTAGGCATTCCTTAATTGCTTTTGTCAATAAGATTTAAATATGGTGCAAAAAGTAGAAGTTTCTCTTTTTTTCATCTTTATGAGTCCAGAGGAAACTGGCTACCCAACAATAGTGAAGATGGCTGCAACTGGCCTCACCAGAGACATGTGTGGTGGATGGGACATGAGGTGATGGGTGTCCTCACTGACAGGGCCTTGCACTTTGGGTAAATGGTGTCACAGAGAGCTTTGTTTGGAGATTCTGTCATTTCTCAGGCTGTGTGGAGTCCTGGATTCTACTCTGTACTTTGCAGTGATAGCAACAGTGACCAGAGCAAGTGTGTCAAGGAATCTGTGTACTAAGGAGTGTTGTGTAATAAAGGTGTCTAGCATACTGCTTCCTAACTGCTATTTGAAGAGAAGGACACTACTTCAAACAGAAGCAATTATCTTGCATGGCTCTGAGAGGTCCTTTAGAAGGCATTAAGACAGAAATTTGTGAATTAAAGATATCTGTTAGATGTCTTGGGACAGCAGTGGGCACTGGGCAAATAGGGGACTCTATAAATATGGACAACTTTAATTATCTCCTATGAGATAACGGCCTATTTACTTTCTTCACCAATGAGCTGGTTGCTTGAGCCATTTACATTATGTAACAGTCCATGGCATTAATTTTACATTGGAAAAGCAGACTTAATAGTCAGAGGCAGTGAGGAAAAGAATCTGGTAAAAAAAATGACTGTATATATATATATATATACACACACACACACACACAAATGTATAGACAAACATGGAGATCTTATAGAAACAGTTCTCATTTCCTCTCTCAGTTGAAACAGTAATCAATTGATTGTCAAAGAAGCATGGTATTTTGCATAAAACATGACCCTTGAATTTGGGATGTCCAGGTTTACATCCCATACCCACCCTTAGCAGCTCTGTGACCTTGGGTAAGTTACTGAACCTCTCTGTATTTCAGTTTCTTTACCTGTAAAATGTGAACAAACCCAACTACACAGAAGTGTGAGCATTTAATCTTGAGTATTATATTAAATTATCCATGTTAAACACTTAGAAAAGTATTAGGAATGTTATAAAATCTTCAAAAATTTAGCTTTTAATATTGTGACCAAGCTGGTTATAGAATATGCATGACCAATATTCCTTGATGATTATCAGTTGGTAGGTACATGTAAGTCACAATACTCTTAATGTCAATGTTTCTAGACCCCTATTCCTTATATCAGCAATGTCAATATCTCCCAGCTATTTCTGTTTTAGAGAATACCAAGAGTCAGATGGAATGGGTAACTGTAAAACTATAACTCTACAGGTCCTTTCAGGGTGGAGAATGGCAGTCAGATTTTCTGTGGGGCCTAAGCCTACAGCCTCTGCCCATCCCTGCCTCCTTTCCTAGACTCCTAACCTCAGTCTCTTCACCCAGTTTCCTAGGAGTGAGCATCTCTTGGCCACTTCTTTCTCAGAGTATTTTGAGAGCATAGCTGTTGAATTCTGTGACACAGTTCTCTATTGCAAGGGCTCCTGTTCCTAGAGACCACGTACTAAGGGCAAGTTAAGTATGGTCCATAATGTACTTGAAACTTCCCCTGCTCCCTCTAACTAGCTATGCCCTGATAATCTGTCTGGCCCACTCCACCACACTTTTCCCCCTTCACTTCAGTCCAAGGAAGTCTTGTATATTTTCTTTCAGCCCAGTCTCCTTTGGAGGTCTTTCGGTCCATCAAACTAGTCTGTGCATCTTTGAAAAACACTTCAGGACCAGGCTCAAAGTCCTTCCAACTGATCTCCTAGGACCCCTGACATCAGTTTCAGTATCTTTAATATTTCACAATGTTAGGAAGTAACCTGAAGATTCTAGCAATTAGGGAATTAGTCTGCCCAGAGTACACAGAATACTTTTAAACAGTTGCCTAACTCCACTTGTCTGACTGAGATAATCTCACCTTTGGCCCAACCCAAATATTTTGTATAAATGAAGCAAAAACAATATGTTCCATGTGTAAACAAAGCAAAAATAGTGTGCCTGTGAGTTTCTCTTTTCTCCACAGCCTCTCCAGCACTTATTGTCTGTAGCTCTTTTGATGATGGCCATTCTGACCAGTGTGAAGTGATACCTCATTGTAGTTTCGATTTGCATTTCTCTAGTGATTAGTGATGTTGAGCATCCTTTCATATGTTTGTTGGCAATCTGTATATTGTCTTTGGAGAAATGTCTATTTAGGTCTACTGCCCATTTTGGATTTCATTTATTTTTTTGATACTGAGCTGCGTGAGCTGCTTGCATATATTGGAGATTAATCCTTTGTCATTTGCTTCGTTTGCAAATATTTTCTCCCATTCTGAGGGTTGTCTTTTTGTCTTGTTTATGGTTTCCTTTGCTGTGCAGAAGCTTTTAAGTTTCATTAGGTCCCATTTGTTTATTTTTGTTTTTATTTCCATTTCTCTAGGAGGTGGGTCAAAAAGGATCTTGTTGTGATTTATGTCATAGAGGGTTCTGCCTATGTTTTCCTCTAAGAGTTTTATAGTGTCTGGCCTTACATTTAGGTCTTTAATCCATTTTGAGTTTATTTTTGTGTATGGTGTTAGGGAGTGTTCTAATTTCATTCTTTTACACGTAGCTGTCCAGTTTTCCCTGCACCACTTATTGAAGAGGCTGTCTTACCTCCATTGGATATTCTTGCCTCCGTTATCAAAGATAACATGACCATATGTGTGTGGGTTTATCTCTGGGCTTTCTGTCCTGTTCCATTGATCTATATTTCTGTTTTTGTGCCAGTACCATACTGTCTTGATTACTGTAGCTTTGTAGTATAGTCTGAAGTCAGGGAGCCTGATTCTTCCAGCTCTGTTTTTCTTTCTCAAGATTGCTTTGGCTATTCCAGGTCTTTTGTGTTTCCATACAAATTGTGAAACATTTTGTTCGAGTTCTGTAAAACATGCCATTGGTAGTTTGATAGGGATTGCATTGAATATGTAGATTTCTTTTGGTAGTATAGTCATTTACACAGTGTTGATTCTTCCAATCCAAGAACCTTGTATATCACTCCATCTGTTTGTATCATCTTTAATTTCTTTCATCAGTGTCTTATAGTTTTCTGCATACAGGTGTTTTGTCTCCTTAGGTAGGTTTATTCCTAGGTATTTTATTTTTTTTGTTGTTGCAAACATAAATGGGAGTGTTTCCTTAATTTTACTTGCAGATATTTCATCATTAGTGTATAGGAATGCAAGAGATTTCTGTGCATTAATTTTGTATCCTGCTACTTTACCAGATTCATTGATTAGCTCTAGTAGTTTTCTGGTAGCATCTTTAGGATTCTCTATGTATAGTATCATGTCATGTTTTACTTCTTTTCTGATTTGGATTCCTTTTATTCCTTTTTCTTCTCTGATTGCTGTGGCTAAAACTTCCACAACTATGTTGAATAATAGTGGTGAGAGTGGGCAACCTTGTCTTGTTCCTGATCTTAGTGGAAATGGTTTCAGTTTTTCACCATTGAGAACAATGGTGGCGGTGGGTTTGTCATATATGGCTTTTATTATGTTGAGGGATTTTATTATATATGGGTGTTGAATTTTGTCAAAAGGTTTTTCTTCATCTATTGGGATGATCATATGGTTTTTATCCTCCAATTTGTAAATATGGTTTATCACACTGATTGATTTGCATATATTAAAGAATTCTTGCATTCCTGGAATAAACCCCACTTGATCATGGTGTATGATCCTTTTAACGTGCTGTTGGATTTTGTTTGCTAGTATGTTGTTGAGGATTTTTGTATCTGTGCTCATCAGTGATATTGGCCTGTAGTTTTCTTTCTTTGTGATATCTTTGTCTGGTTTTGGTATCAGGGTGATGATGGATGAGTAGAATGAGTTTGGGAGTGTTCCTCCCTCTGCTACTTTTTGGGAGAGTTTGAGAAGGATAGGTGTTAGCTCTTCTCTAAATGTTTCATAGAATTCGCTTGTGAAGCCATCTGGTCCTGGGCTTTTGTTTGTTGGAAGATTTTTAATCACAGTTTCAATTTCAGTGCTTGTGATTGTTCTGTTTATATTTTCTATTTCTTCCTGGTTCAGTCTTGAAAGGTTGTGCTTTTCTAAGAATTTGTCCATTTCTTCCAGGTTGTCCATTTTATTGGCCTATAACTAGTAATCTTGTAGTAATCTTTCATGATCCTTTGTATTTCTGCAGTGTCTGTTGTTACTTCTCCTGTTTCGTTTCTAATTCTACTGATTTGAGTCTTCTCCCTTTTTTTCTTGAAGAGTCTGGCTAATGGTTTATCAATTTTGTTTATCTTCTCAAAGAACCAGCTTTTAGTTTTATTGATCTTTGCTATCGTTTCCTTCATTTCTTTTTCATTTATTTCTCATCTGATCTTTATGATTGCTTTCCTTCTGCCAACTTTGGGTTTTTTTAATTCTTCTTTCTCTAATTGCTTGAGTTGTAAAGTTAGGTTGTTTATTTTAGATGTTTCTTGTTTCTTGAGGTAGGATTGAATTGCTATAAACTTCCCTCTTAGAACTGCTTTTTCTGCATCCCATAGGTTTTGCATTGTCGTGTTTTCATTGTCATTTGTTTCTAGGTATATTTTGATTTCCTCTTTGATTTCATCAGTGATCTCTTGGTTATTTAGTAGTGTATTGTTTGGCCTCCCTGTGTTATAGGTTTTTTTTCCTGTAATTGATATCTAGTCTTATAATATTGTGGTCAGAAAAGATACTTGATACGATTTCAGTTATTTTTAATTTACCAAGCCTTGATTTGTGACCCAAGATATGGTCTATCCTGGAGAATGTTCCATGAATGCTTGAGAAGAAAGTGTATTCTGTTGTTTTGGATGGAATGTCCTATAAATATCAATTAAGTCCATCTTGATTAATGTATCATTTAAAGCTTGTGTTTCCTTATTTATTTTCATTTTGGATGATCTGTCCATTGGTGAAAGTGGGGTGTTATATTCGCCTACTATTACTGTGTTACTGTCGATTTCCTCTTTTATGGCTGTTAGCATTTGCCTTATGTATTGAGGTGCTCCTGTGTTGGGTGCGTAAATATTTACAACTGTTATATCTTCTTCTTGGATTGATCCCTTGATCACTATGTGGTGTCCTTCTCTGTCTCTTGTAATAGTCTTTATTTTAAAGTCTGTTTTGTCTGATATGAGAATTGCGACTCCAGCTTTCTTTTGATTTCCATTTGCATGGAATATCTTTTTCCATTCCTTCACTTTCAGTCTGTATGTGTCCCTAGGTCTGAAGTGGGTCTCTTGTAGACAGCATAAGTATGGGTCTTGTTTTTTTATCCATTCAGCCAGTCTATGTCTTTTGGTTGGAGCATTTAATCCATTTACATTTATTTATATGTATATTCCTATTAACATTTTCTTAATTGTTTTGGGTTTCTTATTGCAGGTCTTTTCCTTCTCTTGTGTTTCCTGCCTAGAGAAGTTCCTTTAGCATTTTTTGTAAAGCTGGTTTGGTGGTGCTGAATTCTCTTCACTTTTGCTTGTCTGTAAAAGTTTTAATTTCTCCACCGAATTTGAATGAGATCTTTGCTGGGTAGAGTAATCTTGGTTGTAGGTTTTTTGTTGCTTTTCCCTTGCTGCTTTTAATATTGTTTCTTTGTAATTAATTTTTGATAGTCTGATTGGTATGTGTCCTGGTGTGTTTCTCCTTGGATTTATCCTGTGTGGGACTCTGTGCACTCTCTGAACTTGATTGATTATTTTCTTTCCCATATTAGGGAATTTTTAAAGTATAATGTCTTCAAAATTTTCTCAGTCCCTTTCTTTTTCTCTTCTTGTTCTGGGACCCCTATAATTTGAATGTTGGTGCATTGAATGTTGTCCCAGAGGTCTCTGAGGCTGTCCTCAATTCTTTTCATTCTTTTTTCTTTATTCTGCTCTGTGGTATTTATTTCCACTATTTTATCTTCCAGTCACTTATCCATTCTTCTGCCTCAGTTATTCTGCCATTGATTCCTTCTAGAGAATTTTTAATTTCATTTATTGTATTGTTCATCATTGTTTGCTCTTTAGTTCTTCTAAGTCCTGTTAAACATTTCTTGTATTTTCTCCATTCTATTTCCAAGATTTTGGATCATCTTTACTATCACTACTCTGAATTCTTTTTTAGGTAGACTGCCTATTTCCTCTTCATTTGTTTGGTCTGGGGGGTTTTTACCTTGCCTCCTCATCTGCTGTGTATTTCTCTTTCTTCTCATTTTGCTCAGCTTACTGTGTTTGGGGTCTCGTTTTTACAGGCTGCAGGTTCGTAGTTCCCATTGTTTTTTGGTGTCTGCCCACAGTGGGTAAGTTTGGTTCAGTGGGCTGTGGAGGCTTGCTGGTGGAGGGGACTGGTGCCTCTTTTCTGGTGGATGAGTCTTGATCTTGTCTTTCTAGTGGTCACGACCACATCCGGTGGTGGGTTTTAGGGGTGTCTGTGAAATTACTATGATTTTAGGCAGTCTCTCTGCTAATGTGTGGGTTTGTGTTCCTGTCTTGCTAGTTGTTTGGCATAGGGTTTCCAGCACTGTAGCTTGCTGGTCATTGAGTGGAGCTGGGTCGTAGCGTTGAGATGGAGATCTCCGGGAGAGCTTTTGCCATTTGATATTATGTGGGGCTGGGAGGTCTCTGGTGGACCTGTGTCCTGAACTCGGATCTCCCACCTCAGAGGCTCAGGCCTGACACCCGACTGCAGCATCGTGACCCTGTCAGCTACATGGCTCAGAAGAAAAGGGAGGGAAAAGGAAGAAAGTACAAGAGAAAAAATAATAAAATAATATAAAATAATTAAAATAAAAAATATTTTTTAAAATAAAAGAGTATTAAAAAAGAAAGAAAGAAGAGAGCAACCAAAGCAAGAAACAAATCCACCAGTGATAACAAGCACTACAAACTATACTTAAAAAAGAACCCAAAAAACCAAAAGAATGGACAGATGGAACCCTAGGACAAATAGTAAAAGCAATCCTATACAGATGAAATCACACAAAGAATTATACACATACACACTCACAAAAAGAGAAAAAGGAAAAATATATATATATAAAAGGAAGAGAGCAACCAAATAAATAATCTACAAATGACAATAAGCTCTAACTATTTAACTAAGGTAAACATACAACCAAAACAAATTAGGTGCAGAAAGGAAACCCCAAGTCTACAGTTGCTCCCAAAGTCCACTGCATCAATTTTGGGATGATTCATTGTCTATTCAGGTATTCCACAGATGCAGGGTACATCAGGTTGATTGTGGAGGTTTAATCTGCTGCTGCTGAGGCTGCTGGGAGAGATTTCCCTTTCTCTTATTATTTCTCACAGCTCCTGGGGTTCAGCTTTGGATTTGGCGCCGCCTCTGCGTGTAGGTCACCTGAGGGTGTCTGTTCCCCACCCAGATAGGACAGAGTTAAAGTAGCAGCTGATTAGGTGGCTCTGGCTCACTCAGGCTGCGGGGAGGGAGGGGTACGGAATGCGGGGCCAGCCTGCGGCGGCAGAGGCCAGCGTGACGTAGTACCAGCCTGAGGTGTGCCATGGGTTCTCCCAGGGAAGTTCTTCCTGGATCATGGGACCCAGGCAGTGGCGGGCTGCACAGGCTCCCGGGGGCAGCGGTGTGGAGAGTGACCTGTGCTTGAACACAGGCTTCTTGGTGGCTGCAGCAGCAGCCTTAGCCTCATACGCATCTCTGGTGACTGAGCTGATAGCTGTGGCTTGCACCCATCTCTGTACCTCGTTTAGGCGGTGTTCTGAATCCCCTCTCCTCACGCACCCCGAAACAGTGGTCTCTTGCCTCTTAGGCAGTTCCAGACTTGTTCCCAGATGCCCTCCCAGCTAGCTGTGGCATGCTAGCTGTGGCGCACTACCCGCCTTCGTGCTGTGTTCACACAGCCAACCCTAGTCCTCTCCTTGTGATCTGATCTCCGAAGCCCGAGCCTCAGCTCCCATCCCCCACCCACCCCAGAGGGTGAGCAGACAAGCGTCTTAGGCTGGTGAGTGCTGGTTGGCACTGATCCTCTGTGCGGGAATCTCTCCACTTTGCCCTCTGTACCCCTGTTGCTGCGCTGGCTCCGAAGCTTCCCTCCTGCCACTCCACGTCTCCACCAGTGAAGGGGCTTCCTAGTGTGTGGAAACGTTTCCTCCTTCACAGCTCCCTCCCAGAGGTGCAGTTCCTGCCCCTATTCTTTTGTCTCTGTTTTTTCTTTTTTCTTTTACCCTATCCAGGTACTTGGGGAGTTTCTTTCCTTTTGGGAAGTGTGAAGTCTTCTGCCAGAGTTCATTAGGTGTTCTGTAGGAGTTGTTCCACATGTAGATTATTTTTGAGGTATTTGTGGGGAGGAAGGTCATCTCCATGTCTTATTCCTCTGCCATCTTGAAGGTCCTTCTATTTCTGCTTTCTTGAGCTATGCATCTAGGGAAATTAAATGTGACCAGTTCCTCCCTGATTATACTTTTTTTTTTCCTGTGTAGTTGATTGCCAGTGATAAATTACCAGTCATCACAGGGGAGGTTAGGGGTTTGTTATTCTGGTATAATTTTGTTCTTTCCCATTCTCTCTATATGTTTAAGGACTAATGGTTTGAATTTCTTCAATTCTTCCTTCTATTGTTTTACTGAAATCTAACTGTAAAACGTTAATGGCATTGAATCAGTTAATCAGGATTTGTTATGTACCTATTAGGTGACAATTTCAGAATCATCTTTGATTCAGTATATCTCTTTGTCTTGCTTTTCATGTCTGGAATCCAAATACTACTGATGTTCCCCTTGGGAAACCCTTTTAATGAATTTTCCATTTCTACTATTATTACCTTAGACTGGCATTTATTTTCTCTCACAACTAGTGATCTCCAACTTGTTTATCTGATTCCCAGTTACTCTACCAGACTTACTAAATATGAATATTCAGAGGTTAAACCTGGTGATCTGTTTTTCTGAAAACATCTTTGTGCCATTTTGACATAGCCTATTTACATAAAATCATGCAATTATTAAAGTGTTCTCCAAATTTTTCTTCTCCAAGATTTACCCAAGACCAACTCATTCTTTACTTTCTATTAGACATCGTGGGAAAATATGTAATGAACATAAGCCCTTATTCATCATGCTTTTTCTCATCTAGAAAATTTAGAAGAGTTCCATAGTATGTAGATGATAAATTATGAATTCCATAGCCAAAGATCTTTGGTCCTTAGTAATATCAGAACTTTTTATCCTGGCTTTTGCTGCACCTCCCTCCAGCAGAAGCTTTTAATATACTCATACTTCATGTATTTGCCCAATATGTTGTCCCTACTGTGGCCCCCTACCTCTGCCATCTCTCACCTCTTCTCACTTCACCTCATGTATATCTTGTTCTTCCAACAAGACGTAAAACATATTTTATCTTTTAAAGACAGGAATTGTATTTTATACATTTCTTCATTCTTGGCATTCTGAGCAAAAGTTATGGTTCAGTAAATCCTTGTTAAATGGTATTGAGTGTGCTTACAGGTCAAAACTGTGGATTTGACTAATTAATTAGTCCTTTTCTATTATTCTCAAAATTTCTCAAACACTAATTTAGTTCTTCCTTTTGGCTTGGTACCCAGAAAATTTGGGGCTCATCAATAGAAGATTGAGGATAGCAGTGCTAATTATATAATGGCATTTTTAAGTTTCTATAAGTATGAGCAGTTCCTAAATGAAATCTAAAAAGGCATGTCATCATTGGAACAAAGGTGGGGGTAGGAATCCTATTTTTACTTCTTCCTTTTATTTTGTTAAATATTTATTTATTTATTTGGTTGCACAGGGTCTTAGTTGCAGCAGACAGGCTCCTTAGTTGCCACATGTGGGCTCCTTAGTTGTGGCATGCATGTGGGATCTAGTTCCCTGACCAGGGATTGAACCCGGGCCCCATGCATTGGGAGTGCAGCATCTTAACCAGTGTACCACCAGGGAAGTCCCTACTGCTTCCTTTTTTAAAAAAAATCAGGCATTATACCTGGGAAACCTATTACTATTATTACTATTACTAAACCTATTACCTATTATTACTTGATTAATCCAAGAGTAAGCTGTAAGTAGACAAAATAATAAAATGTTCTTTAAAACCATGCCAGTGGGAATTAAGTTCACTTGTGTGAGATGGACTCCTGGTGAAATGGCTAAAGTTTTGGTTAGAGAAGCAAGTGAAAATAAACTTCTAGTGTTCTTGTGTTCCAGGGGTTGGCAGAACCAAAAACTGGTGTTTGCTAGGTTGACCATAAAAATGACCCTTCGGTATCAAGATTTTCTCTGATTAATAGTAACTCTCCTTCACCCTAAGACATAAGAAATGTGTTGGTGAGGAGTGAGGAAAATATCTAAACAGTGCAACTGAGTAGAAATCAGATGGCCCTTAATCTAGTCAGTGCTACTAGGAACCAGGGAATATCTTGGTACATGTTTTCACACTGATGATTTTTATCTGTTCACCTAAAGTGTTAGTATTCACTCCAGGCATTTTAAAGATCATGAGGCCTCTAGCTCCTTTCTCCTTAAAGTGACTACCTCTCTTCAGTTGTCTAACTTGGAAGTGTTACTGGAGTTTTCTGGGAGCAGTAGAGCTAGAAAAGGGCCAAGACACTGAAAAGTTAGATAGGTGTTTGCTACTTCAGACTGCAAAGCCAGGAGCTGGATTCTAACAAAAATTTCTAATAAGTTTCTGGGGGTGGGTTTTAGTACCAGTAATAGACTTTTTTTTTTTTTTAAGGAATATTTGATATTGGTCCAAGGAAAGGACAATTTCAAACTTCAAGATAAAAATAAAAATTGATAAGTATATGGAGCTGAAACATCTGCTTCTAGTAATAGCAAGCTAGGAAATGTAGAGCAGCTATTCTATTCAAAACAAACTTCAAAAGCACCAAAGAGCTTTTTTTTTTTTTTAAAAAAGCAAGGTATTACCAGATCAAAATGTTGAAATAAATGAGAAACTAGAAAGGTAGGGTCAAAACTTACAGTGACCTTTTTCCTGAGGGCGTTTTCCCATTTGGAAACAAAAGGCTAAGAAATTGAGCTTTCATTTTGGTGGTCATGAGACTAAGAGGACAAAACTTAAAACACAGGGACTCTCCTAGGTGGAGAGTCCACCTGATATACTAAACTTCTGAATGGCTCTACTGTCAGGGAACACTTGAACTGGAAGTAAACTTCCTCTTCTATGAACTTGCAGCCAAGATGCTCACACTCTGGATGAACTTAAAAATGTTCTCAGACTGGTAGGGAGCCCCAGACAGATTACAGAAGTAAACAACAATCTTCTCAGTTAGAATGGAGCTTTATTCTAAGTTTCAGATTATTTCTACAACTAATTTTTCAAATACAAAGATAACTGAGCACATATAGAAACAAACAAAAAAGCAAAGCAGCAGAAAAAAGAGAAACAGATCAGAATGACTAAACAAATATTAAAAACAAATTATTACATTTAGTATTTTTAAAGAAATAAAAGACATGCTTTTAAACATTTGCAGGAAATTATAAAAAGTAAAAGAGTAGGCTTGAAAAATAACCAAATAGAAATTCTGGAACTAAAACAAAAAACTAACCCAAATTAGGAACTGAATAGGTGGATTTAACACCAAATTAAACACTGCTGAAAAAAGAATTAGTGTATAAAAAGGTATATCAGAAGAAGTTACCTAGAACTTTGCTGCTCAGAGTATAAGATAGAGGTATTAATTAAGGTCAACATGGCTGAAAATTTTCCAGAAAAAAATGAAAGACACCATCCCATGGCTTTAAGAAGTCCAAAGAATCCCGATCAAAAGAAAAAACAAACCTCATACTTAAGTATAACATAATTTAGAACTGTAGAAAACTAAAGACAAAGAATATCATCTTCAAAATTCTGTAATAACCTATATGGGAAAAGAATCTGAAAAAGAATGAATATATGTATATGTATAGCTGAATTACTATGCTGTACACCTGAAACCAACACAACACTGTAAGTCAACTATACTCCAATAAAATTTTTCAAAAAAAGAATATCAAAGTTAGCCAGAAAATCAAAGATTACAGAAACAAGAGGTAGCAATGATTGACTCAGATAAGTAATTATCATCCTACCACACATAGTTTTAATTATTTATCTGATTTGGTTTAAAGGCACCCCCTATGGCCTCTGAAAAGTAAATCAGTTATTAATATAAGAAATAGAGTCAGAATGTCTGGGTTCAAAGCCTTGTCTACAACTAACTACATAATCTTGAGCCATTCACATAGCTTTTTAACTGCTAATCTTAAACCATTCACATAGCTTTTAATCTTAAACCATTCACACAGCTTTTTAATACCTCAGAGTCTGTATGATGCTTAAGATGAGGCAATGTGAATAGAGCACTTGTCGTAGTCTCTAGCACATAGATACTACTCAATAAGTGTTAAGTATTATCATGAATATTATTTTGTAATATATTTTAAACAATATCATTTATTTTCATTTTATAGAGCATAGATTTTTATAGGTGATTCTTATTTGTTTTTTTTGGTTTTGTTTTTTTTTTGGTTTTTTTGCAGTACGCAGGCCTCTCACTGTTGTGGCCTCTCCTGTTGCGGAGCACAGGCTCCGGACGCGCAGGCTCAGCGGCCATGGCTCACGGGCCCAGCCGCTACGCGGCATGTGGGATCTTCCCGGACCGGGGCACGAACCCAAGTCCCCTGAATCGGCAGGCGGACTCTCAACCACTGCGCCACCAGGGAAGCCCTTATAGGTGATTCTTTAAAAAGGCTGAGACACCTATGGCTTATTTTAATGCATACATTAACACAGTATTTTATTTTTATTTGTGAGGGATATGAACATATTAAATATGTCCCTGGTGGACATGTGAAAAATTCTCTGAAAACTGCAAAGCACCATGAAAATAGTTGTAATTTAATTTATGCCACATAAAAATTGCATGGGATAAGAAGCAATATAATCATTATACAGACAATGATAACAAATGCTTATGATATGCCCATCATGTGCCAAGTTCTGTTCTAAGTGCTTTAAATGTGTTATCTCATTTCACACCAACTTTATGACACAGGTACAGTTATAATCTCCATTTTATAGAGCATGAACTTGAAGTATAGAAAGGAGTCAGTCCACGTAAGGGCTGTGAGTTAATCCTTGACCGCCTGACTTGAAAGTTTGCACTTTACCTTGGATGAACAAACCAAGCCCTAGAGAGCCTTCCAAGGAAGTACTGAGTCGAGATTATATTTCAGTTCTGTTGGTATTCCAGAAGCACTCCAGTACACTGCTCATCTAGAGGTTTATAAATGTTCCCAACGGGCCTTTTTAGATTATGCAAAAAAAACTATAAAATAGTACTGAAGGGCTTCCCTGGTGGCGCAGTGGTTGAGAGTCCGCCTGCCGATGCAGGGGACACGGGTTCGTGCCCCGGTCCGGGAAGATCCCACATGCCACGGAGCGGCTGGGCCCGTGAGCCATGGCCGCTGAGCCTGCGCATCCGGAGCCTGTGCTCCGCAATGGGAGAGGCCACAACAGTGAGAGGCCCGTGTACCGAAAAAAAAAAAGTACTGAAATTTAGCAATTCAAAACATTTAAGTTGTTACGTACCTACTTCTTTCTCTTTGTTTCCTTATATACCTACTTTTTCTTTTTCTTTTTTTTTTTCTCCCTAGATTATGTTTTTGTTCAAAACTGAAGTGAGTAGGCCCTGGTAAAATGTGTCAGTGCTCTTTAAATGAAATCTGAGAATAGTTACGAATTAGGTAGGGAATGGTAATATTTGAATATTGGAGCAATACCACTTTTTTTAGTTTGATGGAATTTCTGTGTAGAACAATTTTAAAATACTATTTTCAAAGTATTTTTAAGGTCATTGGATAGAAAACTCAGAGAAGGGAGGTTAAAATGTTCCTTAGTCCAATGCTTAGAACATTCTACTATGCATATATGTGTGTTATGATGGACTTTTTACAAGGATTGGGGAAGTTGAATTTAAAAGAACTTAAAATGAGGAAGAACATGATGGAAGTCATCAAAAGAAGAAACTTTTACTGAATTATGCACCTGGAAAGAGCCCTAGAGAAATAGCGAGAATATAATAAAAGAACAAAAAGGAATCAAGTTGGATGTGTTTTAATGGTGTAAAATGCTACTAAGCACTTTTCTTGCTTATGATTTCTAGCTTTACTATTCATTAAGTAAGTTCTTATTTCTGACAGAGGATGATAGTTCATTATCTTCAAATGGCAGGAACAGCATCAAGCCTGACATGTCCCGGGCAGTGAGAAAGCTGTAGATTCCAAAAAGCTCGTTAGTTCCTCTTAGGCAGTCATCAGGCCATTAGAGAAGGGGAAAAGCAATACTTTCTGCTCTACTTGGCATCTATTTTGCTTATTCTGAAAGGAACAAGTGTTAGATAAATTATAATCTGACTTGGCCTTTATTTACTATTTGCAGGGGGAAAGAGACAATTGCTTTAGTGGTAAGCACAATTGGTAGATCTGATAACTTTCTTTTTTCAGGTTTTTTTTTTTTTTTTTCCCCCAAGTCATTAGTGAGTGAGAGCCCTCAGGACAAAATAGTAGGGTAGAAATTTAAAATGGCAATGATTCATAAAATTTCTTTCTTGTGGCGCTCTCATTTTTCTTTCATTTATGCCTAGTTAGCAATCTATTATTGAAACCTTTGTTTGAAGGCAAACACTCATAGTACTGAAACAGTTAAGTATGGCAAGAAGAGTGATATTTTGTCTCTAATCTATTCTCTACATGAGTCATGGAGTCTACATTTTTAAGGCAAGAAAGAAAGAGAAGAGTAACAGTCACCTCCAGAGTTCACTTAACTTGCCCAACTTTTTCACTTTCCAATATTTACATCAGTGAGCATCTATTTTATGCTACATGCTTTGCTAGGTACTGAGGAGACAATGCCAAATGAGACCTGGATCACACCTAACATAAGAGAATTCACAGGGAAGCTGCTGTATAAGCAAGTAATTGGGATGAAGCATAATCCAGTATGCAGTATGAGCACCAAAAGTGGTGACCAAAGGAAGAAGTCATCAATTTTCAAAAGGGGGTGGGGCAGGAAGGAAAAGACCTCATAGCAGAAGAGGTGTGCTCTGCTGGGCCCTTGAGGATTATTTGCAAGGTGTTTGCCAGACAAATGAGGTGAAGTAGGGAGACACTTGAAGCACAGAGCAAGAGCTAATGAATGCAAGAGAGAACATCTGGAGATCAAGGCAGAGTGAGCACTGTAGAATGGCAGGAGCAGAGGAAGTCAGGGGAATAGTGGGCAGGAGGCTACAGAAATTGCAGAGAGTGATGCCAAAGACCTGTCTGATTTTGAAAAATAGGTGGCAGACATATGTTTATTTTTAGAAGGGTGTTCAAGAGAAAACTTGAGTCAAGTTAGATATAGGATATCTAACAAGCTATTGCATTTTTCCTTTAGAAGAAGAACATATTATTTTCCTGTTTTCTCTTGAATGCTATTCTGTCCTGATTTTCTCCAATTTCCCTCTACCTGTTCTTAAGGACTCTGACCCCTCAAGCTTTCTCTAACTGTCCCAGCCCACACTTTCCTTTCTTCTCTGATCCCCTAATTATCTGAGACACTCCTTTGATACTAGAATCCTAGGAGTTTTAAATAAGCCTCTAAGTTCACAGATCAAGAAAATAAAGCCCAGAGAGACGAAATCACTTGCTGAGGGTTTTTGACATTCTGCCTTAGATTTCTAGTTAACATTTTAGATGTATAAATCTTGTCTCTCCAACCACATTATAAACAAGTAAAGGGCCAACTTTCACTTTATTAATTTCTCCTTTCTCTTCTACAGTCTTGACTAACTGCCTATATAATAGGTTCTCAATATGAGTTTGCAGATTGATTAGCAGGGACACTTGCTTTCTCAAATACATTTCACTTTAAAAAAAAAAAAAGAAAAGAAAAAGGGGTCTTTGGGCATCAGATAAAATAAACTAATATTCACTACTAAAAAAATAAATAAAACCCATCGCACATTAGTCTACCTCTCTGCCTTCAGAACCTCCTTGTCTCTGTTCCTACACTTCACAGAAACTACTGTCTTTGGGGGGAAAAGAAAGGGGACTTAGGATACATCAGGCATCCATCATCCAGAAAATTATTGTCCCGCTCTCCAACCTATCTCTGCAATGAAACATCAAGATGACAAACATGACTTCAAGACCATTCATTATCCACCTGTAAATTACTGTCAGGTTTGCCATCTCTTGCTTTCACACATACTAAATTTCAGTTGATTATTTCCACATCTCACTGTTGCTAAACAGCCCAGTATCATTTTCTGAGTCTCTTGTGTCACTCTTCTTGATTGAACTCTCCTTTAAAAACCTTGACTTTACATCTGTGTTCTTCTCAAGAGATGTCTTTTACATGAAAGTAGCTCCCCCAGCCTATATTTCATCAGAGATTTGAACATATGTCTGCCCTAAGAGGTTTCATGTGTGATTGTCTTGTTTCTCTAGATTTTAAACTCTTTAGAACAAGAGATTATCAAGTCCAATAAAACCGCTACATACTGGTTTTCAGGGAATGATTCTCTTTGCATCTTAACTTCGGTCATTATGTTGTTTATTACTAAGTCTATTTTCCTATTTAAGCTTGCTCCTAAGATGTTAGTTAAGACTTTTTCCACCCCTGCAGGTATAGACTTGGAATCCACATTGTTTTTCTTGCTGAGCATTAATATTTCTTTTATTTCATTGAACATGAACATATGGTGCTTTCTTGATAAAGAGCTTTGATTTTAAAGAGTTAATCCTCAAAAATGAATGGATGTTTAAAAAATACAAATTTAATTAAAAAGTTGTCTCCAGGAGGAACTAGATGACACTTTGCAAAAGGTTTCCTTTTGTTTGCATTTGGTTACATTGACCAGACTCTGGGTTTTAGATTGACAGAACTAGAGACCTGATATTGTCATTCACTGAGAGTACCTCATATCTCAGGGGCAGACTCAAATTGAACAAGCTCACAGACCAATGCATAAAACCAGAATGCCTATTTACTGATTTACAATGAGAAAAATAGCTGTTACATGGACTGGAATGCTAATGTCAACTTTCTATTCCAGGAAACCATATAACAACTCCTACATGGGAAGCTAAATTATAACACCAAGATTGCTTGGTGAGCATGGGATCAGAACAGGGCAAGATTAAGACCTTTTGAGGCCATAAGCATTTTAGTGTGCCTCCCCACTTCCCTTATGTTATTCAAAAAATAAACAATATAAGCTACAAAAATGTGAAAAGTCTAACTAATTTTTGACTTTCCCCATAATGAATACTTCCATAGTTTCACTGAAATTTCAAATATTATATTCTTTGAAAACAAATTTTTTTTTTATGACTTTGCTTTGTTGGATTCCTGAACTCGTGATTTGTCTGCGGGGCTCAAAACAAGAGGTGCTAGTTCTAGTGCCTGGAGTTTTGATTATAACAGGCCTGGATGCAGCTGTTCTGAAGGAAACCAAAACCCTCCTCTGGACCCTACTTAGGTAGATGTTGCTAATGCTTGCAAAGTGACTCTTGTGTGCTTCCATAGACTGACTCATCCCTTTCTGATTGACACATTCTTTCTTTAAGCTTGTTAATGCATTCAATCAATTTACAGTCAAGGAAGGCTGATCTGAGAATATTCTGTCCAAGAGAGTTTGCATATCTCTGATCTGCTCCATTGTGCATGGATTTCATAATGTAGAGCTCATTCAGAGGGCAGCAACCCCACTCCATAACAGTCACTACTAAGAAGGGAGCAACTCAACTATATCCCCATATCATAGGCGAGGCCAAAAGACCTGTTTAGGATAATAATTCCTATCTACAGATATTATGCAGGGTGAAGTCAAATTTATATTAGCCGGGGCAAGACCACAGTCAACAGCATAAATAACCACCGGCCTGAACATGGGATTTTACGGAGAGTGTCCTAAATAATTAAAAAGATACTCAGTGAATGAAGAAATGAATAAATTTTAAGAAAAAAGTTTTAAAGCTTCAAATAATAACAGTTAAATAACTAGCATTTTGCATATATTGAACATTTAATAACTTAGATAAAATGTTAGATTAGAAAGGCTGAGGACCTTTCCCTATAAAGTATTAATTACACAAGGAAAATTCATAATTTTATTGTGGAAAAATCTGGTAGACGCCATTCTAACCAAGTAAGGAAACACATGGCATAATATTCCTCCCAATATGATAAAGTAACAAGGGCACCTTTGTAGTACTCTTGCCCAAAAGGCATAACCTTAATCTAGTTGTGAGAATACATCTGACAAAACCAATTTGAAGGGCATTCTGCAGAGTAGCTGGCTCTTCAATAGCATTAGGAGGATCATAAAATACAAAGGAAGATTGAGAAACTGCCAGAGAATAGCGAAGACCAAGGAGCTATGACAGCTAAACAGAATGTGGGAAATTGGGTGGATCCTGAAACAGAAAAAGAGGAAGAATTGGTGATATTCAAATAAGATTTGTAGATTAGATTTAGTGAATCAGTGTTAATATCCTTGTTTTGATGATTATACTATGGTTACATAATATGTTAACAATAAGAGAAGCTGAGTGGAGTGTGTTTTGGAACTCTGCACTATTTTTGTAACTTTTCTGTAAATCTAAAATTATTTCTAAATATTAAGTTAAAAGAGAAAGAGTAAGACAAATTTCATGGAGAAACAAACAAATTTATGTATCACATAACTGAAGTAAATATATCTAAATTTTTTTTTTTAGAAATAACATCTAAATGATGTTTAAAATCTATCATGTATTAATGCCAAAAAGCTATTCCTCTCTCCACTGCCTGCAGTCGCTTCTGGAAGGCTTTGCCACCTCCACTCTTTCAGAGTTGTCATACACACCTAATATTTTCAAAATGTACTTTTCAAACTGTGATAAAATGCCCATGGTTAAAATAAATCAAAGATTACTGAAGGTTTTTTAATGAAAAGCAAGTTTCCTTCTCTAAGCTTCTGTCATTTTCCAGACTTCCTCTCCAAATGTAATCATTTAAATTCCTGTAGCATTTACTATAGGTAGTCCCTTCTTACCTCTAAATAATGTGTCTTTTACAGTATTTATTTTAATGTTTTTAGACAAGATCTCTTGGCTTCTTACCATGATAGATAGATTAGTTTTTGCTTTTTACACAAGCTCTTATATCCCCTCCTCTGTGTTCCAGTAAAATTATATCCCTGTTTAATTAAATCAATAGACAATGATTAGAATACTATTATTATGTAATTGTGGTTCACTTCAGCGATAAGTCATGTGCCATGACCTTTTTCTTTCTTTTTTTTTTTGTATGACTTGTTTTTTCTCTGTATTTCCTATGTGCCTTTTATTTTTTCCTTTATCTTCAGTTGTTTCCCTCAAGCACTCTATTATATCTGTTATTTTGTATGTCTTCCCTCTCTTTATTCTGGGGCCTCTGCCCCAAGACCATCAAGCTTCCTCCTTCAGTCTGACTTTGTTTCTCTCTAGCCCCTGCTGCACAACTTTCCTCCTGGGCCTTCCCTCCCTCATCTTTCGCATTGAATCCATTGACTCTTGAATCTCATAACGTTACAGCTGAGTCATGATTTGACTGGCTTAAAAGTTCTAGGTTGAGAAATTTTTTCCCTTGGTACTTTGAAAAAATAGTCCCATTGTTTCCTAGCATGCAGTATTACTGCCTCCATTTTAATTTTCTCTTTTTAAGAAATTACCTCCCAACCTTTAACCTTCTCTACCTCCAAGGGAAAGAGAGTCACCTCTTGGGTATCCTCAAATTTTACAATAATCATGCATGTAAGTATATTTATTAATTATTTGATACTTGGTATAATCTTCTAAACTGGAGAAGAATGCTCTCTTTATTTCTGTGATATAATTCTCCTTTCCATTTCTCTGCACTCCTTATCTGGAATCCCAACTACAAGTTGTAACTCTTAGAATGCTTCTCTATGCCTTTATTTACATCTCCTCCCCCATACTTTTTAGCTAATTATCTTGACTTAATTTTCAGTTCTGATGCATTTGTTATTCTAGAAATTGTCTTTACTTTCTCAGAAACAGTTCTTGTTTTCTTGTTGTTTATTTATTAATGGCAGCATGACCTTAATATATAGATAAAATGTCTTCCTGGCTTACTCTGCTCCGCACTGAATAGTTTAATGCTTAAGTTCTCTATATTCCTTGACGTATCTCCATTTTATGGCGTCAGTTTTTTTATTTATTCGTCTTAAATCTTTTTTAATGTGTTGGCTTTCATCACATATCATGGGATACTTACTTATCTGTTTGTATTTAGAAAGGAGAGAAAAAAGAAGCTGACTGGAGGATCCGTATATATTTTCAGGGTTTGTACATTGGTGGGTTTGCCTCAGAGTGTATGGGCAAAAAGCTACTCATGATTGGGTGGAAGCCTACAATGCTAGATTATGGTCTGTCTTTCCTCTCTGGGACTGATTTACATTTCTTAGAGGGTTTTTTGTTTTTTTGCTTTTTGTTGCGGCGGCTGTTGTTTTTGCCTTGGGAGAAAACATCTGTGAGAAATTTTTCTGGAGGACTGAACAATTTAACTGTGTTTGAATCAATACCAGCCCTGTCTTCAGTATCAATTCTCACTCCAGCCTACCATAGTACCCTACACTTATGAGTGTCAGTGACCTCCATGGGCTTAGCAGTCTGGCCGTCTCTCTCACTGAGTGAATCTTCCTCTTGATGTTGTCTAGGCTTCATTTTCCTCTACCTCCTTTAGCAGTTATCTTCCTCCCTTTTGACCTTTATTATCCAAGAACATGTTGAAATCACTAATAGCTCCTTCCTCATTCTCTACACCATTGTTATAACATGTTTTTCCCTTTGCTATCCTTTATTCTCATTTAATAGAGTTTAAAAAGGCAGAAGAAATGTGGCCTATCTCAACTCTGCAAAAACTTGCTCTTCTAACTAGTAAAGAGAAGCACTGAAGAGTTGGTTGTAAAGCATCTGAATCACAGGGAGAAGTAGACTTGGCTATAAAGTGAAACAAAACAAACAGTGTCAAAAGCAGGGATTCTTAAACTTTTACGTTCATAGAGAGGACTTTTTAAAAAATAGCTCCCCAGACCAAATTCCAGACCTACCAAGGAAAAACGTTCAAGATCCTAGCCTTTACTATGCCCGCCTTAAAATAGCAAATACCATATATTTCAAAACAACTTTTGGTGACTAATCTGCTGGCTCCCTAAGCACATGCTTAGTTTATTGGGCTCGGTACAAATAGAGTCACTTGAAGATGTTAGAGCAAGGTGACTTCTTCGGTGTTTTACTGCCACATAAAACATGAGCAGATAGAGAAGTCAATGTTATTTTATAAGTTACCAAATTTAATTGTTCAACAAGGAGTGTAGAGGTCTTCACTTTTTAATTTCTCCTCTAAGCACTCTCAGAGGGTATGAACCCAATAGGAAACCCTCTCTCTAATTCACTTGGAGTTTTGCCCTTAAGGTGTCATAATGCATCTTGACCTCCAAGTCCGGTCACACCATGCTAGGGTGCCAGTGTGAATAGAGATTGGTAGATGACATTGGTCAGGAAAGATGGAAAAAGAATACAAACATTGAGAATACAAAATATAAAACTAATGATTTTCAGATATACGAAGAGTTCTTGTCTAGGATCAGGTTACTTTTCTTTCTTCTTCTTTAAGGAAAGACAAATTATATAGAAGTATATGATAACAAAGGCTTAAACTGAAAAATATCAATGGTATGTATTTGCATCGTACTTCATAACAGAATTTTTTATGGAAGCATTGGATTTAAGCATTAAAAATCACTTTGCAATAATAAGGGCAAAAAATGTTAATCATTTTTTTATTTTACAGATCTGGAAACTGAGGCTCACACTTTTTTTCCCTCAAGATCACATACATTTTGAAGGTTGATATCATAACTCAAAGTCTATCTTTAAATTCTGTTTTTTTCTCATCATATAACATTGACTCAAATTTATCAATCAGAAACGTTGACGACTCCTCTAATTTACCCGCCAGTTCTGTGGTCTTTCCATTACCCTGCTGGCAATAATCCAGGGTATAATCTAACATAGAGGCACCACACTATCAAGCAGGCATTTGATTCCAGAATTTCCAAATATGACAGAGCTTAGAGGATCAAGTTCATAATTAAGTATCGAACTTGTGAAGCATCAGCTTATCTGTTTAAAATGCCTGGTTAATACTCTGCAGATTCAATATCTATGAAGCTCTTAGTGCTAATTCCCAATTCCTATTCAAAATCCCAAGTTTGAAAACATCAAGTTAGGTAATTAGGGATAAGTTAAACCTCCACAGCACAGTTAGGCTCGAGACTCTATGACTACGTGAAGTTGTAGGATATCTTTGTCACTGATCAGAATTCTTTAAAATTAGGTGCAAGTCACTATGATAATTTTAGAATGATAGTATCAGCACTCATGGGTTACAATAGTCAACATCCATTAAATATTACTTCTCATTCAGGAGAAAGGAGGAATAGTATTTTCATTATAAAAATAGAACTAAACTTCCTAGAACTGTAATTATAATTTGCAGCAGATGATTAAAATAGAAAAATGATTTTTTTCCTATGAAAAGGAGAGCTGTCAAATAAGAGAAGACTAATTGCATCTCTGACTATAGGGTAAAATAAGAACCAATAGGTAGAAAGAGAGGCAGATTTTAGCTCAGTATAAGAAGCAGCCACTCAGCAATGAAATGGGCTGTCTTAGTGAAATGGTGAAAATCTCTACAGATGTTCTCTGAAGGGGCTTTGGAAAGGTTAGATCCTAGTGTAGAAGGTTTGGTTAGACCCTTCCCATTCTGTGATACAGTGTTTCCAATATTGTTACCTTCATGCCAAGTAATCTTAATGACCCAGGAAACTGTTATGCCCTTTCTATCTTCCTCTCTTATAAAGAATTACTAATGCATAATTACTTATGATAATTACTTGTATATAGGAACAATTCTTCTTGATATTATTTTTAACATCAATGGGATATGATTAATTTTAAATATTTTCTTCAGTGAGGTTAACTATATTTGGAAAATAAATGGGACAGTTGCCTTTCTCATTTTTATTTTACTGCCTCCTAGTCTTTTTAATTTCAGCTCTGATTAGAATGTCCTATATAACTATAGCTTCCCTTGTAATTCATTACAACAACCCTCCTTCCAATATCTGTATACACTTATGAGAAGCAGCAATGTCAGATAAGTGCACTGCAGTCCCATGGAACCTGTTGCGTTCTCTTTTGGGGCCCATCAACCTAACAGGATGTTTAAAAATCTGCCTGGGATCTTTTCTCTTTACTAACTTATATTTGGTGTAATGTCGATGGTATTGGTTGCTTACAGAACGTGACTTTTGAACTTAGTTTACAATTTCAGTCTACTCAAGGCTTATTTTGCATACTTTTGTCAGTGGAGTGCTACAATCTGGGGTCGTTACTGGGCATGGAGGGTGGTTGTCTTACCTTGAGTTTTCCCAGTAGCAGACACTGTGACAAGGATTCTAATATGGTAGTTCACTTGGGAGGTGATCCCAGGATCCCAGCGGGGGCTAAGTGAAACAACATAAGATGACATCTTTCTTCACTCACAAAGTTACTACTGAGGACACCTCAAGTTAATCCTACTGGGGAATTCTGGGAGTCAGTGCAGAGCACAGTTATATCACCTGAGGATAATGAAGCTGGAGCATTTATCCACTAAATCTCTTTCTGTAATTTGTCCTGAGCTGATTCCGGGGGCATTAACTCTGCCACTTCTGGCTTGCTCTGTGCATGTGGGTCTGCTCCTATCATTGAAAAAAGTCCTTCAACCAGAAAGACTGAACTGTTCCCCATAAACAGCTTTCAAGCAGGTAGAATGAATGCCAGAGCATCGACTGTGCCTGCCTCAGTGGCCTGTCCTTTTGCCTGGAGATTAGTTTAAATCAGAAATCTCATAAAGCAGAGACTGACTTGGAGTCATGATTGGATTGTACTCTAGAGATGACTGTGTCTATCACAGAATGGTCTATGGGTACCAGGTATGAAGAACCTTGACAACAGTACATAGGAGAAAAAAACAAAAGGAAGCAGTGGTCAAACAGGTTAGAAAAATGCTGGCTTAAACAAGCTTAAACAGCTTAAAAGACTGTGCCCTAATAAACACAGTAGATTTCCCAAACAGCTTTTTCCAAACTTACTTGATATGCAGCATTTCCCAAACTAACTTAAT